>NC_088298.1:15467162-15811275 GCF_032854445.1 Liolophura sinensis | reverse complement strand
TATATACCGGCCACTATAGCACAGCTGGTAGGGCGTCCGCTTAGGGCGGTGGTAGATCCAGGGTCAACCTTGGGTCGGGTCACCTTGGCGTTCAGCATGAAGGAGATAGTGCAACGACTGGTTGAGCAGTATCAGTGTAATGGCTCGGGCGGGACGGCTTACTTGCTTTCAGTAAGTTGTCCCAGTAAAGCAGCACTAGATAAAAGAGCAGTGGAAATTCGTCCTGCAACAAGGAGGCACATTACATGCACTTTAAAGATTCCTTCGTCGTCATATGACCGAAGAAAAAAAAAGTACAATGTTAATCTCCAGGCATCCGGTTACTCACTGCAGAATAATTGATTGAGTTCTAGCTCCTGGCCAGTTTTTGCTTTTCCCCTGCTGCGTTCCAAAAAAATGGGTATTAAAATGACTTATTGTCTTCCGCAAAAAGCTGTTTCTTTACAGGGAAATAAATACAATAAAATATTTCTTTTGGTCCGTAAGGGGATACAGAGTGGAAGCTGATTGGCTAACAGTGGAGATAGGGTTTCTTGGGTTAAATCCTAGAGGCCTTGGTCACGCTTGAATAAGTCTGCCATGCCTAAAATTCAGCTAAGGCTAGGCATAGCCTACATGTATCTCTTGCACCATCCAGTCAGAATCGACTCTGCATCCCTTTTTGCAGTAGGGCATTATCCTATCCTCCAAACAAACCCCAAAACACCCTTTCACGGTCATTAGAATTCTCGTGATCTACTTAGTCATGGACGAAGGTCATTTACTTACTTACGTACTAAGTTGAATGTGACTACCCTAATTCCTCAACCAATTCGCAATTTCTCCACATTTATACTTTGAGTTTAGAACAAACACTACACTGGTTGGATTCGCCAATTTCAGGGCGTCACAAAAAGTATAATTTTGTCAGTCTACACAGAATAATGCCTTCAGAGTATCTTTGAAAAAACACCCTGCAAGCATGCGAACAAAATTACAGTATAACAGTCAAGCAACATATGTCATTAACATATGTGGTCATGATGGTAACAATAAACTTATCTTACGGTGATTTTATAGAACAAAGCCTTGATTAAGATATTGTAAACAGCATTCGTACATTCAAGATCAAAGCACCGACCCGGATAGCACAGTTGGTAGAGCGTCCGCTTCGGGACCAGTAGATCTAGGATCAATCCTTGATCGAGTCAACCTAAGACTTTAAAAGTGGAAGTTGTAACTTCCTCGCTTGACGTTCAGCATGAAGCGGATAGTGCAACGACTGGTTGACCCGTATCAGTATACTGGCTTGGGCAGGGCGGCTTACTTGCCTTCGGTAAGTCGTCGCAGTGAAGCAACACTAAATAAAAGAGCGGTCGATATCCATCCTGCACATTACACGTACATGCACCCTAAGGATTCCTTTGTCGTCATATGACTGAAAAATTGTTGAGTATGACGTTAAACCTCAAGCACTCACTCACTCACTCAAGATCATAGTCAAATTTACATGGAGGCTTGAGGTCAGTGAAAGGACAATAGGGATTTTCTGCACTCTTGGTAATCTTGTGTGGCTGTTTTTGGCCATTGCGGATTTCCTGGCCATCACACCTTTCTCTTTAATGAAGAGAATAATCAATACCAGCTGTGAATAGCAGCTTGTCTATTTTAAAGAGTTTATTTTTGTATTTTAATGATGTTGATTTGTCAGTTTTATTCTTTGTCAACTTCGGGCAGTGTTTTGCTTTGGGCACTCTAGTTTCCTCCGAGCACTCTAGTTTCCTCTGGACACTCTGGTATCCTCTGGACACTGTAGTTTCTTCTGGACACTCTGGTATCCTCTGGATACACTAGTTTCCTCTGGACACTCTAGTTTCCTGTGGACATCATAGTTTCCTCTGGACACTCTAGTATCCTCTGGACAGTCTGGTATCCTCTAGACACTCTGGTATCCTCTGGACACTCTAGTATCCTCTGGACACCCTGGTATCCTCTGGACACTCTAGTTTCCTCTGGACACCGTAGTTTCCCCTGGACACTCTGGTATCCTCTAGATACTCTGGTATCCTCTGGACACTGTAGTTTCCGCCCTTCATCAATCTGGTTGCCATCATATAAGTGAAGAATTATTGACTGACCAAACACCATGTATAGAAACAAATAGAATGATGTTGATGTGTTTTGTGAACCATTACATTATTATTAGTCACTCAATATACATGTATTTAACGGTGTCATCAGTGACTCGTTACGCTTACATGTCATAATTGTCTATACGCCCTCAACTGATAAGGTTACGCACTGCTGCACAACAGCCCTTGCAGATAGAGCAGTAGCTTTAAGTCAGGTGGTTTGTTTGGTGTGGTGGTTTCCCTTGAGCTCTGCCTGGTTTCCTTCACCCTTAATCATCATTGCCTTCAGTTACACCTATGTGAAATTTGCTATTCGTACAGCCCCAAACTTTAATCAAATAAATATATACATAAATCATTTGAAAATAACAAGGAATAGTTTCTTTATGGTCACAAAGGGTAGAGTCTGTTGAAATACATACAGGAGCAGCTGTGGCCTGGGACTAATATAACAGATGTATATCTGTTATATTAGTTGCACAGAAACCTGTGGATGGTTGTGAGCTCTGGTCGGTTTCCTCCCACCATAATGCTGGCCGCTGTTGTATAAGTGAAATTTTCTTGAGTACTGGGTAAAAAAACAATCAAATAAAATAAATAAATTATATTAGTGGAAGCTGTTGCTGTGGGCTATTGCATGCTAGAGCAGTACAATGGCTCTTACCAATACAGTTGCTGTGAGTTCAAGTCCACATGTGGGGGCCTACCGGATACCTGCAGATGGTCGTGGATTTCCCCTGGGCTTTGCCTGGTTTTCTCCCACCATACAGCTGGCTGCCGTTGTATCCGAAGTGAAATATTCTTGAGCACTCCAATCGATTATATAATTAAATAATTCAAATGCATGTAAGTGTCTTTGATATCTGGTATGTTTGATTTCTTTACAGTCCAGGCAATCATTCCATTGCTGGCCAGTCTGCTTTAGCAAAGCTGTTGATTCCACAGGACAGTTTCCATAGCGACATGACTCAGAACAGCCAATCGACTGTGTCCAGGTAAATGATATAACTTATTGAGCATCACCTAAAAGCCTTTGTCATCATTTGTGGTTTAGTCATCAAAGTGTTAGCAAGTTGCTACATTGTCATACCTGGGACCAATCAAATAAATAAACCAAAGCCAATGAGTTTGTATAAGCAATCTCTGACATCATGATTTGTGTATTTGAACAAGTTTAAGCGATGCTGTAGCTGCAGACTTGTGTGTATAGCATGACTCCGCACATGACATCTTGTATGATGTCGTGTGTTGTTGCATGAGGTAAGAAATGTTAAAGTTGACTGAACTTGTAATATGACATCATTCTGCTAAGCTTGAATTGGAATGTCATGAAACAAAATATTTCTTTGTAACGTCATGGTGTAGGGGTGTGTAATAACAAAAGTGATATCTCACCGACTAAAGTTAGATATCACTTTTGTTATTATGGAAATCCTGAAATTTCCCCTTTATCTAAATAATAAATCAAACATATAGGGTGCAGTGTATATAGATAAGGTTACTCCTGAATGTATTGTGTCTGGTTTCTTCCATGATAAGATTACTCCTGAATGTATTGTGTCTGGTTTCTTCCATGATAAGGTTACTCCTGAATGTATTGTGTCTGATTTCTTCCATGATAAGGTTACTCCTGAATGTGTTATGTCTGGTTTCTTCCATGATAAGGTTACTCCTGAATGTATTGTGTCTGATTTCTTCCATGATAAGGTTACTCCTGAATGTATTGTGTCTGGTTTCTTCCATGATAAGGTTACTCCTGAATGTGTTATGTCTGGTTTCTTCCATGATAAGGTTACTCCTGAATGTATTGTGTCTGGTTTCTTCCATGATAAGGTTACTCCTGAATGTATTGTTTCTGGTTTCTTCTATGATAAGGTTACTCCTGAATGTATTGTGTCTGATTTCTTCCATGATAAGGTTACTCCTGAATGTATTGTTTCTGGTTTCTTCTATGATAAGGTTACTCCTGGATGTATTGTGTCTGATTTCTTCCATGATAAGGTTACTCCTGAATGTATTGTTTCTGGTTTCTTCTATGATAAACATTTTGATTTCTGGTAGACTTGCTTCTTGTTTTCAATCATCTGAAACTGATTCCACAGATACAGTTCTGACTTAAGTCCAAATTTAAAACCCTGTCACAATGTTTAGTATTTGGTAATGGAATTTTTGGACTCATTTGTCTTAAGATAAGACCACCACTGATGAGGTTGTCAACATTTTGTAAACTAATAAACATATTTCTAGGTTTGACTTAAGTCAAAATTGGCTTTGTGGAATCAGCCCCAGTACTTTATCTGTGCTTTAGCCATTAAGAAATGTCATCTGTGCTTTAGCCATTAAGAACTGTCATCTGTGCTTTAGCCATTAAGAACTGTCATCTGTGCTTTAGCCATAAAGTACTGTCATCTGTGCTTTAACCATTAAGAACTGTCACCAGTGCTTTAGCCATAAAGTACTGTCATCTGTGCTTTAACCATTAAGAACTGTCACCAGTGCTTTAACCATTAAGAACTGTCATCTGTGTTTTTAGCCATTAAGAAATGTCATCTGTCCTTTAGCCATAAAGTAGTCATTTGTGCTTTAAGCATTAAGAACTGTCATCTGTGCTTTAGCCATTAAGAACTGCCAACTGTGCTTTAACCATTAAGAACTACCAACTGTCCTGTAACTATTGAGAACTGTCATCTGTACTTTAACCTTTAAGGACTGCCATCTGTGATTTAACCATTAAGAACTGTCCTCTGTCCTGTAACCATGAAGAACTGCCATCTGTGCCTTAACCTTTAAGAAATGTCATGTCTTATAACCATACAGAACTGTCAGCTGTCCTTTAACCATTGAGAACTATCCTCTCTCCTACAACCATTAAGAACTGTCAGCCCCCACTTAACCATTAAGAACTGCTACAGTCTCAGAGCTTGGATGTTTTAAATGAGAGGATGATTAATAGATCTCTGACACAAGAGAACGTTGTCTTATGAACACTAGAGCTAGCAGAATGCACATATATTGTTTCATGACTTAAAATTGGGTTCTTATTATATGTTTATATCTGTCACAAAATCGCACTTTGGAAACTTCATGAGTGAATAACTGCATTGGGGCATAACCTGCAGTGAGGTGTGACCATGCAGTAAGGTTGTTTAATTTGTCATTCTGTTTTGATCTAAAATCACAAAATAATAATGTATGTTTGCAGACTTGGGATTTTTTCTCCAATTGGCTGATTTCTGCCTTTTTGCTTTAAGATTTTGTTGAAAGGCAAAAAAGCAATTTCATGAGACCGTAGGGTACGGTATTTTCTGACTTTTTTTGAGAAATCTAAGACTTCTTTGTGGCCATCAGTTCTCATGGCTGTGTTTCTAGTCTCTGGTTCTTTCAATAAATGAATAATATCTGTCCCATGTTGTAACCTTGCAGTGTGGAAGCATTGCTGGAGGACCGGAAGGTAGATCCTGAAGTTGTATTGACGAATCTCGGCTTTGGGAGCTTGACTGACGATGAAAACTACTGTCGCATTCCGCTGCGCTTTCTGCAGCAGACGTCGGGAGCGAAAGGCATCAATGTGGACCACTTCCTGGAGGAACATGAGGATTTGTCTCATCTCCTCAACGCCTGGCAACAACAACAGTACGGTACGTCAAGGGAGGCAACTCCTGACCAGATTAATGATCTCTCTGTCGTTCTGCAGGACATTGCCACTTTTCTCCAAGAGTCGCTGGTCCCCGGTCGCTTCATGGACCTCCAGCGCATTGCAGGTCAGCTACAGTTAGACCTGGAACATCCACAGAAGAGTGCTTCTCCAATGGGAGACAACTCTTCTGGGAAATCTTCCAGGAACTCTTCGCCTGAGGAGGATGTTGATGCAGTTCTTGCGAACATCGAAAAGGCCAAACAATTCCAGAACTCTGACAGCAGTTATTATCTCCTGGGTGTTATTCAAGAAGGGGATGACTCCGATAATGCCGATGACGATGGTTTCCACGACAACCAAGAGGATGATTATGACGATGACATACACCTGAAAAGCTGGTCGTCCAGTTCGACCCTCACTGTACCATCAATATATAATGTTCGCCTTTCCCCAGACGAATCCTTAGTATAGTTAGTCAAAGCCAAAATTATTTTATCCCCTTGATATGTTCATAATATTTCTGTCATTTTCAGTTAAACCAACCCTTTAATGCGATTGCTCAGCCTTGGGGAAAAAAAGACCTGTATAACAGATAGTCTTCATGTGACCTCAAATAAAGTCAAAGTCATCTTTTCAGAGATAACAGTGCTATGTCTCAGTTGATGTATTATTTTTGACCAATCAAAGTTTTCCTTATTTCCAGCTTCCTAGGTGGAGATTCCAGTCCTTTGTGGCCAGTTTTAACACAAAGCTTTAACTGACATTTTATAACACTTATTTTTTGGCTTCTTTACACTAATTTTTCAATTAGCTTAGAGAAGCAGAAAGTCAGTATATATATATACTGAACTGATATTTGCTAACACAAATTTTTTTTTTTTTTTTACACTACTCTTTATCTATATTTAAAATCACTAATGAGAAACAACTGTGTTATTTTTCCTCGATCATCACTGGTCAAAAAGCTGTTACCATAGTCATGTGTCTCTTTACCTCTGAACTTGTTTCAAAAAAAGCTACACTTTATACATACTGTAAATCTTTGACCTTTTCAAGCCCTAAAGCACTATTTTCAGTGGAAATTATGTACACAGTTTTTATGAAATTGACACTAAAAATGATTTGTTGGTGTCATTAAAAGATGCAATCTTCAGAAAACTGTGCAAATTATTCTTCACACTCCATAGTTCTCTTAGAATATTTCAAAATATTGGTTGCAGAGGTGTTTGAAAAGGTTAAAGAATTATGTAGTTTGATTCGAAGGTTTCATTGGGCAGTGAGGATCAGTCAAGAATACAACGTTCATTAAATGCTGTAGGTGTGATCGGGCTTTAAATTTCAGTCCACGTAGATGTGATATGGCTTTTAAATTTGAAGTGTTTAAGTTTGCAGTCTTCACTTCAGTGTGGATGTGATACACCATTCATGTAAATCTGGTTGAAAATTCTCGTTGTTCATTTTGCTGTAGTTATAATGCAGCATAGATCTGGCTTTTAAAATTGCATTGTTCGGTTGCTGTAGATGTGATACAGCATTGGTCTGACTTTTAAATTTGCAGCGTTCACCTTACTTTAGATGTGATACAGCATTGGCCTGACTTTTAAACTTGCACCGTTCACCTTACTGTAGATGTGATACAGCATTGGTCTGGCTTTTAAACTTGCAGCTTTCACCTTACTGTAGATGTTATACAGCATAGGTCTGGCTTTTAAACTTGCAGCTTTCACCTTACTGTAGATGTGATACAGCCCTAGGTCTGGCTTTTAAATTTGCAACCTTCACCTTACTGTAGATGTGATACAGCCTAGATCTGACTTTTAAATTTGCAGCTTTCACCTTAATGTAGACATGATGCATCATAAATGTAAATCTGGCTTTGAAATTTTCACCTCACTGTAAATATGATTGGTTGTAATTTTGCAGCATTCATGACCTAGAACCTGTTCTGGTATGTTGTTCCCAGTGTGGTGCAGATTGTACAAATTGTAATACAATCTGGTGCAGATTGTACAGATTGTAATACAGTCTGGTGCAAATTGTACAAATTGTAATACAATCTGGTGCAGATTGTACAAATTGTAATACAATCTGGTGCAGATTGTACAGATTGTAATACAGTCTGGTGCAGATTGTACAAATTGTAATACAGTCTGGTGCAGATTGTACAAATTGTAATACAGTCTGGTGCAGATTGTACAAATTGTAATACAGTCTGGTACAGATTGTAATACAGTCTGGTGCAGATTGTACAAATTGTAATACAATCTGGTGCAGATTGTACAGATTGTAATACAGTCTGGTGCAGATTGTACAAATTGTAATACAATCTGGTGCAGATTGTACAAATTGTAATACAGTCTGGTGCAGATTGTACAAATTGTAATACAATCTGGTGCAGATAGTACAAATTGTAATACAGTCTGGTGCAGATTGTACAGATTGTAATACAGTCTGGTGCAGATTGTACAGATTGTTATACAATCTGGTGCAGATTGTACAAATTGTAATACAATATTGATTGCAGCTGTTCTGGGAATCTTTGAAGAGTTTTTGAGGGTTTGGAGTGGGGAGTGGTACTTGGATGTAAACAGCATTAAAGAGGTATCTTGGGGAACTCTTTTAGCAGATGTAGTCCTTAATGTAGCACTTTCTGACCTTGAGAAGCGTTTGTCCAAAATATATGATGTCCAACGAACAAACCAGTACTTACTGCCTAAAAAATGTGCACTGATTTCCAAACTCACAGTTGAGGCCAAACCATGAAAGCTACTTCTTATAGCACAGTGAGTTAACTGCACCGGTTTGGATTTGAAATTTAAAGATGAGATATTAATTGTGTTGTGCCAAATGTTGTGCCTCATTATATGGCAATTAGTACACTTTGTTATCTGTCGTTTATATACTTTATGTATTATGTGTTATACAATTTTATGGTACATTGGAAATATGGTACTGCATGTTTCAAACTTGATGTCAACGATAATCTTTTACATGCTGCATTTTATTGTTAAGTTTTGTGAAAGAGATTTATATCAAGTTTTTGAGTTCAGAATTTAGATGAGGTAAATGTAGAGTTGTATATTTGTCTCTTTGTTGATAGACAACTATTTTACAGGTATATGTGAAAATTATGTGTAAAGTTTTTGTAACCATTTTATTAGAGACGGTCACAATGAGGAAATAAGAATCGTCAGGTACATGTGTATCTTTTGATTTGTAAAATGATAAAATTTAGAATTCTGAAAGAATGTTTTATACACGGTTACATGGAAATGCCATCTTTTTTTTAAGATGCAAAAGCTGTCTTCAGCAAGAAAGTGTTAAATTGTTTCCTAAAGCAGTTATAATTTGTTGAAAATTCTTTAAATTTACACTGTACAGGACCATTTTTTTTACATTTTTGCCAAGCCATAAACAAAAAAAGATTGTTTTTGTTTTTGACTGAAGAGTACAATCGACAGCCAACCAATAAATTGGTGTGCTCAATGCAAGCTAATTCCTCTACATTTTTGCATATGAAAGAGCATCGTTCATTGCAATTTATGCACATTTTTATTTTGAGTTCAGAAATAAAACTACATTGGTTTGATTGTCCAATTTCAGGACTTCACAAAAAGTATGATTGTATCCGTCAACGTAGAATAATGCCTTCAGAATATGCTTGAATAAACACCATGCAAACATGCGAAAACAGGGAAGAATTCCATATAGCTATGACCTCGGAAATATGTCTGGTGACAATATTTCATTAGTGTAATGATTAGGTTTTAATTCAATCTAGCCTTTTCACAAATTTGAGAAGCCTTTCAAAAAATTAACGATCATGCGGGTGTAATATTCCACAGTACAGAGTTAACTGCCAAATTAATAAATAAATAAAACAAACAACTAAACTTCACGAAGGGAAATTACTCTATGCACATATGATATTATGACTTCCATACCACCCATAAAAATATCACTCAGTTTGAAAATTATTAAGAGTAATGAGTCAAGGTAGGTAGATTTAACATCACTTCACCTAGGTGGTGGAACCGAAGGGGTTTGGGGGGGCTGACCCACACCCCCCACACGCCCACCCCCTTATAATTGAAGTGGGGAGCTAAGTCCCCCGCTGAAATAATGTTTTTTTCTGTAGACTAAATGACATCAGCTGAGCGGTTGGAACAAAAGCTCATTATAAATAAAGGACAACGAGCAGTTTACCCCAGATTTATCACAATTTTTTTCACCAAAAGTCGCTTAAATTGCTTCTCCATTGATGTAAATGGGCAGAGCTGGCCGAGGCCTAAGCGGACCCTCTACCCTTGCCTAATGGGCTGGGATACTACTTTTGCTGCCCCAGCACCCTTCCCTACACCAAATTTTATAACGTTTCACCATTCCTGCTATAACTCTGAGAATTAAAATCTAAAATAATCAAAAAATTTGCATTGATTATACATATGCATGCGTGACTATTTCAATGTGCCAATTGACTTTTGCAACGAAAGTTTGTTCGATAGCTTGTAAAGTTTCACCGGCTGTGTAAGTTTATTAGATTAAGTAATTGGTATGCAATATGATACCAGCAGCTATGTTCATATTTTCATACATGTACATGTGTATGTATTGAAGGTTTGTAAGTGAATTCGCCAAATATGCGATATAGATATACAGTGCACTTTATATCATATTATATATATATACTTCAACCTTTTCAGCCACTAAAGCACTATTTTTCCGAGAAATTTATGAACACAATTATTATGAAAATTATTCTAAAAATGATTTGTTTGTGTCAGTAAACATGCAAGTTTCATAAAACTAAGCAATTTTTTTTCAGTAAGCCCCATGGTTTTGGGGGTATTTCAAAATATTGGTCACAATGATTGTTGAAAAGGTTGAAGATTACAAAGGTACACATATATACGCATTGAAGGTTGAACCTGCGAGTCAGTTCACAGATTGGGCTATATTGATATTAGCACTTCACATTTTGACATGTACATAGGCATATGTATTCATCAAAGGTTGTAAATTGTTTCCTGAAATAGGCTAAATCAATAATATCACTCATCTCCTTTTCATATTGTAAACATATGAATTTGTTCCAAAGGTTGTATGCAAGCCACATTTATTGCTCAATGTGTCTTAGACGCTTGTACATTTTGCACAAGTTTGTGTACCTTGTTTCTTTTTTTTTTTTGTTTTGTTTTTTGGGGTTTTTTTTTACTGGAAGTGTTATACATTTTGCGAGAATTTGATATGTAAATGTACATTATTATGGTCCTAAGCTACACAGTGTGTTGATACATTAATAGTCTGGTATGCCATCAACTCACAAAACATGATGAATGAGGTCAAGTTTTTTAATCCTGCAGAGTAGAATTGTGGCTGAGTGCTTCACATGCTTGTCTTTCAATGACTCCTGAGGTGAGGGTTCAATCCCAGCCTTGGAGAGGGAATTTTTTTATTTCCCATTGCTCCCATTGTTATTGGGGGTCTTGGTGACAGTAGGTGTGTTTATCAATATGTCACACATGGGAAGGTTAAGCATCAGGATAAGCTTGTCAAAGGTCAGCCGTATCTTCCACAAACACACAAAGCGGCATTAAACAGAAGATAAAGTAAATAAATATTTGACAATAGTATTAGCTTGATGACAGCAGAGAACTGCCAGCTGTGTAGATGTACTGGAGCTCTTATCTTCAGTACTTCCTGTCAAGCTATTGGCATATGTACATACAAACATAGACTTCATTACAAATCTGTTTTATTACATTTGTTATAGGCTTGCATTGGTCAAGAAAAACTAGTCTTGAAGTACAAACTGCCCAATTTCGTCAACCTTTTTTTGCACGTTGAAGAGTAGCTTTGATTATGGCATTTATTTGTGATATTAATTTAATATGATATCAGAAAAAGGGAGAAGCCTTTGCGGCCTACTCCTGAAAACAGTGGGCGTGTTAGTTCGATTTTTATACCACAATATACTATTGCATTTGCTGCAAAACAGCAAAGCTTTCCTTCTTTTCTAACACACTTGAATTAAACCAAAATGCTATTAATTTGTTGCATTTTTAATTAATTTATTCGCAAAACAAATAAGCTTTCACCCCCACGTAATAATTAAGCATATACCCCGACCAGAATCAGTGTGGAATCAAAGAGGGCAATTCTAATGTGGTGAAACGTGGGTGGCAGACTTTTGACTACTGGGAATGTTTTATTTAAATATTTTAACTCTACATTACTATTAAATCTTGTTCATTTATTACCGGACCTAATTTGTTTACATTTTGATTGAAACAGAAGACAAATTAGTAACCAATCCGCCTTTTATTTGATCCAATTTGAGTATACGCCATGACAGCCGCAAATCTTGGCATCATGCCAAAGTGACATAAAATAAGATGTTAGATTGTGCTTATATGTCCTATGTTTTTCCAGGACAAAGAAGCAGCAGGTAATTGTTTAATAGACCTCATGTCATGTGATATAGCGAACATCACAGTTTCCTTTTCAGCTTAGACAGAGAAATGCCCTCAAAATATGCTTAAAACAATGCCATATTTAAGCATGCGAAAAGATGGAAGAAATTAAAGTAAACTTTTTGTTAGATTTATTAACTGTTATCGATGTTATTATTAACATTGTTATCGCTTTTAGGCCATTAGGTCGCTCGTTACATTTTTCATATATTTAAGCATGCAATAAACAAAAGATATTGGTGAAGAACGATTCGAGGCTTTTTTTTTTTTTAGTTTGAACTCTTTAGTTTTTATTACATTGTGATCCAATATGTGCTTTACTTCAAATCTGTGCATTTAAAATTAGCTCATGATCTTTCCTTAGGTTTTGCAAAATGTTTTGCCTTTGGTGTAATTTTGTGATCGGAAATAAATCAGTGATCACAAAATACTCTTATGTGGGTGAATCAGTGATAATCAAGTTTATTAACCGAAAATTGAAAACTTTTACAGTAGGTGAATTTCATTAATTATGGCATTTGTGGCACTTTAGCAGTGTCACAGCAATGTCATCTTTAAAAAAAAAATATTGGAAATGAAGATTTCTGGTAAATGAAATGTGTTCTAAATATTTTTTTTCCATTAATATTTGTATCCAGTGCTTGTCACGTCAAATTCATAATGGCCGGTGACAATGCAGATTTGGAAAAATGACGTCATTAGATATTGTGTTTAATCTTTTACCAAAGCGTCTTTGATGATTTTGGCATCAAGGATCATATTGAAGACTATAATTTCCCAAAGGTAAACCATGGTGAAAGCCTGAGCCAAGTTCTAACAAAACAAGTGGAGACATATGCTACAAAGGCGACAATCCCAATGTAATATTTTGTTGAGTTTTACACGCTCGGTTCATCGTCAGGTTTGGGGAGACTGTAATCTGACAGGATGGAGGTGTCATGTTGGGTGTCTCTTCACAGTGACTAGTTTGTACCCTGATCACAATGAAGGCACATCTTCTTGATTTAAGTATGGTGTTTCCTGAACACCGTGCCCACCTACATGTAACTAAATTTTCTGTTACTCACTGTTTTAAGGTCAGAATTAATTGTATTGCAAGAAGGTATTACATATAATTTTGGTTCTCCTGCCATCATTACCTGTGGGGCCTTGGCGATAGTAAGCGCTCAACGATGCTCATGTGACTGTTTGCGCGATATGTAAATGTTCCTTGTCTTCCAGCAGTGTGGTGTGCATATCTGTATGTCACGTGCGGAAGTTGGTCTGTAACTTGCCAAAGGTCAGTGGTTTATGCTTGGTACTCCCATTTCCTCCACCCATGAAACTGACTGTCATCATATAAGGGGGAAAATTCTTTAACAACCTTGAAATAAGTGGGGTTTCATTTTAGGTTATATCTACATTTAGCAATGTTCGTTTTTTTTCTTGGCATACAGTACTGCTACTTGGGATTGCAAAAACCTTACACATTAGCTACAGCAAAGTTTTCTCTGGGCAATGCACATTTTTGTTTTTTTAAGAAGCTGCTGTTTGAAGAAACAGATCATGTTACCATACATATCATACACTGATGTTTCCTACAGCCTTGTACAGCATTGGTCCAAGCTTATGCATGTATATCTGTAGAATGTGTTTTGTGAGTAGCCTGGAAAATGTTAATTTTGGGTCTTTTTCCTTCTTTCTGGAAAATAATGTCTCCTAACAACTGAACTGTAGCTGTTCTCTCTACTCCTGCAAAAAGACAGTTTACACTGTATTCATGTATACATTCCTCACTGAGAGGGTATGGGTTCAATTCCATGTCTGGTCATACCAAACACTTTTGAAAAATTGCACTGAAATCTTCTTAGAACTGCTAGGACATATGTAATGCAGGTTCAATCCTGGGCCTTGGACAGGGAATTTTTGAATTCCCTTAAATAAGGGAACAAAATAAACTTTTGTTCCCTTAATTCCCTTAATTTTACTTTTGGCAGCTTGAAGCAGCGTCATACATATATCAGTAACTTGTTGAAGCTCGGTGGTTTTAGCTCAAGCACTCAGGTTTACTCCAGCTCCTGAATATTCATGAGTGCGGCATTAATTGACAGTAAACTAAATAAATAAACAGATAAATAGAACCCAAAACTTTCGAGTATGGGCTTAGACACCCTTCAAATAAGCCAGCAATAAAAGTGGCTAACAGAATCATCAATGATGGGAGAGTTTTGACATACAGTATACAAAGATAAATTTTCTGCGTGTTATATCGTTAAGTCTGGGTAATGTTTGGTGTGCCTGCATATTGTTTTTTTGCTGTTCATTTTTCTCCCCTGGTTTCATGGTGTTGTCAATTGTTACCCCTAGGCTTATGTACTTTTTTTTTTTTGACTTTCTCTGAATGTTCTTTGCTAAACATGCCATCTCTATGCATGATGGTAAACTGTTTTTATTTTTTTTTTAATGCTGTTTACATTAGTTATGATGATTTAGAGAATTAATTTGCCTCGTAATGCACAAACTTTCCTTTCTGTTACCTTTGTTGTATTTGTTTAATAAATAATGTTTGAAAGAAATGTTTTAACTTGAAATTATGTAATGGACTTATATTTAAAGGCCATAAAAAACATAAATGGATGTACACATATATGTACCCTCTACCTGAAAGGTCAGTTATTGCATGTTTTATAATAAAAGTGTGTTTGAATATTGTGAATATTGAACATTTCACATTGTCAGTATTTGCAGTTTCAGTTTTCATATTGATGTTGCTTTTACTGTGTTTTATAACATAATTTTTCGTTTTTGTTCATTGTTCCATCGTATGAGATCTTTTAATGTTCTGTTTTTTGGGGGGGGTTTCTCTTGGATTTAAATTATCGTTTTCACTGTCTTCAGCACAATAAACCACTTTACATCATTCTTACACCGTAAAAACTACGGGATTGTGTATTTGTATTTAGAAAAACATACCATTTCTCTCTCTTACAACAAATATTGATGAAATCCTGACTTATTTTGAGTATATGGAATCTGTAACATTGTCTTTTACATTTAGATTAAGTGGAGAAAAAATTTAGGACTAGAAAAAAATATTTAGAGAAAAAAAACATAACTTATGGAAATTTTCAATTCCTTTTGACAAAAACTAAATCGATTTATGGAATTATAAATAAGATAATATTAGCGGGTCCAGTTTTGAATTGCCTAAGGTGATTGGCTTTTTTATACATTGCACATTTGGTACAGGTATTTGCACTAAAGTATGGGGTGAGATTAGACCTTTTCTGCCATGATAAAGTGTTAGAATTTGGAGAGCTTTAAGAGACTTCATAACAGGCTTGATTTTGAGAGACAACAGGGGCCCGTTCTACAAAGTTGTAGCAACGCTGTATCTATCACAGTTACCATGGTGAGGTATCTCTTCACTGTATGTTGTCATGGAAATTACACCAGGTGCAGTTTGCGACTGCTTCGTAGAACGGGACTCTGTTTTAGTTCATAAACCTTCCTTTACTGATAAAAAAAATATAATGAAACTTTATTCAAGATGCTGAAAAACGATTTATTTGGGTAGAACAAGTTGAAGACAAATTGTGATTGTTGTAAAATGATGTCTATTAGCATTTCTAGAGTTGATGTTTGATTTTGTGTTCTGCATGCACTTATTAATATACTTATACACAGCAAATTGTCAGAATTACCTATATATGGAAAATTGTCAAAAATACTATTTTAAAATAACCTTTTTAAAGAGAAAATTGAAAGATATTAAAATTGCTTCAGAAAGTTGGCCACCGTACTACTGTAATGTTTCAGCAAGTCAAAGCTACAAACACTAAAATCATTTTGTTAAAGTTAAAGGTGTAATTCCGTAAAGATATACATGTAAATATATATTTTTTATTGAAGTAAGAATGACTTATGTAAATGTTTTTACCAGCAATAGATTAGTTGCTGTAATTAATTTTCTTCTTCTTTACATTTAGGCATGGTGCAGTTCAACCCTTGGCAGTTTGCCAAGACGGTGTCTGATGCACAGTCATTCATTAACGTCGTCCATGCAAATGTTGAGCAAAAGGGTCCTCTGTCGCCTCCAAATGTCCCAATCCCCTTTAGCGTCCTGCATCCGGCCAATCAGCATGCTCTGGCCAGCCAAGGTTACTATGATGACCAAGATGGTGGGAAGAGCTCTGAGCGTGCAAAACACAAGCGTAAGTCTGAGAATCACATTTCTGCAGATGACAAACGAAGACTGTTCAAAAAAAGCCACAGAAGTTGGAATCTAGTGGACGACGAATCTGATTCGGAAAGTCCGCAGATTTCGGAGTCAACAGGAGGCGTCACATCTTCTGGAAGCAGAGTCACAATGAGTTTAGACTCTTCAGACGGCAGTCTGAGTCCCTTCTGGAACGCGGGTGGACGGAAAGATGTTGACTCCCTGACTTTATCGCAAAGTTTGGAATTGTCTCAAAATAAAGTTCTCACTTATCTGTTCCCTGAGAAATCAAAACCAGAAGGTAACTGTTTCCATGGTGACACAGAATCAGAAACCTGGTACACTCCACCTAGTTCCCCTCCACCAGGTAGTCCTAAGGACGTATGGAGCTCTTCTACACTGTTGGACGTATCTTTGTGTACATCAGTTGGGGATGATTCTGTGTTCGAGGAAGTGCTTTCTGGGATTGAGGTAAAAGAACATGAGAATAAGGTGGATGGTTTGTCCAATGAAAATGAAGGAGGCTCAGGGACATCGTTTGTTAGCCATTCAGAACCATGCTCAGAAATCAGGTCTATAATTTCTACCTCAAAAGAGCAAAACCCATCACTGTCGAAAAAGAAAAGTGTTTCCTTTAAAGATGAAGAGGATATTGTGTCAGAAATCTCAGGCCCTTGTGATAATGCAGGAGTTCCAGACAAAACAGGTGCTGAAACTGTGATATTAGCAAATATTAGCAATAATAAGGCCAGAGGAAAACCAGATTTTGATTCAAAACTTGAGCAAGGTCAGCGAGAAAATCTGGAAATGCCAGAAAATACTTGTTCATTAGATTTTGAACGAATGTTAGGCAATAATGTGATTGAAAATGAAGGCAAAGTGGAAGGAGTGCCAAATGCCAAAATGAAACTCACTGACAATACACAAATAACCAAAGTAACTACACCAAAAGCTGACGAAAATCCAGAGGATTTTGAAAAAAGAGATGTCTTCCAGGTTAATGTAGAAACTGTGCCAAAGCAATTTGAAATTTCATGGCAAGGCCTCAGTGAACATGCACAAAATACAGTTTACAGTGATATGACCAAAGAACAAAGCTGTGATAATGTTAGGTATAGCCCAAAACGCAAAAAACTGGTGAGACAAAAGCTGACAGTGTCTGATGTAGAACTGAATAGTTATGTTTCTGAACTGAGGTCTTCTGAAAGCTCAAGTGTTTTTGAAGACAGTGGAGAGCAAATGTCCACAGAGTTGGGACTCCCAGCAGGCTGTTTTATTTTTCAAGAACAGGCTGCCAGCACTTCTGAGACAGAATCTGTGCCTGTTTTTGCTTCTGAAGAAAGTGAAGAAGTAAAGCTTTCCTCTGAGCCTATTGTTTGTAAAACTCAGAGTGTGAAAGAGTCTGTTTTGAGTACAGTAAGCTCACAGGCCTTGCTTCATCATGATATACCTGATTGTGATACTGGTAGGCCTGCTGACACCCAGCCCAGCCAAACAGAAAACAGCAATAACAACTGCTCAGTTGTGATTGGTCAAGACAGATTCAAATCTGTCCAATGGCAGAAGCCCAGGGACCAAGTGTATGAAAGCTGCCATTTGACTGGCCAGGAAGATGCAAATGGCTTCCCAGTGAACCAATCAGGGGACAGGTTACAAAATGTGCCAGATTTGGTCAACCTGGGCAGAAATTCTGGTGTATCTGATGTCAGTTTGTCTGACTCTCACCCCAGTGCTGTTCTCAGCTCGACATCTGCTCCAGACATGGTGTGTGGTCATTCCATGGAGGGTTTGTCGTTCAACGACGATGGTAGATCATGGCAGAGTCCGGTGCATCCCCCAGAACGAAGGCGGCTGCGGTTTCTGTCTGGTCAAGAAAGCCCAGCTCAGCATGAGGTGAGTTTAATCTTCATTTCATTTGATTATGTAGATTTTCTGCATTTGACCTAAACATTTGACCTTTGAACATGACCAAGTTACTCATTTTCCCTGATTCTGAGAACTCTGTAGTGTTTAGGAGGTAGGATTATTAACTCACTGGGAAAATGTAAGCTTGGGCACCAGAGGTAATATATTATGGCCTTTACTTGCCTCTAAAAATGGACATTTTGGGTGAAGTTAAGAGCAAATACTGTTGCGTACTCAGCATGTTAGAGAATGATGAAATGGATGTGCTACATTTTGGATAGGCAGATTTCAAATCCTGTTTACTAAACTATGAACCAGTTCTGTTTGTGAATCAGATTCCAAGCTTACATCTACTTCAACCTAGCCAGGTTAGAGTTTAATGCAAGAAGCCAGGACCCTGTGGCATAAAGCTTTTGTAAGCTATGTTGATTGTAACTACCGTGGCAACCCATGTTAAAGACATATGTTGCTGTGACAGTTACAAGGCAAGCAGCCCTGTGGCATAAAGCTGTTCTAAATTAAGTAGATTGGAATTACCATGGTAACCTGTGTTAAAGACATATGTTGCTATGATAGTTACAATGCAAGCAGCCAGAGCCCTGTGGCACAAAGCTGTTCTAAGCTAAGTATATTGTAATTACCATGGTAACCTATGTTAAAGACATATGTTGCTATGATAGTTACAATGCAAGCAGCCAGAGCCCTGTGGCACAAAGCTGTTCTAAGCTAAGTTGATTGTAACAATGGTAGTTATAATAAACTTATCCTAGAATACCTAGATCCGAGACTAGGGCTGAATTGGCTGTTCATCAAACAACAGTCCGGCAGTTGTAAAGACTGGATTTGCCCTTTTGTTAGTCAGTGAGCCTCTACTTAAAGGATTATTGTTGAAAAAAAGTTCTTAAGTGAATCGGCGTCCCTTTACCATGTGATGGAACCCTCAACTATCAAATTCCCAAAGAATCCTTTGTGCACAAGAAATAAATATCAGCCAGATTAAAGTAAGAATGTTTGGAATAATCATAAAAATGGTCACCAGGGGTAGAGAATATGATGTGAGTTACATATTACAACTCCCAGAAGAAGAATATAAAACCAAAGTTTGTTGTAAAATGACACACATAGATGTAAGGTTTGGAATGAATGAATGAATGCTTGGGGTTTAATGTCGGACTTGTAAGGTTTTGCACATATTTCTTCATAAATGAAGAAACTGAAGAAAAAAGAGCAGTCTTGAGAGGAAACGAAAAGAAACTTTTTGCACTCTTGCTAAATTCAACTGATGAACCCTAATTCCTCAACTTTTTTCATGTATTAAAAAGCAACTTTCAGTGCAATTTATGCATATCATTAATTTAATTTTAGAGTCAAAACTACAGTGGTTTGATTGGTCATTTTCAGGAATTCACAAAAGTCATAATTTTTCAGTCAAAACAGAATAATGCCTTCAGAATACGCTGAAATAAACACCTTGCAAACATGGGAAAATGTTGAGGAATAGTTTGTATGGTTACCTGTTGCATAAACTTGTTTATCTGTTGTACACAATGCTGTAGTTACATAATGACCCTGCTGTTGCTAGGCAACCATTCAGCATAAATGCATTGCACAGCACATGGGCATGCAGTTCTTGCACACCACTACAATGTCACAGAACTGAAGTCCCGTTTACTCAAAAGCTTCCCAGAGTTATCTCCCTTACAGGGAAAACAAACATTAAAAAGGACATCAAAAAGAACTCTAAAACAAAGATTATGATTTTAAGTAAAGAACTGCATGCTGCTTAATTTTTGAAGTGACCCTGAGGTCTTTTGAAGACTGTAGTTTAAAGCCATGTTTGTGCCCCAAGAAGAAAGTTATTTTAAACATGTTCGTGTACCTTTCTATGTTAGAGCATATCCCTATCTTAAAAACCAAATGTTTTATGCATCCTTTGAAAAAAGGGATTTTTTTTTAGTTCTCTGTATTTAATTTATTACATGACCTAACATGTATCAGTACATGTATTATATTCGGCTCGATTCGCACCTTAACTCATTTTTGAAAAAAAAAAAGGTTTTGTCTATTAACATGCATTCTAAATACATAATAGAAAATATCTCCAAGAGATGAAACAAAAATGATCTCAACTTTTTCTTTTCTGCATTTAGTTTAACAACTGGAAATTTTGTCACCATTAAGTTATGTTTGATGATTCTTTTAAAGTTCTACCTGGCCGCCTCTGATTGCCTGACATTTAATATATAGACTGTGTAAGAGCATCTAATCACTATCACACCTTAATACACTGTAAAAAAAACAAAAAAAACAATGTACTTTTCTAAAAATTCAGCTTTGCACAGCAGCCAGTCAACAATGATCCTGTATCTCTTGTAACTGAATTCACATACAATGTACATGTATATGATTTGTGTGGAGCTCGAAAGGGCCTCCGTGGCTCAGTTGGTTAGCGTGCTGGCGCAGAGTAATGACCCAGGAGCCTCTCACCAATGCGGTCACTGTGAGTTCAAGTCCAGCTCATGCTGGCTTCTTCTCTGGATGTAAGTGGGAAGGTCTGACAACAACCTGTGGATGGTCGTGGGTTTCCCCGGGGGCCTGCCCGGTTTCCTCCCATCATAATGCTGGTCGCCGTCGTATAAGTGCAATATTCTTGAGTATGGCGTAAAACACCAATAAAATAAATAAATCAATAAATAAATGTGGAGCTCTCTGTTATGTTGCTCAGTGAGTACAAGTTCATGTGCACTCTAACATTCTTCTTAATTCTTACTGCTGTACCCTATTGTCCAGTCTACATGTAAAGAGTATCATAACATGACAGCTCTGTAGCAAGAGCACCCTCAGTGTCTTTAACCCACAAGTATACTGTAGGTGTGGGGGTGGGGGGGGGGGGGGGTAGGGGAGGGGGGAGAGGAGGTCAGGACTCTTACCTGTTTTTGTTTTTTTGACATGTGGAGTGGGGTAATGGAGTAGGCTTTCAGGTAGAGCCTGGCAAAACAACTAATTCCCCACCAACTACATTTTCTCCTCAGCTTGGACATTGATTGTATAGTATTTATATATTTTATTACTGAGTAATTTCTTTTTTTTTCACAGGGTTTTGTCTCTTTTATCTGGGTTTAACTTGTATTAACTATAACTGTATTAACTTAATTTTTAAAAAAAGTGCTCATTGATGATGTGAATAAATAAAAACTTGTCCCTTGGTTCATAGGCAATGACTTACACCCTTCCCCCCACCCTCCCAACCACCACCCAACCACCCCACCGCCCCACCACTACCACCTCTTTAACCAACAGATTATTAGTAAGTTTTCTTTCATTTTGGAGAGTATGATGTTAAAGCCCAAGCATTCATTCATTCATTTCGAAGAGAGGAACAGAAAGTCATTTAATTTTGGAGTACTTAATATTTTATGCAGTTAATGATCTTTATTAATTTTTTTTTTCTATTTGATTTCTGTCTTGCATGTATGTTAAGTCTGTCATTCATGTGCCAGAGATCAGTGGTTTTCTCAGTAAGCAGCACTGTCAGTCTGCCTCCCTTCAGTTATAAAAGCGCCCCTGTTTAGATTTGATGTTCGTGAGGTTGGCATGAAATACAAACGTCCATGTTAAGTCTGTCATTCATGTGCCAGAGACCAGTGGTTTTCTCAGTAAGCAGCAATGTTTAGATTTGATGTTATTGAGGTTGGCATGAACTATAGTACCAGTCCGAACCGGCCCCGATGGCAGAGTTGGTAGAGCCTTCTCTTCGGGAGATGGTAGATCCTGGGTCGGGTCAGACCTAAGACCTTAAAAAATGATGTAACTTCTATGCTTGGGGATAGTGCAACAACAGGTTGACAGGTATCAGTATAATGGCTGGGGTGGGGCAGCTTAATTTTAATTGCCTTCGGTATGTCGTCTCAGTGAAGCAGCACTAGATAAAAGGGCGTTGGAAATCCGTCCTGCAACAAGGAGGCACATTACATGCACTCTAAAGATTCCTTCATCGTCATATGACTGAAAAATTGTTAAGTACAACGTTAAACCCTAAGCACTCATTCACTCACCCAGTACCATTCAGTCAAATCATGTGTATCTCAGGGGATGATAAATCAATGTGCATGTAGCAGAATGGGCAAGGGAGGGAGGGGTGTTCATGATTTTGCCACATGTGGGTTGAATGACTTTAGAAAGCACTCTCTTAAAGCTCTTAAAGTTGGATCGAATCTATTTCGACACATTATGAATATCTGTTCAAGTCTGTGTATGTGATGTGAAAACACATAGGATGGAAATCAGGATAGTATACACAGTTACTATGGAGACCAAATTGATTTTATATTTTCTGACATAT
This sequence comes from Liolophura sinensis, assembly GCF_032854445.1. Classification (NCBI taxonomy): domain Eukaryota; kingdom Metazoa; phylum Mollusca; class Polyplacophora; order Chitonida; family Chitonidae; genus Liolophura; species Liolophura sinensis. Next base: position 15,788,609 of record NC_088298.1, on the reverse strand, counting down.
ATAGTAAATGTTGAGATTTGTGACTTTTGGTGGTTGGGGTTGGTGGGGGGCGGGGGGAAGAAGAGAGGTGATGATTAATTTGGGAGATTGTATGTTCAGGACTACTGTGGTGTCCCCAGCTTCTTTCTACGCTTTGACATCCATGGCTTGGTATTGGTCATCAGGACTGATTATCACAATACAGATTTTATTACCTGTACTGATAGTTTACAGATCCTTTTATAAATATGGATTTAATGACAATGAGTTTAAAGGATGTTTATGTCAAGATTTTGTATAAAGGAGAAAGGATTAATCTAATTTTTTTTTTTAATAATGTTAAATTAAATATATGTGAAAATTAAATTATCATGTCATTGCAAGAGTTAAACATTTTGAATTATTAATCATTAATTACAATATTAATTAGGTTATAAATCGGAATTTTACCAGATAAAAGGATTATGTCATTTTAATTAGTAAAAAGACACCACTAATATTCATAATTTCCAAATCTGTTCTGTTAGAGCCTTTTCCTAAAATTAATAGAATGTGTTAAAAGGTAGAACTTGGTGATGGACAAAATGTTAGGCCATGTACCATGTACAAACTTACCCTAATTTCTCAACCTTTTCTCATATGAAAGAGCAACCTTCTTTCCAATTTATGCAGTTTTTTAATTTGGTATTGGAGACAAAACTATCTTGGATGGGTTGGCCAGTCTCAGGGCTTCGCAGAAAGTGTAATTTTATCAGTCAACACAGAATAGTGCCTTCAGAATATGCTTGAATAAACACGTTGCAAACATGTGAAAAATTTGAAGAATTACACTAGATCTGCTTGGATGCTTCATAAAAAAAAATTTTAAATGGCCAGAAGCACTGTTTTGTCTTTTGGTTGAATTAATGATTTATCAAAGAATAAAGTTAGAAATACTTAAACCTGATAGCAGAGTACATGTACAGTGTAAAATTTGTAAGCTTGTGTAAAGAAATGAACACCTGCAAATTTATTCCCTGAATAAGTTTCTTTACCGGTTTTGTTTGCAATATTTTGTTACATCTACTCCGTGGTTTTGTTTAGAAAGGGTGTATAAAATTGCAACCTCTGAACTAAATCCTTCTGTTTATTTACTCACATGTATTTATCTCTGAACACTGTGTTTTGTCAGAGAATCAAACTGATGGAAGATAGCTATGCATGTAATTTGCTAAAGGTAAATGTCTTTAATTATTTGAAGGTTTTGTGTTTGTCTCAAAGATTTACTGTTTCGCAATGTTTCTTTTTGGGATGGAGCGAGTTAATCCTTATATCCTCTAAGTAACTCATCATCTGACAAGCTTCTATTGCCAAGTTAATTCTATGAAAGGTGCTAATGGGAATCAGGCATAGTCTAATTGTTTTGTGAATTGTTTTGTTAGCCTGTACGGTTTTGCTATGTTTCATTTTGGGATAAAGTGGTCCTTAGCTCCTTTAATGGCAAGTAAATTATTTGGAGCTTGGTTTTACTGTTTTGCCATGTTTCATTTTGGGATAAAGTGATCTTTAGCTCTGGGTAAATCTTAAGGTACATGTATGACTGACAAGATTTTATGGCAGTGAAATTTTTTTGTTTGGCTATGTTTCGTTTTGGGATAAAGTCGAAGAGAAAAAGTAATTCCTCTCGAGTTAACTTTGGCAAAGTTCACTGATACAGATAATTCTATTGACAATTTTGAGTCATGCACTTTATCATTATTTAGATTATACAGTAATCCCCTAAAAGATATACATGAATATTGCTTGATGCAAAGTTTACAGCATCTTTCACCTGGATTTCATTTTTGATCATTACCTGTAGTTGTTCAACTTATGCAGACAGTGTCTTCAAAGCTGTAATGTTTGTCATTGTAAGTCTAGACTGTGATCTAAATCTGGTTTGCCAAATCTTTCAAAAGTTTATTGACAATTTTGAGCCAATGATGTCTCCTAGATTAGGGGTGTGCTCATGCATTGTTTACAGTCTAGCAACTTTCCCACAACAAAATGCTATTGTACAATCTTCGGTAGAAGTGTGATAGCTTAAGGGTCCAGGGCTTCAGTACTTATTACACCCTACAAACACCTGACCCTCAAATTTACAGATTCAGCTCCTTAATCCACAGGTTGGTCCTGGGGCACAGGTGAAAAATCACCTCAGGGGTCCTGGATTAGGTGGGGGCAAAGACCAATGGCTCAATCATGAGTTAATCCAGCCAAACAAAACTGGAGGTTTTAGGGTTTTAAGGAACCTCTGATGGGGCCCAGTAGGGGGGCACTCTTGTTTAGCCTGCCTTGGCTTGAGACCTCCCACCCTCAGCCACTCTGCCCTTGTCATCTTCTGGGCACCCCAGGGGTGCCTGGCACCCTTATATAACCACACACAACCCATCAGTTCATCACTTCAGTTCTGTACCTGAACCAAAGCAGGACATAGCATGTGTTACTGAAGTTTGCTGAGTAAATCTAATGGTACAGGGATTCTACTGGAGGTCTTGTGGAAAGATAGTCCTGTTGAAAGATCTGAAGTTAATTTATTCGTCATTTTAAAGTGCTTTTGCATGTATCTGGTTTCTAGCCAATGAAATTAGTGTGCCTAAGGATAATTTACATTTATATTCGGTAAGATGTCTGCACCGTATGACTTTGATAAAGTACTTGTGATTACAATATGGCTCTAGTCTTTAGCTGACACAGTTTGGAATGAAGCATCCAGGTGATGAGATATTACATGAAGTACTGTACTTGCACGACCCTACATTTATCAGTCACAATTTTGCCTGATTTTGTGTGGTTTGTTAACCACGGAAATGTGGTTTATCCGGATGTTACATGTATGCATGTAGGGCTGAAAAACTTTGTTTCAGCACCCTTTGTAATATTTCATGATCTTTTTTGCTCCTATAATTACCTTTAAGAAAGTGCTTAAGGTAAAGCATAATTTCATTTTCTTTTCCTTTTCCTTATGTTTCCAGGTTTTAGCCTCTGACCTCATGAGTCCAGATATTCTGCTCCAGCTAACCTCTGACCTGGAGAAAGAGAACCAGTCAGGTAAGCGGTCTTTTGAAGTTTTCGTCCCAAATTTTAGAACTGTTAGATTTGCTGATTGGTTCTTTCTGAGTCATCCAGTTTTATGCCAGTGTTATCTGTCTGAACTCTCACAGCACACATCATGGCTCCGATGACAGCATAGTTAATATCTTGCATAAATTCATACATTAAAAAACTGAACAATTTTTTTAAAAATGTTTTCTCACATGTACATTTAGTCATTCAATAAGTTTTCAGTTTTGCCAACAACGCAACCCACGTGGGGTACTTTAATAATTGTCCTTGTTTGGTTTGTATATGTATGAAGATCATGAGCTTCGAGAATGTGAATTTCCATCATTTTTTGAAGGGCTCTAATGATTGGTTTATTTTCACAGTATCAACCAATCCCCTGGCCCGTACCAGCAGTGCTCAGTCTGACAGTAGTGGGTTTGCAGATACCGAACCAGACAACATGCTGGACTTAGCCATGTCTAAGGTAAGGAAAAAAGTAACAAAAAGTTAAAATATTTATGGTTTAATTGCTTGTATTAGTAGACCTTTTGCAACCCATGTGTCACATATCAGACATATTAACCTCTCGACCTTAGATTTATTCTTTTAAAAAACTTAATGAATTCCTGTATTCCTGACCTGCGGGAAAGACAACTGTCAACAAGTCAGGTAGAAAAAGCACATGTGGGCATAATTATGATGTTGCTTTATGTTTAAGGATTTCACATGAATAGTTGTCGCATCTAGTTTTTAGGTTTCTAGTCTTTATTGTTAAATTCTGGTTACTTTGCGTTCAGGTGAACTCGTTAATGGGGAGTAGCTGTGAGAGTGACGTCACATGGGCCAGCAGCGTCAACACCGTTCTCCCACACAGCAGCGATGAACAGTCCGATCTGATTGGTCAACGTTCTGACCATATGACCACATCATCAGACGACCAGATGTCACCGCCTTCATTTTCTTCATCGTCCAGTTTCACCGAGGATAAGTGCATTGGGACGGACATCCAGGGATTGGATCTTATTTTTCAAGTGCTGACCCCCAGTGGTGAAGTGTATCATCCTGCGCAAGGGGAGACTACGGTTGATAACCAGAGCTCTGATGCTGTTTTGGAAGGGATGAGCTCGCAGTGGAATAATGACATTGTGTCCGGATTCAGTGAAAAGTCCTGTCGATTTCACGAATCCAGTTATTGCATCATTCCGACGATGTACGAGTCAGACTTTGGAATAGGTTCCGAAAGCTGGTCAGCGGCAAGTAACCGGTCCAACGACTTGAACGGAAACCCTACCCCCCAGAAAAACATAGTATCGCGATATTATATAGACATATCACCACGGAAACAAAGACTCACAAGTGAGTCTGATGCTGATGAGAAATCAGAAGTTTCACAACTCTCACTGAAGCTGAAAAATGGACGTTTCAGGTCATCAGATAGCTGCGGAAGCTCAGATAGTTCAACCACAACACAGCTTCACACCTCGAAGCGCAAAGTGCAGAGTTTGCGCGAGGAACTGAGCGATGTGGAGATGAGGCAGGAGGAGCGCGATTCACGCGACTTTCAGGATGAGGTGGACGAAGACTATCCTGTAGAGGATTGCAATAAGTCGATCAGCGAGGATAGATCGCTGGTAGAAGAAGCTGACTACTCGCTCTGCAATTTTTCACACGTCCATGAAACGTGTGAACAGTCGCCCGTGGGAATGTCAACACCGAAGACCGGCCCACGACCTGAAGCCCGTGCGTTACATGTACCTTTCTGCCGGCGTGACATGGCCGTCTTGAACCTTTGTGCTCATCAAAGTCCAAACGGACAGTTCACGTGTTCCCAGCTCCAGGCCGCAAGCACTCCGGAGGTCAAAAGGCAAAGGTCAGAGGAGGTTGAGGCAGCCATCTTTGAATACCAGAAACTTGCCTCATTGATAAATCAGCCTATTACACGGGTAAGTGTTGATGGTATTTAGGGTGAAATTTTCAGGCAAAATTTAGTTGGGATTTTTCCCTGCAAAATTTAGTTCAAATTTTCTCTTTCGTTCAAGCTTTCTCTGTAAAATTTAGTTCAAATTTTGTCTGCATAATTGAAAATCAAATACAGTATAAAATGCGCTTTGACTTTAAAATGAAGAATTTACCCTATGAAATTTTTACCCTATAATATTTTCCTCTTCAGAAACGACCTGGCTTAGGTCCAGTCACAACACCTCGTTACCAAGGACCCACCCATAGCGACAAGTGGAGAGCACTCCGACAAGATCAGGTTCGTCACAATACCTCATTAGCATGGATACTTACTAGTTTATTTTTAAAATCTGCGCTTTTTCCTGTGAAACTTTCTTGTGGAATTTGCAAAGTTGTTGTTTCCAATTTGGCGCCCAAGTTAAGTGACAAGCTTAAAATTTAGCTGAAAGTGCTCACATATTACAAATTTAGGATGTTTTTCGGATACATGTCCACGTGCTATATTTGTTTTAAGCTTTTGGACATTTTTTATAGAAATTGTATATTTTTACCTGAATAAAATTTATGGAAAATTACAACTGGTCTTTGGTGTTGATCGTTACGCAGATTTTAAGATCAGACTAATTAAGTATCCTTATTAATAATTCATTAATATTAATATTATTCTGAGTAACATTACATTAGCAACTTTTGAATTTCCTTAACAAATAAGTAAGTTTGCACATTTCACAGGAAGTTTTCATTATTTTTTACCTTATTTTTTTAACTTACCGGATTTACAATATGTACCTTAATAAAGGCATGGTATGTTTTTCTCCTTAGGAAGGCTGTCCTTCCTGTTAGTTTACCTGTAGGGTGTTTATTTCACATATAGGATGTTTCTTTCACATCTGTTGATACGTTTATTACATAATACCTCCCAAGAGTGTTCCTGACTCTCATTAGAGTATGTATTCACACCCTTCTGGTGCCCCACCCCCCACACGCTTCCTGCCCACTATCACCTAATATTGTAGCTGACACCTCTCCCATGGGGGAGGTACATGTACTCTCTGGCTGAGTGAGGGGCAAAGGATACACATAATAAGCTAATCCTTGTTGACTTTGAAATCAAATCTGTGAAAAATCTGTAGGAAGTCCTGCAGAATAAACTCTTTAAGTGTAATGCCAGATCTTTGCACTGTAAACTGTTCAAGCGCATGTACGGAACACGAAAAACATTGATTTGATAACCAATTTGCAGTATGTGAAAACTGTTCACATGTATATTTTGTGATTTTGATTCATCAAGTTGTGCCCTATTCAAGACAGCTCATTGTCAAGGAATACATCTGCTTTTCTGAGTGGGAAATCTTTTTGGGGAATTCATCTTAAGATATGATCACGCATGAACAATGCATGTTGTAATTGGGAGGTAGACGCTTTTGGGAGATAAAGGCGAACATTGAATTACTTGACTGACAGGTGGTTCAAAAATTTAGCATTTTTTTTTCTTTTTTTTTTAAATAGTTTATAACTTCAATTTTTTATAAATTCATATATACACATGCATTCTGTAAACATTCGCTAAGGGCTTTTTTTAACAGTATGCGCATGCTTTTGATGAACGCCTTTCAAAAGAATGAGTTCACAATCTACAATTCTTCTCAGAAATGTACCAAATTCCGGTGGATCCCCAAAAAAATTCAAAAAGAATTCAAAAGACTAGATTGATAATGATTACATGTATGCTCTGAAAGGATTTTTTTTTTTTCATTAACTGTCTTTGGACATTACATTCTTTCTAATTAAGGTATATTTCATAAGCTTTGGAACCAAATAGTTACCAGCGAATTGCTGTCCCTAACCTTGATATAGTGTCCAGTGTATGTTGAATAAAGGGGCTTTCTTTTCTATGAGTTTACAGAATGTGCCCCCTCCCCCCCCCCTCCCCAAGAAAAAAATGTTAATAAGCTACATGTATATTTTGCCATCAGTGGACACAAATTGGTTGATTTTCTGATCAGGTATTATCCTGCTTATACCTTAATTAAAGAGAGACCTTCAGCTGATTTTTAAGTTAAAACAGTGATTTAAATACCTGTAAATTAAACTTAATAAGGTGTCAACCCAATCTCACCTGACTCCTCTTAAATCACCTGAACTGCTTTGATCTCTTTCATTTGGCAGGTGGATTTCCCTTTGATCTGCTTTACCAAAATTATAGTGAGCTCATAATTATGTTTTTGATACCATAATTTCATTGCCTACAGATTAGAGAAAGCTTTCATGCATGGCGTAAGAACCTTCATGTTGTTGTTGAATGTGTGGTTATGCAATTACATTGATTGACAGGTGGTTTTACAGAATAACAAAGGCATAATTCTGTAATACATTGGTCAGACTCGCCTGCAGATTAGGTATTGTTATGAAATATATACGTAACATGTACATAAGTATAAGTCAATAATAGTTGAATGCATACATTAACCTGCTTGTAGGGGGACGGGAAAAAAAAAAGGAAAATTAAGTGAGAATTATGGTTTAAAGATAATGCAGACCACCAAATAATTCGCACGTTTTGTTGATTTCTTCCCAGTTAAATACAAGTATGACCTGAATGTGACATCTGTTGTGTGTAATTATCAGCTGTTGTCTGCAAAGTCTTGGCTTTTGAAATTTTCTCATCAAACTAGAATTGCATTAGCTGCAGATGTCCGGAAATTGTTGATAGTCAAAGATTACATAAGCCTTTATTAGCTTAGAGAAACTAACACAGTTCTAAATGATCTTCCATAATTGTGGGAGAAAAAGGATGTCAAAATCTGACTTAACCTGACACATAAAATGGTTTCATTTCTCTGCTTGTCTCCTGACTTGACACAAGCTCATCTTTTCATCTGCATGCTGACATCATTGATAAGGCTCTCTACCCTGAAAGCTTTATTGTGTTTTTGCCTCATTGTTCTCGTCGCAGTCATCAATTTTGTCATCGGAAACCTTTATCACATTTGCCCTTTTGACATTTTGGCATTCACATTCACACTCACATTTTAAGGAATACTTGAGTTGTGACACAATCAATTAGCAAGCCCCTCCCTACAGAGTTAAAATGTCACCAGCGTAGTATCCATGCATAACAAAGGAAACCTAGAGTATGTTGACCCCCAAATTAAATCTGTCAGTTGTTTTTAGAAGGGCAATATCTTATTGATCCACATTTGATAAAAAAAAGTCAGTATTATACCTAGATTTTCATCATCGTTTATGTGCCATATTTAACGTTTGTATTATACTTTAATTAAGCTTCCTTCTCGTTAAACATGTATACACTTATGTTACTGTAGCAAAAGTTTTTTTTTTCGATTTTACAAAAGATAAAGTTTACTGTAAATATCATAAATACCCTAATTCTTCAGCCTCTGCAACCAGTATTTGGAAGCATTCTGGGAGAACAATGAGGGTGTAGAGAAATAATTTGTACAGTTTTATGACACTTGCATCTTTAATGACACAAAACAAATCGTTTTCAACATCATTCTTCTAATGACTGTGTGCATAAATTCCACCATAAAAAGTGTTGGTGGTTGACATTATTGAAGATTTACAGTATTAGCTCTCTTTTTTTTTTTTCAAACACCCAATAGAGGAAACCTGCGATAGGATAGTACAACTTTAATGCATTTGCCTGCTCTCTTAGTTGACCTACATGTGGACAGTAGTGCTCCAAAAAACAAGATGTAATCTGCTTAAAGTTTAAGCTTGGAAAGAGGGGTAAGAGGAAAATGCCCATGGTTTAGGGCCCCCTGTGGGCAACTGTAGAGCTGTGGGCTTGGGTCTTCCAAAAACAAATTGTCTGGGTTTGCTGGACAGCCTACATTGGGTGCCAGCTCTGTTAAAAGGGGCTTTGTTGGGGCACAATAGGGGTCTGGGGGCTGAAGGCACTCTCACAGTGCACCAGGGTGTCATCAAGCTTTTCTATATATAACTTCAGCTTAGCAACTGACCCTTGTGTAATTCAGCTGGCCAAGGTCGTGGTGTTTGGTTGGTAGTAGCATAGAACTGGATCAGGTTGATCTGTTTTGGAGCTTTAATTTGCCGGTGTCCTTATCCAGGAAGGGGGACTTTGTGCATTTATTTCTTGGTAAGGTCATGATTTTGTTTCTAGTGTGGTTTTGGTAAAAATTTAGACATTAGAAGAGGTTAGTTGGGACCGTGAAATTAGTAAAACTGTGGTGAAATCAGAAAATGTAGAAGGCAGCTAGTATCTAGGTGCTCAGACATTCCATGGCTGCTTCAGTTTTAAGCAGTTTCTGTTCAGTTTTTTTTTTCGAAATGTTTCATGTGAAGCTTGGCTGGTAGAAATTCACTTTCTGAAGCTCATCAAGGCCTTCAAATTGACATTTTCGATGCCAGTGTTATTCTGATGAGAAATTAATCAATTTTCACAAGAAATTCTTCAGTGGCCAATCAGTCAGAATCAAGCAAAATGTGACACAGGAAAATGTGACACAGGAAAATGTGACACAGGAAAATGCTAACCGTCCATAAGCTTCCTTTGATGGTCAGGCAAACAGTTCAAGGGAAATTTAACTTCAAGTATTTGTCAACTCTGCTTTCTCTGATTTAATTGTTCTCTCGAATGATTCAAGTTGTGGAAGGAAAAAAAAAAAAACACAAGGGAAAGCTCTGATATACAAGGGTATTTACTGGGGTACTCTGTTTTCATCGAAAATGTTTGCAAGTTTTCATTCTAATCGATGAGTTTTAAGTGTAGCATGTACTTTATAAAATAAAATACTGAGAAATACTGAAATTTTTTAATTTTATTGACAGCTAATCAGTCATCAATCAATGCACATGCTGTGCACATGTGTCTGTTTAAAATATCATACCTTGTGTAACAAGTTTGTCGCCATCTGTTGCATATAGCCCAAATCCCTCCTGGGTCCAAAAGAAAACCGATATAATGTTAATAACAACACCTGGTAGCCAGCAACCTGCTGTTAGATGTTTGCAAACTTTTGCCAACCTTTGTTTTTGTTACAGCTTGTCTGGGTGTCACTTATCTCAAGAAGCCATGAAGTGTTCAGTAGGCATTTTTAAAGTTTGATAAAATATCTTTTGCCAAGTTTGACCCATCCTGTTTTGCTTGATATCTTGTTAAATATTTGTTTTTAATACCTTAGCTAAATCATTTACTTGGTACAGTTTTGAACATCATACAAATGCTAAACATCTTGTACTTAATTTTGGAAAAGAAATAGCATTTTATGACAAATATGTATTTACCACAAGTTTCATAATTTTGATAAGAGATAATTTTAATAAGAGATGTACCAGCATGGATAGAAAATGAATTTTTCAAATTTAGAAAAGTATACTATGGTAAGATTCTGTCCATAGACAAATTTACATTTTCTGCGAAGGTTAAAGAATACTGAATGCTTTCAAAACAAATTTGATTCATATAGGGCAAGTATAGAATTCAAGGGTTCAGTGATCATAGGGAAGAAATTAAGCCGTTAGCACGTAAATTTTAAAGGTTTCACAAGCTTTTGATACATTGGACAAAGATCCAGACGAGAGGGTCAAAAGGTTGTGAAACCTTTTAAATTTACACGTTGATACCTCCAGATTGATACTTCTCCAGATTTCATTAATGTATGTAATATTATTACGAACAATTTTTTAGGCAGATTACATTAATCAATCCCATCAGGCCCATATGTGAAAGGCTCGGCACACTGGACCTAAATACTGCACAAAGCATTTGAGTTCGGCAGAATTGATTTTGCACTGCCCCGGTATTTTGTTGACGCAAATCTGCTTTAGGTAGTGCGCTGACGTTCATGCTCACCTTCATAACAGGCTGGGCTGAATTACAGGTCGAAGATATCATGAATTTGGCAATCTAGCCAAGTTTTTGCTGTTGAAAACGGCTTGTCTGCAAAGTCATCAGCCAGAAGATATGTAAAGCCAGCGGTGTTGGAGTTATTACAAATTGCTCTGGTGAGATTTAAATCTCTCAGTGTAATTCTTCAACCTTTCGGCAATATTTGCAAGGTGTTTATTCAAGCATATTCTGAGGCCATTATTGTAAGGGAAGAAATTACATGTATACATTTTGTAAGACCTGAGGTTGACTAACCCAGCAAATGCTGTTTTGCCTGAAATCAGATTGTAAAGGTGCCTAAATTTGTCTTCATGCAAGCATGCAAAAAGGTTGAAGAATTTGACTATATGTATTTGACCATGTGAGATGCTGAAGTCCCAGGGGGGGTTGGGATTGGGTGTGGTGACTGCATCTTGTTCCCTGCAGAGATATCTGGTCCAAATTTTAAACTTAACCCTGTTAAGCTGGAGCAGGTTTTTTGGTCATATTGTGTGTGACTATAGGAACAGCATTAAAGTATTCTCAGATTGTTTACCACCATCATTTTCCTGATTTTTTTTGGAATGTTATAAGTTGTTCACCATGTTAATAGTATATTTGATGTTTGGATCATTTCAGAAGCTATCTGAAGAAACTCGTCTAATGCAGCAAGCAATTGACCGATACAAGATGGAGCTACGCCATCTTGAAAGCTCGTTCAATGCCCACTACAGCAAGGTCTATGATATGATGACCGAAGAAGAAAGGTGAGTATTTGTTTTTTTTTTAATAATAATAATAATAATTATTATAATGATGAGGATGAAAATAATAATAACTTAATGTATTTTGGGGAAATACTATTCATTCACAATTTTTCCTCCACAGAGATGAAATTGAAGAGCTCCAGCTGTTAAGAGCAGAGGTGTACAAGGAGGTGTGCGAGACGGAGAAGCTGATGTTAAGTCGCTCTGCGCATCTGGCGGGGAAACGGCCAGACACGCTCCGACCTTTAGCCTCATTAGACGTCGTCCATCAGGTTAGACAGTATTTCGTTTTTTATGTTTGCTCGTAATTCTGAAACTGTGTATTCAATGTTTATCATGTGTCTAATTCAGCAGCATTTTTCTGTAATTCAACACAGAGAGAAAAAAATTCTCATGTCTTTTATTTTTTCTTTTCCTTTATGTATCTGGATAGGAAGTTATACAGAGACATAAATTTCATTCGATAGATTTTGCTCCTAAAAACATATAAGTATAAATTTTTTATACTTTTCGTATCTTTTTCATCTTATTAACAGACATATGTTAGGGTACTATAAAGACATTTGTAAACTGTTAGTAGGCTTACAAAAAACCAAAAACAAATGTGCATTAAAAGTCTGATTCCAATTACCACCTCATTCTCATTTGCCAACTTGTCCATTATCACCATATTTCTCTGTCACACTGAAAGGGGTGCTCAGTTGGTTAGCGCGCTAGCGCAGCGTGATGACCCAGCAGTGTCTCAACAATGCAGTCGCTGTGAGTTCAAGTCCACCTCATGCTGGCTTCTTCTCCGGCTTTACATGGGAAGGTTTCTCCCCGGGCTCTGCCCGATTTCCACCCACCATAATGCTGGCTGGCGTCGTATAAATGAAATATTCTTGAGTAGGGCGTAAAACACCAATCAAATAAATCATATAAATAAATCATCCAATCAAATTGTCCGTTACAGATGATAGAGCTGCTGAAGGAGCAGATGTATCAGCGCACCGTGGTGCACGATCTGGATTCATCGATGGACCAGATACTGGACTCAAGCTCCTCCTCTTTACCTCTGTCGCCATGGGAAGAGGAAGTGTCCGACCTGAAGGATGAATTGCGGAGGGAGCAGCGAGAACAACAGAGAGAGCTGGAGAAGTCATTTGAAGATGTAAGGACTATTTGGCAATAAAACTTGTTCGTCACAAGGCCTGGAGGTTTATTGTGGGGGACAAATCTTAACTGGTTTTCACATTTGGTATTTGTATGTTTTAACTGGAATTTTGACCATAGAGCTTTTGCATGCAGTTGAAAAAATGGTTTAGGGGAATATCATGTTATTGAATATCGTGCTATTGAATATCATGTTATTTCAAACTTTTAGTTTTTTCAAAGTCTAGATTATGATTTTCACTTTTACAGAAACATGGAATTCAGATGATGAGATCCTAAAAAAGATGTGTTATAATTTTTGTCTTTAATTGTTGGATTTATTTGCTTACTGATGTGAAATATTTCATAGTTTTGAATGCATGATGTAAATGTACACCAGTGTGACTTGAGTTTTTAAACTCTGTGGCAAGCTGAGCCTGACTTGCCAACAATAAAGTTTACTCTCAACATGACCATTTGTGCATTAATTTCTGAACTATTTGTTTTCTTTGTCTAGTTGAAGATTTCTCTGCTTGAGGAAGTGCGGACAGAGCTGAAATCAGGAACACAGTCACTGTATCAAGAACTTCAGGTAAGAAGGGAATTCTGTATAAACATTTTGTCAAAGATTAAGACCAGCTGCTTGGTGATACACAGAATTGTCAGTGGACTCTTCATTTTTGTCTTCACGCATTTTGTTAAGTCATTGCCTAAGTCATCATTAATGTTTTGTTTTTTTTTTGTTTTACAAAAAAAAAATGTAAGAATAAATGTCTTTTGGTTTTTCATACGTTTTTTTACACCCAAACTGCACAAAAACAGATCTAGTACAAATACAGATTAAATGACTTTTAATTTTAACTTCCTTTTATTATTTATCAGATAGCAATAAGGGTTAAGTAGCAATGGGGGAGTGCTGCCAATCAAATTCAATTTGTTGAAATAGTCCACTGATTTTTTGTATATTTTATTTTTTTTTTCTTTTTTTCATGAAAGATGCCTAATTTTCCAACTCTTAATTGTGTTGCAGTCCAAAGATCAGAAAATCAACGCTCTTCAAACAGAAATTCGACACTTAAGGCGACGAAGTTTACAAGCTGAACTGCTGCCACCTCGATGAATATTTAAATGGCTTTATTCCAAGAGATGTGATTGGTCAACAGCTACCAGTGGATCTGCATGTCTGGGTCATCTCAGTTAATATATGGGCATAACATTAAGATGTGCGATATGATTGGATGAGAGCCTTGCGTATTCATTGGTGGACCTGAACTGGAGAAAGGCCTTCTACTGGCTGATTATCCTGTGGTCAAAGGTGATGTCCGCTCTAGGACTTGTTATACTCCAAGGGAGGTAATTCATAGTCTGGAGGAAAACAGATATAGCACTTGAATGAGATGTGCACAGTGGTACTTCAGAGGATTTTTGGCGAAAGGGAACACCCAGTTTGTTTGGTTCTGAGGAAATGTGGACTGAAGAAGTGATTCACAAAAATCTACCAGTCTCTGACAGAACCTTGCAGGTGTAAAGACACATATTCAAGAATAAAAAAGTAGAAACACACCTTTTAGTGCTTGTGAAAGTCATCGGTTCCTATGCGCATTGCTACGTAGCCGGTATCATGGCTACGTTGCCAGTATCATTGCAGATTTGCAAAGTTCACCTTGAACTGTAATAAACGCTACTACTGGACAAAGACAGGAAATTGTGGCAGAGTGCTGTGTTCCAAGATTAAATTGAGGCTGTGATAAAGATGACAAAAATATCGTTTTGCGAATTTGTGCAAAATCTAGCCATTCCCTACTTGCATTATTGATTCTCTGCAACAAGGACTTGCAAGAGATGTCTCAGTATCACATGTGTATTGTGTATTGTTGTTATTTGCAATGAGGATGTGCAAGCGTCAGTAATCAGTGTCGTACATGCAGCATGCGTTATCTACAACAGCGGTGCAAAAGTGTAGCATTGAATGTCACATTGGCATCATGAACTGCAAGTGGAAGTGTGCATTTGCTAAGGAAAGTGAACAAGGACAAACAAGGTCATCGTGCAGTGTCAACAAATCATAGAAGTCATTGGAATTGTGGGATACATGTAGAAAGACAGTGTAAATCAAAATCGGTGGTTGTCGAACTGCAACAAGCATGGTGTTCAGGAATATCCAAGGAACCTGGAGATTGGCAGCACTAGAGTTTAGGACTTTCACCAATCATGCAAGAAGACAAACAAATGGCAATAAACAAGGACAATGTGCAAGATGCTATACATCACTGCATGGGCCTGTGTTCAAATGGTGGTTAGCATTCTTCAAAGAACAAATCCATTTTAAACCCGAAGACGCAAAAATAGGCATAAAAGTGGCAATGAAAGAAACTGTAGGAGGCATGGACTCGGGTGTTTTACCTTGAACGGGGGCACTGGATGGATGAAAATTTCTTTGTAATTTCTTCACTTGTGTGAATTAAGGTCTCTTTTTTCAGAGAGCTAAATCGAAACAGATGCTCAGCAACGAAATCATGATCTAATGGCAACAGTTACACCAGTTATCCCAGTATGCCATGAAGACTTTTTTTTCCATACTTCCACAGAATGTGGACTGCATGGTTTGGCAGTGTGACAGAGAAGTCGTTGCATTTCCATATGATGGGAAGTGTATATTGGCAGTGTGCCCTGAAGACCTCATTTCAAAGACAATGGAAAATAGTCACAGGTAGTTTTGAAAAGAACACATTTGCCCAGGATGATGGAAAATTTACATTTCCAGCGTGGAAAGAAATTGTATGTTTCCAAGACAACACTGTAAGGACAAATTGAGGAGAACATGAGAAAATTGTTGAACAGTTAAAGCTCTGACAGAACACCACTTTTTGGTGCAATTTTGACGACACACTCAGGTCATGAGGAGCTGATCTAATTCATTCCTTGCACGCAGAGGAAAATTTATTTGTCTTGCAAATGGGGAAATCATGAACTTGTGCTACATACCTGTTCATGGAGGAAACTGGAATCATCATAATGGCTATTTTGACATACTTGCTTTCATGGCTGTTTTGACAGACTTGCTTTCATGAGATATGAAGATATGGAAACTTCATGAATCAGAGTTACTACTCTTTATCAGTTTTCTGCTTTCCTGTGAGGATTTTAAGACCAGTTTCATTGGTCACAAGATATATGTATGCGTGGTCTCTTAAAGGTCTGTGTAAGACTGTCTCTGATTGGTTGTATGAAGTAGGATTGTAAGGATGTCTGTGATTGGTTTAATTGAACAGTAAGGTTGTATCATGGTTAAAAAGTTGGCCCAGTTTGCTGATTTTGTTCATATTCATTTGCATTGTAACATCACAAAGTGTAGATGAAAAGGTTACTGATTTTGTTTTTTTGTTTTTTCGTAAAGCAAATTTCATTCCCAAATTGCGTTTTTGGACAATCATGTTGAACTGTTGTTGGTTGTAACTTGTTAGATTCAGTGGGTGTTGGGTGTACCATGTTTAATTTTAGAATTGTGAATTTCTACAGTAACTTTTGTCATATTTTAGGTCATATTTTTTTATTCAGATGCAATTTTTTTAATGAAGCACTCGCACACTATTATATTCAGTAGAATATTAAGTACATTCAACAAGGGATCAATATGGCATGCTTTTTAGCATTTTTGGTTACATTTTTAGTGCAATTCCGGTTGCAATGTTATCAATTCTCAAGGTCTTCACACATTCAGAGGTAATCCGATTTGAGTGATTCTTTTCTTCCAAAGTATCTGAGAAACCAAACATTATGTCATGTTTCATTTTAACAATTTTGTCATGTTTTTATTACATGCGTTGTTTGCCAGTTACCCGCTGGACTTGTTTTTTTATGTTACTTGCTTACTTACATATTTATTAACAATAAAGGAGATTTTTTATGAAAAAAAAGTCTCTTAAAACCAAAATATCATGGTGCCTTGAAACATTTTGTCCAGTTAGGAGCTGGCTTAACTTTCAGGTTCATTGTTCATTGTTGGAAATTGCAGAAAATTCTTACTGGACACGGTGAAAATAGATCTGTTCAATATGCTCTGATTGTAAAGTACAGTGAAGTTGAGCTGCTTTATTTTGCGCTCCATCCAAAGTTGTATAAACAAATCTGTGTATTCAGGTGTTCAGTGCCAAAAATTCAGGGATCATTTTGGGCCTTGAAAAGCTGGAATTTAAAAAGTAACTCTTCCATGTCTTGAAAAGCCTGGAAAATAAAGGGGATTTCTAGTTCAGCATGGAAAACCCTTGAAGTTTAGGCTGCTAAACCAGTCTGTACTACAGTGCACAGTATGCTGACATTCTCATGGAAAAATTTGTTTTCCAACATCTTTGAAATTGCTTTGCATGCAGGTTTGTATATTTGAAAGGCAGAGAGTGAAGATCATCTTAGATTGCTCTGAGCCTGTCTCGGTACAGAATGTTTATTTCAAATATGAGCGAAGATGTGAATTTTGGACCTGGAAAAGCCTTGGAACTGGAAATCCGAAATCTTTGAAAGTGTATGATTTTTGGTGTATTCCAACATGTGGATTTGAATTCCTGGGGCAAAATCAGAAGAGCTGCCTTATGACAAGGATTTATCAAAATATATATCGTGACAATTAAAAGCAGGCATTGTCAGATGTCAGCAAATTTACAGAAGGTGAATGGGATTTTGTGAGGGGAGAAGGGAGATTGTGAGTTCTTGTATAACATTGCTGGCCATTCGTATTGTACATTTTTCCATCAAAATTTTCAATGCAGTGAGGTGATACTGTAACTCTAAAAAAAATGCTCCAAAAGTCTAGTACAGTAATATAAGTGAACTTAACCGTGAAGTTTTTCTGTTTAGCTGTGGATTCATTTTATCGCACACTGGAAAAACATTTCTGGCGTTCTTATGGTGGACTTTTCTCTGTTAAGGTGTTCGTTTTGTTTTCATGGCGAATTCATTTCATCTATATACCTTAGATGTTTCTGGACAGCCACAGATGTTTCCAGGCAGTCACAGAATGTTTGGACAATCTTGTATTGCACAGTAAGATATTGTAGGACTGTCATAGATATGTCAGTTTGTCATAGGTGTTTGGACAATCATGATTTGGGCAGTCATGTTATTTTAGACAATCGTTTTTGGGCAAATGTTTTGTACAATCATATTTAAGGCGGCCGGATTTTTGTACTGTCATGTTTTGGGCAATCTAAGGTTTTGTACAGTCAAGTTTTGGACGATCAGATGTTTTGTACAATCATGTTTGGACAGATGTTTTGTACAATCATGTTTGGACAGATGTTTTGTACAATCATGTTTTGGACAGATGTTTTGTGCAATCATGTTTTGAACAGTCAGGTGTTTGGCGCAGTCATGTTTTGGGCTGTCTGATGTTGGTACAGTCATGTTTTGGGCAGTCAGATGTTTGGTACGGTCATGTTTTGGGCAGTCAGATGTTTGGTACGGTCATGTTTTGGGCAGTCAGATGTTTGGTACAGTCATGTTTTGGGCTGTCTGATGTTGGTACAGTCATGTTTTGGGCAGTCAGATGTTTGGTACGGTCATGTTTTGGGCAGTCAGATGTTTGGTACAGTCATGTTTTGGACTGTCAGATGTTTCAGGTACCAGTGATGAGAACCATTTTTGTTGTGATGTTTTTTTGCAGTCACAGATTTGTGACAAGACTTGTAACCTTTTCAAGCACAGATGGTTCAGCCATCTCAGAGTTTTTCCTCAGAGTACAAGAAGTGTGTAGGCTTTCTGTGGGAGAAAGTGGTGTTCAACACAATGATGTGAAAGAGTGCACTGGGGTTAAAAAGTTTGTGTAAGTGTATTTCCCCAAAATAACTTGGAAAATGCTAATTTTTGATCTGGAATAGCCTTGAAAAAGCCTGGAAATTTGAAATCATTGTTTCAGTTGAAATTTTTTCCAAAGATAGGGTCCATTTTCTTTCTTGGAGATAGTGCATAGGGGTATCTGAGCTATAAACTTTTCCCAACTCTCAGTGTTTGCGCTACCTTGCTGAGAGTAAATGGTCAACGAAGCAAGTGTGATCATCGAGTACTATACCACTTTTCTCCATACTTGTGTGCCACACGGGAAGTTCATCAGAAGCTTTGCTGAAGGTAGGTGGTTTACTCGGGTGCTCCAGGTTCATCCATCCACAAAACTGATGTCCAAGTTAAATATCTGTGGGTGTGTTATTAAAGAACAGTCAAAGAAATAAACTGACATTAAGGTGTGAGATGGTCAATAAATTTGCTGATAGCTCCGTCTGGACAGTCAAGCTTGTGGACTGGGTGGCAACCATTCAGCTCTGGTTAAAGGCGTTTAATTGGGTTTAAAGGCATACAGTTATCTTTTAATGGGGCCTTACAGGCATTAATTTCTGCTGAAGGCATTCAATTTTTGTTTAAAGGCATTCAGTTCTGTTGAAAGGCATTCAGTTCTGTTGAAAGGCATTTAATTGGGTTTAAAGGCATTCAGTTCTGTTGAAAGGCATTCAGTTCTGTTGACAGTCATTCAGTTATGTTTAAAGGCATTTTGTGATTGTAAGTTGAAAGGCCTTTAGAAAGTCCCGTTTGTACAGTTGACATGGAATGGTACAATCCCAGATTGAAATGCATGCTGTCCTTTTTTTTTTTATTTGGACAGACAAATGTTTATAAATTCCCCATGAAAAGTGCTAATGGCAAGTTGTTATTTTTTAAGTGCTACTTTTGGAAATTATAAGATGTCCTTAATATGTGGTTAAGTTTTTTATTGTAACCATATATTGTCTTAGTGTTAATGAATATTTCAAATTTGTACGCATCTTTTAACAAATATATTTTTTTCACCTGGTATAAGGCCTTCTGTTTCGTCATCTTCGACTGAAGTTTATCAAAGCCGCGTGATCGGCCTTTATTCTGTGGCGTAACAATTAATTCATTCAGATTTGCCACAGTGGGGCAGATAATGCCCTACTTCGACCACTACCAGCTGTTTACTTGTATAATATTGAGGTTTTCAGTGTGTATTTAGCAAACACATATTTCGGGTGAGCTTGGCCACAAAGAGGACTTCCTGGTGTGATTACAGGTGTGGTAGGAAGTTATCTCTAGCTAACTATCTCAGACATCACACAGGAGAGAAACCATTCAAGTGTACCTGGTGTGATTACAGGTGTGGTAGGAAGTTATCTCTAGCTAACTATCTCAGACATCACACAGGAGAGAAACCATTCAAGTGTACCTGGTGCAATTACAGGTGTGGTAGGAAGTTATCTCTAGCTTATTATCTCAGACATCACACAGGAGAGAAACCATTCAAGTGTACCTGGTGCAATTACAGGTGTGGTAGGAAGTTATCTCTAGCTTATTATCTCAGACATCAAACAGGAGAGAAACCATTCAAGTGTACCTGGTGTGATTACAGGTGTGGTAGGAAGTTATCTCTAGCTAACTATCTCAGACATCACACAGGAGAGAAACCATTCAAGTGTACCTGATGTGATTACATGTGTGGTAGGAAGTTATCTCTAGCTAACTATCTCAGACATCACACAGGAGAGAAACCATTCAAGTGTACCTGGTGTGATTACAGGTGTGGCAGGAAGTTATCTCTAGCTAACTATCTCAGACATCACAAAGGAGAGAAACCATTCAAGTGTACCTGGTGTAATTACAGGTGTAGTAGGAAGTTATCTCTAGCTAACTATCTCAGACATCACACAGGAGAGAAACCATTCAAGTGTACCTGGTGCAATTACAGGTGTGGTAGGAAGTTATCTCTAGCTCACCACCTCAAACATCACAGGGGTGAAACCGTTCAAGTGTACCTGGTGTGACTGCAGGTGTAGTAGGGAGTTATCTCTAGCTTACCATCCTGAGATGGATGGTGAAGCCAGGGGTGAAACCGTTCAAGTGTACTAGGTGTGATTGCAGGTGTGCTAGGAAGTTACCCTAACTCCTTAACCGTTTCGCATATGAAAGAGCAACTTTCAGTGCAATTTATGCACATTTTACTTTCATTTTGGAGATAAAACTACATTGGACCCAGGAGTCTCTCACCAATGCAGTCGCTAGCGCAGCGTAATGATCCACGAGTCTCTCACCTATGCGATTGCTGTGAGTTCAAGTCCAGCTCATGCTGGCTTCCTCTCCGGCTGTATGTGGGAAGGTCTGTCAGCAACCTGCGGATGGTTGTGGGTTTCCCCCGTGCTCTGCCCAGTTTCCACCCACCATAATGCTGGCTGTCGTCGTATAAGTGAAATATTCTTGAGTACGGCGTAAAACACCAATCAAATAAATAAATAAATAAATAAATTGTGTAATAGTGAGACAGAATCTAGAAATTCCCTGACCGAGGCCAGGTTTGAACTCGCGCTACAGGTGTCTTTACGATCAATGGATCAAAAGAGCCATCAATACTTTCATTATTTCATTGTTGTTAAAAGCTATATACTCAAGAATTTGTTACTTAGACCATGGTAGTCACTTTTATACATGGAGGCCGGAGTAAACTGCCGACATTAGGCAAGTTGCTGATGAATCTTTCCACCCGTGACATACAGAAAAATATGTACCGTATCATTGAATCCATAGCCCATAGGGGCATCACTGACCATGAAGAGTGAGAGCTAGGGAATCTCCCAGGGGGGACGGGGGTTAACATCCTCTTCTGTGCCATTTAATAGGGTTTAAAGGCATTCTGGAGCTGGAAAATCTGCAAATTCGACCCCTAAGGGAGGGTTAAACCCCGCTCCTCATGTCCTGTGTCTTAGCAATGGGAGACTTGATGACGAGCTACACAGAAGGCCCAAATGACAGTAGAAGACATCGTTTTCTTCCGTGATATTGCAGTGCGTGTGCCCTTCATAAAGGTTTTATGAGCACACGCGCACCGATAACTGCGACCTAATAAAGAAAAGAACAAAGTCCACAGCTCTGGACCGTCTTGATACCGGCGTGAAGAAGTTTTACGAGTTCTCATCAACTTGTTGATATTAACAGTTAACAAAATACCAACCGCAAGCAGAAGAAACAATAACAAAAGGCATAATATGCTAAAAAAAAAAAGGATTAAGCAACATTTATTTCTGGTATATATGGGGGGGGGGGACATAATTTCCTTCCAAGAATTGAAGTCTCTCGCATTTGTAATATACAGTAGCATACAATTATATCCACAAAAATATGCCATGGTTCTTGGTTCTATGTTTGATATAACGACAACAACAACAACAAAAAATGGTTCCAACAGCTCCTGATTAAGGAACCTCACAAGTGTCTACATCCGTATAGTTCTAAGAAAACAACAAACGAAAGTTAAAATATAGAAATGTGGAGCATTTACATGCAATACGGTCACGCACACATTTAAACGTGGAGCTGTTTACAAAACTGTACACAGCCATTTATTCAGCCACCAAACTTTTAAATTATGATAATTAAGAAATATGCGAAGTACTATGCTTCAAATGGGATGGGTAAAGTTCCAGTCCTGTATTGAAAAAAAACAAAAAACAAAAAAAAACACCATTCTTAAATGTTCAGGGCTTATGCTTTACTTATACGATGAACATATAATGCTGAATATAGAAACATGCTAGTATTCTTTACACTATGTAAACATATTAAATTTCTACAATACATGAATGTTTTTGTAACATACACAGCTCAAAAGCGGATATGGGGGGGTGGGGGGAGGCATGTTTTGTGAAATGAAGTGAAAAACTTCTTAAATGTGTTTCTGTTCATTAGGTAGCACACACAATGCTTTATTGCGACACAGAAATGTCACAGGTTGGTGAATATATAACAATATTATCAATATATGTTCAAGCATGATTATAGGCCTACTCAGCTGAACATCTGGATAAGTCATGGTAAAGGGGAGTTAACTATTTTCAGAGTTAATTCCCTTTAACAATCATGTAACCACAGAAAGGAACCTTGCAGTTTTATAGAAAAATACTTCCCAAAACAGTACAGTTGATCTGACATTATTACTCCCTGACAGTTTAAGTTGGATAAAGTGAAACATAATCAGTTCTGACCGGCTAAAACCTAAAAACAGTTAAGTTTAAGATCAAGTAAGACCAAGCTACGTTTTTTTTTTTTTTACAGAGAAATACATTTAATAAAATACTACTTTTGTTTCAGAAACTGACACTTTTCCAACAGTATATTATTGAACATTCCAAATCAACACTCTCAAAAACCTTCTGTGGCAAAGAATAAACAAAAACCAAAAATCTTCAGTCCAACTTAACTTTTCCATTTCGAATTTTTGATAAAGTGCTTAAAGACCAATGAAAACCTTCACTGAAAGAAATGCTGCCGATTTTTTTCTTTTTTTTTTTTCCTGTTTCATTTACAAATTTACCTGTTGCAAGAGAATAGCAAATTGCTGGTATTTAATGATCAATATATGTACACTGCCTACATAAAATATATAGCACACACTCCCTCACACTGTTTATACCTTTAATAACAAGGCGGGTAACCTTTATGTGTTTCGAAAGCTTATTCAGCTCTGACGTAAAAAAAAAAAAAAACACAGAAAAAAACAATGAATTGCTTACATGTGCTTAATTTTCCCCATCTTACCTTTCCTTGAAGCGACTTTTGTGAAAGTGCAAACTGCACAGCTCTAGAGTTCTATGCTAAATGGAGATAACATTTTTTCAAAACGGGCCTAGATTAAAATTGTTATCCTACTTTTAGTTGAAGGCCGATCTCTAAAATAACAAACTATTTGAACAGAGACAGATCAGGGTCTGCAAATATCTGTCCTGTTCTTGGAATAACATGTTATTTACCAATAACAACAACATGGATGCTCCAGTGTGGAACATTCAACTGTCTGGGCTAGTACAACAATTCAACACCTGGGAAGATTCATGTATGTATGTATTCTAAGAGCGGAGAGCTGGGTTGCTTCTCCCAAATAATTCTGAAACCATATAATTTTAAATCTTGGAATTTTTCCCCAAAAGATAGAAAACACTGTTACCTAAAGAGGAACACAGGATCATGTCCTATCAGTATTTTTTTTAACAAAACTTTGCCAACTAACATTGTTAAAGCAGTCTAATCATATCCAAGATTAAGCTAGAAATAACAAAAAAAAATGCAGTATTCATAAGTAGAGTACCTCATAAAGTATAATTTATCAGGTGTTTTTAAAAAAAAAAATAATAATAATAAATCCGAGAAAAGTTTGTGCGTTCTCTGAACATTTCATATCCATTCCACCCAAACAAAAAACACAAGTTTGCGTAGTAAAGTATGAAGAACTGATCACATCAAAATGACACAGGGTCCGTAAGTATTATTGAACTACAGTGAACATTGGATAAACATCATGTAAATCTTCAACCTTTTTCAACCACTAAAGCACTTTTTTTCAGCGGAATTTATGCATACAATTATCAAGAAAATGACGTTAAAATTATGATATGTTTGTGTTATTAAAGATGCGAGCTTCATAAAATTGTGCTACTTATTTCTCTAGACCTCATAGTGCTCTCAAAATGTTTCAAAATATTGTTTCCAGATGCCGCTGAAGAATTAGGATCTTCAAATTGGCACAAGTGGCCGTCCATATAAAGAAAAAAATAGTTTCACCTATTTTTTTGGCACCTACACCTGTGTGAAAATAAAATTTGTGTCTATGTACAACATACATGTAGCTGTCAGCAAGAAATTTAAGACGTTAAGTTTTAACCCTAGATTTTAGTTGATGAAGTAGGAAAGAAGTTTAGTTCAACAGATTTCTCTCTTTTTTTTTTTTCCCCCCACATTCCAAAGACATTCCTGATGGAAGCACCATCCATGCTGATATCAGGCCTACTACCTTATCAAATGTACAAGGTACAAAGAGTGAAACTGTCACACAGGGCTGAATTCCCCCTCCATAACTGAAGAGCTCAGTTTCTCTTCCACACATGTACATAATGTATTGACAAAATGGAAACAAGGTTAGTCTAGTCCAGTATCAGAACCCTTGTTACCTCCCCTGTTCAAACAACACCTCAACCGGGTAAAAGGTATGTACCAAGGTCTGGCATGAAAGAGTTACAACCAGTATTTCTTAAAAATTAACACCAAAATGTATGGATATAACACAAAAAAACTTTGAAATTACATTACTTGCCTTATGACAACATTATATATATATATATATATATATATATATATATATATATATATATATATATATTTGTATTTGGCAAATCAGGACTAATCTTAATTATATTAGTCTTGAAAAACATGGAAGAGAAAGTTTAAAACATGCATTAAGTAAACCTTCATGTTCCATCGTTTTCTGGCCATCTTCTGAATATTTCTCTTTTTTGATTTTGTGGCACAGACTTCAATATTCAACCATCTTAACTGTAATTTGTGAGCATTACGAACCATAATAATAACATGCACATATTGAAAACTGTAATTTGTGTACACTACAAACCATAATAATAATATGCACATATTGAAAACTGTTATTTGTGTACACTACAAACCATAATAATAATATGCACATATTTAAAACTGTAATTTGCGTACACTACAAACCATAATAATAATATGCACATATTCAAAACGAAAAAAAAAAAAAAAAACAGTGGGGCAAAATATCTGAGTACTATAATTATTTCCATGAAATAATGGAAGATTTCTATCAGATTGTACAGGTATACCCAACAACATAAGCACAATCTATGAAAAAACACAAAAATATCTTACTGAAATTCTTCAAACTTTTCTCATGTTAGAAAAGGCTTTAAGTCAAGCATATTCTGAGGGCATTCTTCTGTGTAGACCGATAAAATTACACTTTTTGTGAAGCCCTGAACTGACCAATCCGACCAATCAAGTTAAAAACGTGCATAAACTGCACTGAAAGTTTGCTCTTGCGAAAATGCGGAGGAACTGGGGTACTAGCTGACAACATGTGCGTAGAAGAAAAACAAATACATGTAGGAAAACTGATCCACATATTTTTCCTTGCCTATTTCACAATTAAAAAGTTGCTTCTATATCTACACCTAATCAAAATCTATAATTGAAAATTTGGTATGAAAATAATTCAAATATACAACATTTACAGCTTTACCACAAAATGGAGATTTTTGTACTAAAGGATCACAGTTCAGGCAATCATCATCTGTTAGATCATCTGTTAGACGGTTTGGATTTACAAAAAACCAGTCGGAAGAAAACACAGTGAAGTCTTGCGGCATTTGCACACTTATACACAGGTGAAAATGTGTTCATAAATCCTAGAAAGACAGAGAGAGATTAATAACAGTGAAGCAGATATTTTTTTATCAAATGAATTTTTTCTTCATTTTTCATGAAAAAGACAAAATCTGTGTTTTGTAATTCTTAAAACTGTATCTTATCAGAATGATATGTACCTATATATTAAGAAAATATCTCCCCCCCCCCCCCCCCAAAACGATGCCTTCTTTCTGTTTATGCAAATTAACCTGATCTGATCGGCAGCAGAGAATACACCTTTTCACTGAATTTGGGCATTTTGAGAAAATGTCAAAAATTATTCAAGAAAAAAATCGTTTGACTGATTTCTTTAGAATGAAAGGCCAACTTTGCTGAAATGGCATGGTTGCTGAATTGTAGCGACTGACATTCTGATTTATGCACTGACTTACAACCCATCTGGAAAACCAAGAAAAACCTCACAAATATTAAAAACAGAGGTATGCACTTTTCCATCATGACAGCAAGAAAATTTAGAAAAATTTCTTTTCAGGTGCTGGTGTGCTAATTCTTGAGAATGGAAAATGGAAAACATGATATTTCTGTGATGGACATTTTATAGGGCATTGTTTTATTTCGTATCGTTAACATAAAGATTTGGACATCTGTACTTAGGGCAGGAGAAGGCTTAGTCAGCAGTTTTCACAGGTTAACAAACATTTATTACAGTTTTCAAATGAAATCACCAATGTTTGCTGCTGCTTCTTAAACTCATACGAATACGCACAGATAGAAGACATATTAATTAAGGAAAAACCAGTATGGTCTCTGAAAATGAAACCGCATGTATTTTCAAACACATTGGCAATAGAACAATCTATCAGTAGAGGTAAGAAATGCGATTCCGTGCAGTTAAACGTATGTCTTTTTTTTTTTTCAATTTGTCTTTCGTTCTAGGTTTTTACATCTAAGAACAAACCTATTTTACAAAGTGCTAATTTTAGTGTCTGCTGTTCTTGTTTTGCTTTTTAACTGGACTTTTATTCTGCTGTTTTAATTGGATTTCTGTTTTGCTGTTTTCGGGGCAAATTGGTTTAACCTGGCAAGTCTTGCATGGAGTCATTTGAAAAAAAAAAAAAAAAAAAAAAAAAATTTTATATTTGTCCTGAATTTTCACCCCAACAAGACAGAATTATTAGGATCAATGTCTTAAAATGCACTTTCACTGGCGAAATTTTAAGTCATTTAGGGTAAATTAAAATTGTCTGAGATTCTGTGAAAACTACTAATTTATCTGCATTTCTGATAATAACAAAAAAAAGACATTTTTCTTATGGGGAATATTATAATCCTTGAGTAAGAATCCATAATTAACTTTAATTATTAGACATCGTTAATCTTGGAAAGATAAAAAAAAACTATATAATCTCTGGCAAATGCCTTCAAAAATTTTACATAAATCTTTCAGTCAAATTTACGGTTAAAAATATTATGTATCAAAAAGAATGGATTTGGCCACGGCACAGCAAGGAAATACCACGGCCACAATGAAAGTATGAATATATAAATTTCTGTAAACGCAACCGACAAGACACACCCCCCCAAAATGTTCACTGGAATATGCAAATCATTTGTTTTTATGCCATACAAGTATTACAGCAAAGTAATATGCTTCAAATGCTAACAGATAGGTAAAAAGGGAACCATGTCAGTTATAATATCGCACATTTTATGGTCCCCCCCCCCACCACCCAGTGACTTTAATCCTCAACGTTCATCAACTGTACACATCGGTCTTGGCCCAACCACAAATGCATTCGCACCACATACAGTGAACAAAGACAGTGCGACTCAAATTGACTGGACACACACATTACTCTGGAATATAGGTAACCCTTTTCTTTTTTTTTCTTTGTTGAGATGACCACCCCTGTCAGTTTACATAGCCACTGTGTTCCCCCAAACGCTGAAGCAGAAATCACAGATAACATAGTGGAAATCCATTGGCCCTACTCACATTTGATTTGGTGATTGAAACAAAAGGGCAGCACATGAAAGCAAACTGTAACTGAAACGATTACTTTTTTGTCTTGATTATGGATATCTGAGTTTCTACAAACTTTGTGCCTCATTAAATCCCAACAAATTTAACAGAAGATTGACACTTAAGGTTTGAACACTCTTACTAAAGATATAAAAAGACCATTTTTAAGATAGCCACCAAAAGAGCACAACTGGTCACTTAACTGCGATCTGGTAACCGATCGAAGTTTGACACAATGGTCACCAATGTCTCATTCCAGTAAAAATCTAGTGTTACACTGGTTGAACAGATGAATTCCACTGGATTTTTTTTTTAACAGAATTTTATATATCTTTTTCACTTTAATTCAGGTTTTTTTTTTCTTTTTCACTTTTTTGTTTTTTGAAGCACTGCAGTTGATATTTCCCTTCTATGTCGAAAGCCGCGTGTCCTGTGATGTGCCGAGTAAGCGATTTATAGCCAGTTAATTACTTTCATGTATGATATTTTCATAAGGTCGTACTGACAAAAGTAAGTTCACATTCGTAATTCCATATTTTGCTGAACAGGCTATGAGAAGTCAGTGACAGTTCACAATCATAATTCCATATTTTGATGAACAGACAAATGAGAAGTCAGTGACAGTTCACAATCATAATTCCATATTTTGATGAACAGACAAATGAGAAGTCAGTGACAGTTCACAGTCATAATTCCATATTTTGATGAACAGACAAATGAGAAGTCAGTGACAGTTCACATTCATAATTCCATATTTTGATGAACAGACAAATGAGAAGTCAGTGACAGTTCACAGTCATAATTCCGTATCTTGATGAACAGGCTATGAGAAGTCAGTGACAGTTCACAATCATAATTCCATATCTTGATGAACAGACTATGAGAAGTCAGTGATAGTTCACAATCATAATTCCATATCTTGATGAACAGACTATGAGAAGTCAGTGATAGTTCAATCATAATTCCATATTTTGATGAACAGACAAATGAGAAGTCAGTGATAGTTCAATCATAATTCCATATTTTGATGAACAGACAAATGAGAAGTCAGTGACAGTTCACAGTCATAATTCCGTATCTAGCTGAACCAACTATGCACAAATAGTAATGCAAAATACATATTTTTTTTTTTTACATTCACTTTTCCCACAAGACATAGTAATAATCATTATATACAGAAACAGACTGAAATCATCTGATTAATTTTACCGACAAATTCTACATTAACGCACACGGATTGTTTTGCTTCAAACCTTACCAAGCATGGCAACTGCAAAATCTGTGGCAAAAAATGGACATTTGAAAAAAAAAAAAAAAAAATGGGGTTACAAAATGATTTAATGAACAAAACTTAAGTTTTGATTTTTTTTTTTTTTACAGCTATCTACACTTCTTTATACACTTTCAACAATTCTCAAGCACACAGTTTTCAGTCACCGTACACATGTATACACTTTAATTGCTACAGATATGATTACATTTTGGTCACTTGATCCTAAAGACTCTATATACACACAAAACTAAGTTACCACAAACAATATATCCCAAAGAAAAATATTTTAAAAAAAAAAGCCATGAAACAAAGTGAAATCGGAAATAAATAACCATAAAACAAAATGGAGAGGAGAAATGTAAGTTTATGTATGCAGCAACTATGATTTAAGTAAATTAAACTTGTTCTGTAAGTTTCCTATAATTTCAAAAACAAGTACATTTCACTGGGCTTTCAAGAAGGCGTTTTCAGTCATTAACAACTACAGCATATTTAATCATAAATGTTTACTTTTCATCTTTTAAGGTTTCATCTACATACTCGATCCAAAAAGCAGGTTTTTGTACATTTGGGGCAGGAAAAGATTGGGTGTGCCTGTTGGGGAACGGGGGAACAGGTGATGTTTCAGAGTTCTGGGTCCGGAAATAAAGCATTACACAGTTTTGGGCTGTCTGGGACAGCTTGTAACCCGCAGACATCCTTTTGGTATGCCAACCATCTGGGTGGCAACAATTGGTATGACATCCATCTGTGTGGCAACACTTGGGATGGCAACTGTTTGGATAGCAGCCATTAATATGGCATCCATCATTGTGTCAACAACTGGGATGGCAAGTACTTGGGTGGCAACAACTGGTATGGCATCCATCTTTATGGCAATAATTGGGATGGTTACCATCTGAATGGCAACAAATGGTATGGCTTCCATCCTGCTGGATGGCAACAACTGGGATGGCATTCATCTTAGTCTATTATGACAGCATCATTGGGCATTTACATTCTGAAGAATCAAACTAACTGTCATGTGACATGATTAGCACCAATTGTCATGCCTGTGGCATCTAACATCCGAGTAGCGAACTCATTTGTCATACTGTATCTCGTGTGATCCAATATATATACATCAGAACAGCATTAACTCAAATTCTATCCCATGCCTTAACAGCAAAAATTCAATTGCCATAATGTACACAAATCTCAATGTTGTTATTTGAAATGCCATCAAATCATTTCAGAAGATCAAATAGCATAAAATCAAATCAGCCAAATCGCATAAATTATATGAAAGCCATAGCTGGGACACAAGATTGGTTTATGTGTCCACATGATGTTGTTTGATTAAATGTTGCAACAAAGTCTTTTTTCATGATGGGACAAGGTAAAATTTCACACAAATGTCTCCCGTGATTTACTGATCACTGATACACTGAGAAACACTACAAAAATCAAGCACATAAGGAACTCAGTCAGGATAAAACAGGACAAATAAAGGAGAAAAAAATCCAAATAAATATAACAGAAATGAACAACATTTTTGAAGAAAAAAAAAAAGACAATGGCACTTTATGGCAGTTGATCCACATACATGCATGCACATTTTTCAGGTTAAACAACAACGACGGGTAAACCCGAATTCAAACATTTAATGGCTACATGTAGGGTTATATGTATATATATATATATAGAACACACATTTTTATGTACAATAAAGCGATGTATACGGTATACGCAAGCATTTCATCCATACCAAAGCATATTTATCCACTTCGATCAACTTCATACATTACATCAGAATTGATGATCACTCAGCTGATCTGTTCAACATTTCAATTATTGTTCACCCCTACCTACCCTAAAATTAATAATACACTCGCCCACAATATGTGACCGTATACACAAGAACACACTATAATGCTCTTGAGGGCTGTACCACTCCTGGAGAAGAGGGGAGGACATGAATTATGGCCACAGCTCAGAAAGTCAATTTGCTATCCACTCTACATGTAAGTATTCTATTAAAAAATAGCTGCGCATGCTATCTAATTAACTAACCTCACTCTGGCTACAACCATGTACAACCAATTTGGTAGAAAAATATCCTTGCAGAAAATACTTAGCTCTCTTCTGGTTACAACAAAACTGAAACCTAAGCACAGCCATTCCCAATGATATCATCACAGATGCTAATGATGTTGGTAAATAAAAAATATATATCCTAACTGAAGATAAGTCTAAATTGTCCGAGTATGCAAAAGCCTCTTTGCTCCATGCACTCAATACCCATTGTCCAACAATGCCAATTCCCCTCATATATGACATTCAAAAAGTTTGATGAAAACCAAATAACAAAATAATTGGTGGTCCAATCAAATGTGTGGTTTCTTTTGATAACACTGTGTTTCTCTAGTCCAATCACTGTTCACGTTACATCTTTTTCCATTTCATTCAGATCTAGCCTGCCTCAGATCACTGCACCAATAAGCAAGGCTTTGTCAATGACTTTTAACCTTGCAGTCAATGGAAAACTACGGTTCTAACACCCTAAACCAATTAAAACAACTGTGTTTGCTGCTTTCAACCTTCCGGTCTCTGAAATCATGAGTCTCTGTTGGAGTAATCCTCACATCAAATGAAAACGCCTGTTTGTTTTGCTGACACCCAGTGGGCCAATGAACATGGCTGTCTCTATAAGCTGTCCCCTTTCCACCAATCACACTGGGGTTTTAAAATGGCATATGGGACATCTGATAGAAGTCTGGCTCATCCTCTTCTTCCATATCCTCCTGATCTTCTTCTTCTTTATCAAGCTGAAGAATGGGGACAAGGAAGGTTACTCAGTGCAAACATTGAAATCACACTGAAATATCAATTTATTTAATCTGATTGGTGTTTTACGCAGTACCCAAGAATATTTCACTTATACGATGGCAGCCAGCATTATGGTGGGTGGAAACCGGGCAGGGCCTGGGGAAAACCCACGACCATCTGCAGGTTGCTGTCAGACCTTCCCACGTATGGCCAGAGAGGAAGCTAGCATGAGCTGGACTTGAACTCACCGCGACCCAATAGGTGAGAGACTGCTGGGTCATCACGCTGCACTAGTGCGCTAACCAATTGAGCCACGGAGGCCCCTTAAAATATGAAAGTTCACAAAATGCGTCAAAATAAACTGAAGATATGCTTTACATCAAATTTTTAATTTCTGACTTTCATGTTCATCAGCTGAATCTGAGCAGCTTCATCCACATGTATTTTGTTTTTCACTTAAAACAATGATAGTCAGTTTCATGAGTGGTGGAAACATGAATGCCCAGCATAAACCACTGACCTTTGGCAAATTACTGACAAACTTTCTCTAACTTATGATCGCCATCCAACATGTTACACAATTAAAATAACTTTACAGGAACTGTCGACTGGAAACAGTCCCCAAGGCTTCACAAACAACAATAATGAGGGAAGGTACAAACTCCCTGTCCGAGGCCAGGTTTGAACCCTCACCTCATTGAGGAATCTCATTGCTACCAACGAAAAAAAATTAGGAAAAGGAAGAATTTGGTTGCTACAAAAAATTTCAGAACTTCACTACAACATAAAAGAGATAGTTTACTTTCTAAGCGCACATCAAGACATTATCTCTCGTGAACAGGTACTAAACCAACTATACAGGTGATAATGATGAATGGGAGGAATTTGGTTGCTGGAGAATTTCAGCTCTTTACCATGGCCTCATAAAGATGGTTCATTTTCTAAATTCACTTCATGAATTTATTTCTCTCTGTGAAAATGTATTTCAGTACTTTCAGGAGCAATGGTACCATTGAAATAAGAAAAGGAAGAATTTGGTTGTCAGAAAACATGAGCACTTTTCTAAAGCCTTATAAAGACGGTTCGTCTTTTAAACCCACCTCACTGAAGTTCTTTCTCCGTGAAAAGGTACTTTGGTAATTAAGCACCAGTGTAATAAGGGTAAACGACTCAAATTTGCTTGATTGAAAAATATTTTTCCTTATTTATTTGATTGGTGTTTTACGCCGTACTCAAGATTATTTCACTTATATGACCAGCATTATGGTGGGAGGAGTGAGTGAGTGCTTGGGGTTTAACGTCGTACTCAACAATTTTTCAATCATATGATGACGAATGGTGGGAGGAGACTTGAACTCACAGCGACCGCATTGGTGAGAGGCTTCTGAGTCATTACGCTGCGCTGACGCGCTAACCAACTGAGCCACAGAGGCCCCTGATTGAAAAATATCTCAATCGCTATAATATGATAGGTTTATTACTAAACTCACCTCATGAAGCTCTTGCTCTGTGAACAGGTACTTCAGTAACTTCAGGCGTATTGGTACTAATGTGATAAGGACAAATGGGAAGGCGAGTGCAATGGCGGTGGACTTGACGGCCCACAGCACGCCCAAACACCCGACCTGCAGCAACGTGAACATGTGCATCTTCAGCGCTTTCACCTGCCAACAAAAAAACATTCGGTACCAGTTTAGTCATTTCATTCCTGTTTTAAACCTTTTATGGGTAATTAAAGTAGACCAGGAAATTGCACAAAGCTTTGAGTGGAAATGCTGTAAACACTTCAGCTTTGCTTTTTTACAATCACTTTTCATTGCTTCAAATTAACTTTTCCAATCACTTTTCACTGCTTCAAATTAACTTTTCCAATCACTTTTCAATGCTTCAAATTAACTTTTCAATGCTTCATATTAACTTTTCTAATCACTTTTCAATGCTTCAAATTAACTTTTCTAATCACTTTTCCAGCTCACTTTTTACAGACATACTTTAAAAGTTCAACTTTGTTCTTTCCCCGACTCTTTGCCAGGATTCAACATCACTCTTCACTGATATTTTTCCCAGTTTTAACATTACTTTTTAAGCTATTTATTCAAGCTTCAACTGAACTTTCCAGGCTCTCTTCCAAGCTTTCACTCCATTTAGCTTTAAGTGAACATTCCAGCCACTTTTCCAAGTTTAACTTTACAGTCCAGCCACTTTTCCAAGTATAACTTGACATTCCAGCCACTTTTTCCAAGTTTAACTTCACAGTCCAGCCACTTTTCCAAGTTTAACTTTACAGTCCAGCCACTTTTCCAAGTATAACTTGACATTGTGGCCAATTTTTCAACTATAACTTGACATTCCAGCCACTTTTTCCATTTTTAACTTTACAGTCCAGCCACTTTTCCAAGTTTAACTTAATATTGCAGCCACTTTTCCACCTTTAACTACAGTCCAGCCACCTTTCCATCTTTAACTTTACAGTCCAGCCACTTTTCCAGGATGAACTTTACAGTCCAGCCACCTTTCCATCTTTAACTTTACAGTCCAGCCACTTTTCCATCTTTAACTTTACAGTCCAGCCACCTTTCCATTTTTAACTTTACAGTCCAGCCACCTTTCCATTTTTAACTTTACAGTCCAGCCACCTTTCCATTTTTAACTTTACAGTCCAGCCACTTTTCCATCTTTAACTTTACATTCCAGCCACCTTCCATCTTTAACTTTACCGTCCAGCCACGTTTCCATCTTTAACTTTACAGTCCAACCACTTTTCGAACTTTCACTTTACAGTCCAGCCACTTTTCCATCTTTAACTTTACAGTCTAGCCACTTTCCCATCTTTAACTTTACAGTCCAGCCACTTTTCCAGGATGAACCTTACAGTCCAGCCACTTTTCCATCTTTAACTTTACAGCCCAGCCACTTTTCCAGGTTTAACTTTACAGTCCAGCTTACCTGGAAGTCACCTCATATCATTACCTGATGAACGGCTGTCTGGTAAGAGTCTTTATTATTATATCATATATTATTTTATTATGTATATTTTTGTATCGGAAACCTCCATTAAACACAGAAACCTTACTCCATACCAGGTTTCCGAAAACTACCACGATTTCCTTTTACCTCTTTTTCGGTAGCACTGTGTGCGACCTGATTTACGTCTCGCCAGCGACAGACAAGATTACTGTTTTGCCTCATCGCCAACAAAAGTCCCGTACTCCAGAAAATGACGTGAAAATTTCGAGTTCTGTGATTGTAAGTGGCTTGTATCTACATGTAGATAAAACCAATCTGTATGACTGAAATTTGTTTACACAAGTTGACAGTCTTTCAAATTAAGCCAGAGTGAACAAGAAAGGTTTAGCTGCAGCAGTGCAAATGCACCTGTGTAGGTGTTCCTTTGGTCACTACTTAATATCCTCATCTCATCTGCCGCTCGGCCTAGTTTGCAAATATGGATTCGTGGTGTGCTAAATTCTGCTACAGCTCTGTATACGGAGAGCCCTGCAGTTTAAGAAAGGATATTTGACATGACACTCCACAGGCATAAATATACTGGGGGTAGTCACGCTTGATCGCTTGAGTTTTTCTCTCTAATTCCCATATTTTTAAAATAAAGATAATGAAACAATCAACCTGTTGCGAAGTGCATGTATTACAATTATTATGATTACAACTGAGGAAAACTTGATCTGCTGGTGATATGAGCATAGACTAACTGCTCAGTGAAGCGTGAGCATGTTTACTACATTCTTAAACTGTCAGTATAATCCCCTGGCCGTCCCTGATGCTCTCCCGCAGCGCTCAGTCAGTAACAACCACAACTAACGCTGCGAATCCTGGGGTACACTTTAGGAGTGGCAGGGCAAAACTTTATGTCATTTACCGTAAGTTTTTTTTTTTCAACTCACTTTTCTGAGCTTTAACTTTACTTTCTCCAGACACTCTTCGACACCTCAGAATCACTCTTGCCAAGGGAGACAACTAATGAAAACATACCCTTCTGACGTATCCTACAGACGGATGATGCTTGACAGGCATCAGAAGAAGTTTGATCCTCTCAAACAGCTGCACTCCGCTAAGCGAGGACACGCCCATGTAGAGGAAGATCCCAAACAGGACGGCCATCGGGATCTCTCGCAAAATAGCCCCCATAGCTAAACTCAGTCCTAAAACACAACAGCAACAATGGCTACAGGTGAGAAAAGAGATCAACATATTAAATTATAACGGGGTAAAGAGGAAAATTAGTCTTGAAACTTTGAGCTCTTTTAAGTGTCAATTCCAGAAATTACTAACTTAAATTAGTGCTAAAAATTGAACAATAATAGTATTAAAAGAATACGGAAACAGAAAATGGAAACATACCTGTACATGTAAGAAAAGTATAATGTTTATCATTATTACCTAATGCCATATTCATAAAGTTTTCACTAACTGTAATTCTGCCATCTTTTTTGCATGTTTGCAAGGTGTTTACTCAAGCATATCCTGAAGGCATTATTCTGTGTAGCTATAGACTGATAAAATTATACTGTTTGTTAAGCCCTGAAATTGGGCGACCCATGTAGTACTGTATACAAAATCAAACTGAAAATGTGCAAAGATTGCACTCAAAGTTGCTCTTTCGTATGTGGAAAGGTCATATTTATGTATCTGATTGGTGTTTTATGCCGCCCTCAAGGATACTTCGCTTTTACGACGGTGGCCAACCTGATGGTGGAGGAAAACCGAGTAGAGCCTGGGGGATACCCACGACCATTCGCAGGTGAGCTGGACTTGAATTCACAGCGACGGCATTGATGAAGGACTCCTGGGTCATTGTGTCGCACTGGGGTGCTAACGACCTCGGCCACAGCGGACTGTCAGTCATGTTCACGGCTGGAGGAGATCAGAGTGCCCAGGATAATCCCTGACCTCTCGTAATAACTGATGAACTTTCCCACATTGATGAATGTCTTAGCTAAACACTCAACTCCTGCAAGCGCAAAAAATAGTAATCATGGACTCACCAATAAATATGTTGACACAAATGTTGGTCACTCTTTGTTCCATGACCTTGAGGAGTTTGGGTTTTTCCCCGGGCGCGTGAGTGCGACTCATCACCGTTAACGCAGACACATGGGTCACGGAGCGCACGGTCGCTGCACACAGCCAGGGGAAGCCAAAAATGGAGTTGACCCCGGCATTACAGCCGATGAGGAACATGTCCAAGTGATAGCCACTCCCTTTCTGAAGCTTTCTGTCCTTCTTGTTCAGTATCATTCTGAAAATAATTAATTTACGTCACTCTATTTATTTGTTTATTTGATTATCGTTTTAGGCAATACTCCACTTATATATATATATACAGATATATTTTTTTTTTTGTTATTATATTTCACTTATATAACGGTGACCAGCATTATGGTAGGTGGAAAATGGGCATATCAACAGATAATGAATACACACACACACACACACACATATATATATATATATATATATATTCTTATACGTTTATGATATTTAATGTAGGTTTTGTTTTTCTCGCTGGTTTCAAAGGCGTCTATCTTATTCTTTTTTGATTTTGCATGGCTTCATCCTAATAACGAAAGCCATAACCTGTTTTCCAACATGTTTTCACAACAATATGGTTAAAATACTGCCATTAAAATATGGCATTAAACTTAAATCATTCATTCCTCAACTGAATCTTCTACTCACTGCGTGATTTGAGACTCTAGGAAGATAAGTACAAAGACGAGTAGAGCGGCTATGCTGGCTGCAAATATCTGCCAGACCTGGATGGGCTTGTGGGTGCCCATTGGGTTCACCACCCAGCCCCTCAAATGAGGCGACGTCGGACTCAATCCCTTTGGGATCTCTAATTTCTGAAAAAGATAAAACAGAACTTCTGTTGATCAAAGAGGCTATACCAGAGATTTTTGGAAAAAGCTATATTCCCCAATCAAATAAAACTTTCTGTATTTACCCACAATAGCTTCAATTATTGCCTTTCAGTATAACCTACCAGATGTATGTAACTGTACTGTATGCAAGTATGGAGTTTTAAAAATTTGAAAGTTTAAGAAAGCTACAAGAGGACCCTTTATAACTTTTAGGAACTTTATCACCGATTTTGATCAGTAACATGCAGATGAGGCTTATATTCTGTGAAAGACAATAACTTGGGTCATTCCAAAACAAAGCAAAAATTTGATAGGATTTGAACCGATTGATATTTTTTGGCCAAAAATCTCCTCCTCTTAGAATGTGAGTAAAAACCAGGTTAACCAGTCTTGTTTCCGTGCTCTAATTTTTAAGTGCTGAGTGCCAAGCGAGGCACCAACAGGTACCATTTTTGTTAGTTTTTGGTATGACCCGAGTCAGGTTTGATCCCAGCTCTCCCAGCTTTGTGGTGACTTTGTGGTGGATAAGTGGCTTGCCCAATAACCCTTCCCCTACATGGTACTTAAATAGCCACTAAATTCTGCAGGCCTTTATGTCTTAAAAGCAGGGTTAAATGATAAGGATTGAGAACTTTCCTAAATTTTAAAAATATTGCAATGCATTAAACCACTGTCAATAGTTTCGGGGGATAGTACGGAAACATGTCACATTAGTAACATTTTAGGGAAACTGATTTCCCGTAAAACCACAGATTTTCTTACTGAGGATTGCGAACTCATACAAGTTAAACAGGGTTACTCGTCATAAATCTTTTGGAACCGTTGTGTTGGCTCTGTTCTCTACAGCATGCTTCATATCATTTCGAAATTTCCGCCTAGATTCTCTTAGGACTGAGGTAACACTTCAACACCTAGAGCTTACAACTTGATTTCAGTCTGACATGTCCACGGGCACATACCTGTGTGTAAGTATCTGTAAATATGGCGAAGTCCACCAGCACCATGATCAAAATGGCGATGACGACCCCGAAATCTCCCAGCGCACGGCGAACCTGGTGGGAGGAGCAAGGACAGTGGTATTAGATAATCCAGCCGACTCCACATTGGGCAATATCAGTTTTACTTACCACTTATTTTTATTTTATTTCACAAGCGAGCCAACACTTGAAAATCAAAAATTAGAATGAAACTGAAAATCCACCTTTGTTTTTTGTCCAATATTCATGTATTTTTTATGATTTTCCTTTTTTTTTTTCGTTTCAAAGGTTTTCCAATCAACTCTATCTTAAAAACAGAAAAAAAATGCTAAGATTGTCCACATTTTCCATACTTTTGATGATTTTCAAGTTTTATATTCATTTTTATACACTTCTCAAACACTAAAAAAAAACTTTATTTTGCCTGTAAAACAACAATTTAAACCAGTGTAGCCTTATGTCAGAATTTAAATATTTAATGTGGTAGAAGGTTTTGTGCCCTAGATTTTCATATCTTAAAAAATATATCTTAACACTTTGTGTCTTTCCCCCAATCAAAAATCCTTGGGTCCAAAAGTATGCATTAAAATCAAATTTTCAATATTCACACATGTCAAAACTGGCTTTGTGGAATATTAATAAATATTGTTTATATTAGACAATTCTATCAAGTCACTTAAAGTTGACAAGCCATACAAACAAACTAATGAAACAGGATGGTTAACAAAAAGAGAAATATATAGAATGTTCTGATTCACATGAGAATATGCACTCTTAACTGAAACCTTAACTTTCTTCTCAGCTGAAAAACCAAATAAATTTGGCGTCATCTTGCACCAAGGACAAATCACTGTGCACCAGAAGATACTTACACTTCGCCCAAGGAATTTACTGTTGCGGAAAATCCTCAAGAAGTAGGCGATGAGGAAAGTTCCTAAACATAATATCAGCGAGAGTAGCGCCGTGTTCGGCTGGTTGATTACTTTCGTCGATGGCGACAAATTCACAGACGAGTCGTTCAGATTTGATGCGTTCCAACCAGTCAATGTATAAGTGTAATCCGAGAAAGATTCGTTTGAAGGCAAGCTGGAGTTGTCTGCCTCTAACGGGCAATACTCCTCCATCAGGGGGTGGTTTGCAAAAATCTAAAACACAAAGACGAGTAAATATCAACACATAAATGTTGTAAATAGTAGGAGGGAAAATGTATCATTTACTAAAGAAGACAAGAAGAAACTTAACATTTACAACTCATGTATGAAATTCTGAGGAAATCAGACTGTCAGATTTTCAGGAACCGTCCACATAAATCGCTTGCATTCCTGTTTTTTTTTCTCCGAAAAACTGAATTCGATCTACACCCTTCATTTGCCCAACGAATCCCCCGTATTGGTGGGCGACTGCGTAGTGATACGTTCAAACACCACTGTGTAAACCGGCAATCGGTAAAGAGGCTTTCAATATGAGTCTACACAAGAAACAAATCCACAGAAATAACAACAACAGTGGTTGAACTTGTGAAACCTTTCCAAAAGAATGCTCCAATTTCGCACTTACATATTTTCACGATATTCAAAAGTCTACCGATACCCTAAAATGTGGTCGGACATGTATGCCCGACCTTCTCGGCATAAAATACCCACCACCCTGACTGACTGACTGATATCAATGACTGATAAATTCTCTCAACCTTGTTTGAAAGCAGTGGGCTTTGAAGTCATTATGACAAAAGTGCACACTGATCATGATCAACACAAATACATGTAC
The DNA here is from genome assembly GCF_032854445.1 of Liolophura sinensis. Taxonomy (NCBI): domain Eukaryota; kingdom Metazoa; phylum Mollusca; class Polyplacophora; order Chitonida; family Chitonidae; genus Liolophura; species Liolophura sinensis. Next base: position 15,747,905 of record NC_088298.1, on the reverse strand, counting down.
TCCTGTACATAAATACATGTATTCCTGTACACAAATACATGTACTCCTGTACACAAATACATGTACTCCTGTACATAAATACATGTACTCCTGTACACAAATACATGTACTCCTGTACATAAATACATGTACTCCTGTACACAAATACATGTACTCCTGTACACAAATACATGTACTCCTGTACATAAATACATGTACTCCTGTACACAAATACATGTACTCCTGTACATAAATACATGTACTCCTGTACACAAATACATGTACTCCTGTACATAAATCAGAAACTATCTTTCTTGACTTCTCTTTTTGTTTTTGTGAAGTAGTATGTAAAGTTAAATAATATTCGACGAATTGACGTCCTCCCGATGAGCCTTCCCACCCTCCCCACTTTTGGGAATGAACAGTCAGATTGTTGTCATTCTCTCGCCAAGCTAGTCACGTGACCAGTAATTCGGATACAACTGTTTTACCCTCAAAGGTGTTTTGTAAAAGCTTTATTCTCATGAAAGGCAGCATTATTCATTGCCGAAACAGCAATTCTCTTTCACTGTAAATCATGCTACATAACAATCGACTCACTGGATACATAACATTTTGTTCAACCAACTAACTAAACAAGAGAGAAAGCTAAATTTAAGAAAAATGTCAAGGTGTTGAGTAGAAAAGATTTAATACAGCTGGGCGGTATCCTGACGGTTCTGATCAGTGAAGTGCGTTGTTGCTGTAGTCAACATTTCTTGCTGTGTTAACCGGACTACTTTCGTCAGGATTGCTCACTTTTCGGCTGTTTCCAATAATCAGCTCCAAGAACAAAAACGAACGAACTCCACACACATCGTTTGAGTGTTCGTTCATTCCATTTGTTTCAAGTGAACCCGAAGCAAACAATTTATGGGGACAGTCCCTAAGTTATTCTTGTTCCAGCAAAAAATGGTGTAGCTAAAACTTACCCTTTCGTAAACCTTGAGCACAAACATTATAAGTAAACAGCCAAAACATGCTGAAATGGGTTTCCAAGCTTAACACTTTGCTTAACACTCAAAAGTTGTGATTTAAAGATCACGATATAATTCTACTTACTACAGAGAGTTTGTTGAAAACCTCATAAATAAAGATGAGCGAGATCAGTGTGGCGAAGATTTCCTCGGTGAATCTCGTGATGTAGCGCACCAGGAAACTCGCCTCGGTTGCCACGACAACCATGCATATGAGGAACAGCCACATTCCAACCCAAAACCTCATTGGTAGAAACTCCAGATCATTGGATTTACAAAACTGCAACAGAGAGATCAGCAAGGATTAGCTATAGCAGTGTGTAGTACCAACACGCTGACTGGCAAACCGAGACACACGATATGCAACACCTGGTCTACTCATTTTAGACAATTTATATGTAATTGTAGTAGGAGTATCCAGTTTCTTTTTTCTCACATGGTTAGACCATCTAATGAACAACATACTCATAAGAATAAGGGTATTTATGCATGCATGTATGCATGCATGTATTTAGCTATGTTTCAGTCATATGACGATGAACAGTCATTAGGTGTGTGTATATATACTGTGTCTTCTTGTGGCAGAGCGAGTCTAGGATGCCGAATGGCTGTCCCCACTGAGCTATCAGGGGTGTAAGTACTCTCTGTCTTCCTGTGACACGGTGCCAAAGTATTGCTGCCCCTGAAGTATCATGCCAAAGACACTAGACATGACCTGACATTACACCCCATCCAATCACTTTATTACTGACCCCACAAAACCAGTCTTGTTTCCTTGGTCTAACCTCTCAGCGCTGAGCCTCAAGAGAGGATACATAATTAAAACCCAGAAAATAATACACAGTCTTATGAATCCCAAGATGACAAAGTAGAAGCTGTGCTGTACATGTATTCATAAACCACATCTACAGGTTCCACAGTTTCCTTGGACTTCTTGTGAAGAAATCCACGTCCCTTAGCCACAAGTGGTTAAGAAATCCAAGTCCCTTAGCCACAAGTGGTTAAGAAATCCAAGTCCCTCAGCTACAAATCCAAGTCCCTTAGCTACAAGTGGTTAAGAAATCCAAGTCCCATAGCTACAAATCCAAGTCCCATAGCTACAAATCCAAGTCCCTTAGCTACAGGTGGTTAAAAAATCCAAGTCCCTTAGCTACAAAGGGTTAAGAAATCCAAGTCCCTTAGTTAAAAGTGGTTCAAAAATCCAAGTCCCTTAGCTACAAAGGGTTAAGAAATCCAAGTCCCTTAGTTAAAAGTGGTTCAAAAATCCAAGTCCCTTAGCTACAAAGGGTTAAGAAATCCAAGTCCCTTAGTTAAAAGTGGTTCAGAAATCCAAGTCCCTTAGCAACAAATGCTTACCTTGTATAAGGTTTCTTCAAACAGCAGAACTGGGCCTGTGTAACCTATAATCATAATAGGCTGCCCAGAAAAGAGACCAAAGAATACGCCTGCAGCAGACGTTGCCAAGATGGTTTCAGAAACTCCAATGTAGCCTTCTGTCTTCTCACCTAGAGCAAATCACAAAAGAAATGCGAACTTTAGCGTTATCTTTTCTGACCCAAAAATTTTCCCGTTTTATATTTTCATGGTAAATTCTAGTCAGCATTTAATTATTTAATTAGTGCTTCACTTGTAATAAACTCCAAAACACAAAAGCTTCATTTTGACTCAATATTTCAACACCAGCATTTGGCGAGTGAAAATGAAGCATATGTTTTTTCGCACTTACACTGCTTGTGTATTAATATGTGAAACTTGTCAGTGGATCTACCTGGGCTATACTTATATCTAAAGGTGAGACACCTGGACGACACAGGTACTTGATAAAATCTTTTGCTGATTCCAAAAACTTGTAACTATTTTCACACTACCAGCTATCAGAATCCATCACCACCTAAATTTCCAACACAAAGCAGACTATTTGTTTATTTTTGTATCTATTTGTTTCCATATTCAACAATTTCTTCACCCGTACAATTCTCATGGCAGCCAGCTATAATAATAATAATAATGGCTTTATTTCAAGAGGGTGAAATACCATGCGTACACTTAGTCAACACTGGGTTGATCTACCCTGAGGCCCTCAGACGCAAACAAATTTGAAACAATATGTTACATTGCATATGCGTTGGAAAACATGATAATTTGGATTGCGTAAACCACTTGCAACAGGTTTTGAAAACAATATATATATATATATATATATATATAGATATACAGTGGCAAATTAAATCAACACAAAATACTTAAAAAGTGAAATATATGGGTGGAAGAAACCAGAATGCCTTGCGCAAACTACAGAACCTCGGAAAACCACTAAGAAACTCTCTTGTGAGTGACACACATCATAGTGGTGAAAGGAAAGTGGTCTCCAGTAACAAGTAAACTTCATGTCAGACAACATGAGAGTGGACCACTAATTACCACCAAGGTCTTGACAACATTGTATTAAGCATGTGGTGAAGTGGTCTCCAGTAACAAGTAAACTTCATGTCAGACAACATGAGAGTTGACCACCAAGGTCTTGACAACATTGTATTAAGCATGTGTGAAGTGGTCTACAGTAACAAGTAAACTTCATGTCAGACAACATGAGAGTTGACCACTAATTACCACCAAGGTCTTGACAACATTGTATTAAGCATGTATGAAGTGGTCTACAGTAACAAGTAAACTTCATGTCAGACAACATAAGAGCTGACCACTAATTACCACCAAGGTCTTGACAACATTGTATTAAGCATGTGTGAAGTGGTCTCCAGTAACCAGTAAACTTCATGTCAGACAACATGAGAGTTGACCACTAATTACCACCGAGGTCTTGACAACATTGTATTAAGCATGTATGAATTGGTCTCCAGTAACCAGTAAACGTCATGTCAGACAACATAAGAGTTGACCACTAAGTGCGAAAAGTTATTCCTAAATGCGGCCTTCAATATTTTTCCAATTTTTCCTTAAGGAGAAAGAGGCACTTGAAATAATTTTTGTATGGTGGGTATTTGGGACCACCTTTTGGTATTTTTTGGCTTTGTTTAATGTCATAAATGAGGATGTAACACAGGTTTAATAAATATTCTTTAGATCTAGAATTTGTTCTTTCAGCTTACAAATGTATTAACCCTCAATTTGGATCATATTTATAATTTAGAAATGCATATGTTTCGATATGAACAACAAATTTACATTCAAATAAATTTATTAGACAAGCATCAGATCCTTATTTAAAACAACGGTAAATACCAAAAGTTGGTCCCAAATACCCATCAAACAAAAATATTTTCAAATGCCCTCTTCTCTTGAAAAAATAAAAATTCCCAAAAAATATTTGGCACTCTCTCATCTGATTTTGGCATCATTTTTATGTTTTCTTCTCCTTTAAGCATGTATAAATACCCTGTCAGAGACTGAAATTAAACCCATATATCATCTAATCAGTGATTCAAGCTTACCTAGCAATCCTCCGAATGCAATGGACGGCGACAAACATGCGAAGAAAATAAAGATAAACGCCGCGAAACACTGCGGATTGAGGGCATCCTTGAAATCACTCAGGTAGTGTGGATAACGACGTTTGATGTCATTAATTAGCCCTCCAAACGGTCTGCCTGTCCTTTTTAGGGGATCTATCGGGGGTTTCTTCCCATCTTTACCATCCAGTAAACCTGCAAAGAAAAGTCCAGTCAAGTTAATTGAATTATATGATTTATTTATTTATCTGATTGGTGTTTTACGCCGTACTCAGAATATTTCACTTATACAACGGCAGCCAGCATTATGGTGGGACGAAACCTGGCAGAGCCCAGGGAAAACCCACGGAAAACCCTCGACTATCCACAGGTTGTTGCCATACCTTCCCACGTACGGTTGTATATATGAAGGTGGAATATTAAGATTTTAGATATAGACCAGACTGATATTATAAATTTTGTAAGATCACCTTACTTGAATGGCTTTCTTACCACAGGTCTATCTCAACTGACAAAAATGCACCGAAACATGAAACAAAAAATTTTGTTTGGCAAAGGTAGAATATTATAATACTTGACAGATTCAAGATCTTGTACTTCACATTTTGTCAAGCAGACGTCAAACAAACAAGTATCAAATAACCCATTATCACGCCTCTCACATGTTTGATCGTATGATGTTTATAACTTTATGAATGTATGTACGTGGATCAGTATTCGAGCGCAGAGCAAGTCATATGATAGAGAAACAAGAGAAAATTACAACAGCAATGTTGACCTGGCTCAGTTCTCATTTTTCATGTGTATTTATAAAAAGTTTTTGACCTGAAAATATGGTTACTTGAATCGATGTAAAGTTTCAACTGTGACCAAGTGTGACCAAATTTGCTCAAATGTGAACGACTGACAAAAATAGCAAATGGACAGTAAAGAGATCGGCCTACTCACAAAATCATGTGGTTCTTGTGAGATTTCCATGGAGGTCGAATACCACTTACACAACAGCATATTTTATGGGAACAGACATGTTCCCAACAGATATGTTCTTAACGGACATGTTCCCATGTATCGCAAAGTGTCTTAGACTTAAGCCAGACACAGTTTAACTTGGTGCATTATTCCTGAATTTAGGTTTAATACTAAATGCTAATTTTTTATTTTTTTTTTTTATGAAAGTGTATGATATCTTTATGTATTAAAATGAAAATTTCTATAGTAGCTCATTATTTCAGAGCAGTAAAAACTTTTGAAGTTAAGTGTGGCTGACTTTGTGATCCCGGGGCCTGGGGCCTGAGGCCTGAGGCCTGGGGCCTGGGGCCTGGCTTACCTTTCTCATCCTGCTTCTGCTTCTTCTTCCTCTTAACATTAGCTCGTCTTCTCGCCATATCCATGATGGGCAGAAGGGTTTTCCTGTCCCAGTCTCCAGGGGGCAGCACTATAGACTCGTCCAGGAACTCGTTAATGGCGTGGAGCAGCTCCTGGCGGCTGTCCGCCTTGTATGCCACTTCGTGAAAGTGCTGAAAAGATTTTTCGCTTGAGTAGGGTTTATCGTCACCTTCAACGTTATTTCGATCATTTGACCACAGCGCCACTCAATGGCAACATATCTGTAGTGCTGCCTCAATGGAACATCGTGTCGCAGACACCAGGCACACCGCCCCCACTCAGTCCTACTATTCTGACCAATTTAATTTGTCGCATGTGACACTCGCAAAGAAAGCCATATTATCTTCAGCCAAAATCATGCAAAACCACATTAAAAGAGTATGAGAATGAGTGAATGACTGACTGATTAAGAATTGAATTGAACTGAAATGAACTCTATATTTTAAAAGGGTAACTCTGTTAAATTGAACTATTTGTTCTTTCCTGCAGCCCTTTGTAACAATACATTAAGAAGCATTAACAAATAGTACTTGTATATATATATATATATATATATATATATATACTTATTTTCCAGTTTAATTTAAAAGATGAAGAAAGTGAAAACGATATTGCTGTGAGTACTGGAAAGACATCATCATGAACACCATGAGTTACCTGATTGGACATGAGCGTTGATAACGACCGGCCCACTTCATGATAATCCATGGCCAACGGCGGCCCAAGCAGAATGAAAATGAACCGGACAGGCAGAGGTACCTCCGTCAGATTGAGAGGCTGACCTTCAGACAGACGGACGACGGCCATTGCTGGGAAGTTCAGGAAGTCAACCGTACCAACAAGGACAGCGGCCGCTTCGGAATCTTTGGGAATCCGCTTCATGATCTCCTGTACTTGTTTCGTCTTCTCTTCAGGTTGTGACTCAGGTAATGTGAAGCCGATGTGGACACCATCACTATTCTGTAACAACAGCAACAACAACAACGTTACATGTGTCATCATAAAATCCCATGCTTTTGTTTTGCCTATTTAAAACAGTTATGTCAATTAAGGCAAAAATCAATTCGTATACACCATCTCTATGAGGTACAACTCTCTCTCTTGCTTAGATAAATTTATTTTATATGATTAGTGTTTTACGCCTTACTCAAGAATATTTCACTAGTACAACAGCAGCCAGCACTATGGTGTGAGGAAACCTCGGTGATTGTCCTGCTTTAGCTCACTAACCAATCAGCAGCCCCTATTTAGGTTTTCAGAGATCCTCCTTACAAGATTATGCTATATAAAACAACATGAACTCTGTACTAACCATTTCATTGTCAACATCCGTTTTGACCAGCTCTAATTTCATGTACTCTCCATGCTCAGTCAATTTCTGTCCACTCTCCACAGATTGGAGATCTTTCTCCTTTTCACGGGCAGTTAAACCCATCGACCCAAAACTCGCTGTCGAGAAGTTCTTAATCACTGAATGATCCTTGTGGTGCCTGAAACCAAAGAGAGAAAGTTAGACATGTTTTTTTTTTTTCAGCGAATGAAGAGAACAAAAAGAAAAAAAAGTTGTGAGGACACTGTGACATAAAAATATATGGTGACCACATGTACAAATCCTGTGAAAAACATAGCAAATGTTTTTTTGTATTTGATCTTTGTTATAAATATAGTTAAATTTGACTTATACTGTGAAATTTTATCAAATAAATAACATAAACAATCTGTAAAATTTTTACTTCGTTTCTGATACTTGTGGTTTTATAATTACATGTAAATCACTGGGCTTTATTATCTTCAAAATATACAATTAAAACATTTAAAATATCTTCACTGTTAAAGACTCAAATATTCTCCATTTACGTAATATTATAAAATATTTCCATTTGATTTAAAATGTTCTTAGTTTTAACAATGCTGATCCAAAATACAGAAAATATTAAACAAATTAAAAAGACCAAATAAAGCTCAAAATATTGAATATTTCATGCACTTATGAAAAAAGAAATGCACATATAGATCCAGCATCTGAGAAACAAAACATACTACATTCTTAAAACGAAAGACGACATCAAGTGACTATTACAGCATGAGTGTAAATTTCAAATGCCAGCTGAACCTACAAAAACATTATGCTCTGACAACAAAGTTCAAACCTTTAAAAAAGTGACATCAGATACAAAACGAAGGAAGCTTTCTACACTTACCAACAAAAATACTGATATTTTGCAAAACAACGTATAAGTGGGTGCAAATGCCATAACAAAGCTATTGGAAGAATGCACCATGCTACAGTAGCTTAATTACAATGTAAATTCTAACAAAAAGAAGCTTCATTTTAAGAAAACAAATGAGACAAATTAAAGATAAAATCGTAAGAAAATCATCTTACAGCTCTCCTCTTTCATAAGTCTAATCAGGTATTTGATTATTTTCTTTTTATTCATAGTTCTGATGGAGGAGGAACTAAAATTCTTTCTAACAAACTTAAAGTTGGCCCATTTTATTTTTTTTTCTTTTAGAATTCAATCTGAATTCAATCCAAAGTTTTTACTTTTTTTAACATAAATCCTCTTAAAACTTCTTTCCTTTAAAGAAATTTCATGTTAGCTATTTCATTGTTTCATTTTATTTTTTACATTGTTTGAAAATATTGCAAACTGATGGTCAATATTTGTTATATTTTTTTGGGTACATATATTTTTCCATTCTGGGCATAATGAAGGCCATTCATTCATGCTTAGAATAAGGCATATAAAGGAAAGTATGAAAACACATTTGGGATATTAAAAACGGGAGTCCTATATAAATGTGGAAGGGAACATAAGCATGGTCTAGGCATCTTCAAAGTGGACCACCTGATGTATAAAATAGCTGTTAATTCTTAGCCATGGCAAAGGTGCAATTCAAGCCGTTGCTAGATGTGTTAAATGGAATTGCTTATAAAAGCTCTAAATAAATGTTTGAAAATTAATTTCAGAAGAGACGAATCCATACTTGGTAATATTTGCATTTCACAACACAAGCACGTACGACGTAAAACACCAATCAAATAAATAAATAAATAAAAAAAAAATTTTCTCTTTTTTTTTCTACCCAACACTTTGCAGAACATAAACCCATGAATAATCTAAGAACTTCGACATTAAAGAAAGTATAAGCATCCATGCAAAAATAAACTGCAACCTTCCGCAAAAGCACAGCTTTATATAAAAATATAACTTTCAAAATGCACCAATACAATGTTTTTTAACATGTATGACAAACAGCAGAAGACAAGTCCACAAATAATAAAGACACTTATTGATGGACAGGCAATGCATGCAGGACAGGTGAAGGCAAATGTAAATGTGGGGCTTGGTTCCATGAAATACAGCTTCCACAATTCAGCAGGGACTTAAATTTGGACTTGAAACTTTATTTTGATGTCTGCCTCAAAGATCGACAAGATTAATCTTTGAGTTTGGAACAAATTTTGAGGGGAAACTTTGTTTCAAGAAACCATAGGCCCAAAGAGACCGGACAAATATATATCGAGCAATGGGGGACATGAAGAGGGTGACATGAAGAGGGTGACCTAAAGAGGGTGCTACAGATGGTGAAGTATCATTCCAGTTGTTTTTGTGTTAAACAACAACAACAACAAGTCACATGACAACCAACAGCAAACCTTCGATCTGAGTGCTCCAACCCCATGAGGTTAAGATACGAAATGTTTCGCCGGATAAAATCATTTCTGTCTCTGACATGTCTGAAAACAGGGAGATTAGTTCATGGATGTGACTAAGGGAGACAACTCGTGGTGAAATGATATATATATATATACACAGTGGTGCAACAACAACAACTTTGGAATGGAAATGAATGGTGAATGAAATGTGTGAGTAAGTATACAGATGACAGGATGAATTGATTGACTGGGCACTAGAATTGCAAAGCTGTCCTAAACTGAAGTCAGGATCTGATCACAGCTTGTGGCTGCATTTCTAGGACATTATTTTATTATCAGGTTTACAACAGTATGTGTAAAAAAAATTAAAATAAATTCAGCTCCAGAGATACAGCCAGGACTGACAGTTCTTATTTATTTCGCTGAATCAATATTTCTGGAGTGCCGTGATGTGATTTTACGTTAAATGCCAACAGACTTAAATTCACAACATATAAATTTAATCAAACAGCCACCGCCAAATCACACCTTCTAGCCACGTTAGTTTGTGCTTTGCCAACAAAGCCAAAAAAAAAAAAAATTTTTTCAGCAAGGCCAAAACTTGGTTAAAAACTTTCTTGATGTTCCATTAAAAGTGCTGTTGGAAACAAGTCAACTGGCTGTTAGTTTTCAATGTCAAAGTGCCACTGGAAATATGACACCGTGACCACACTGTTTTATCTCCTTGCTACAAAAAAACAAAACAAAAAACAACAACACATTGACACATAGATTGATGGACTGATATTCCAAGTTGTACTGAAAAGAAATTAAGTTACACGCCTTGGTGTTCTGCTTCAGGAATGTTGACAACAGGAGAGCCCAGATTAATCCAGCAAACCTTTGGCAAGTAACTATGACACTTTCCCACATGTGCCACGCAAAAGAATCTAATGTATTACCTAAAAAATAATGAGGGTATGAGAGTCGAAGACAAAAACACGCTATAGAAATGGCTCATTAACCCACGAAGAAAAATATCTGCATATGTGCACTTAACAATAATAAATATGACATGTTAACATTTAAATGTAATGATCAAACTTACTTGTGTTTGAGCAGTAATGTTCGCAAAATATTGCCCCGATTTTCTTCTGTGATCTGATCATTTATGATCATGTTTTCAACAACACTGTGGAAAATCGACGGCAGATCTGTGGCCTCTAAATCAAGCAATAGAGTACCTGGGGGGGGGGAGGAAAAATTAGATTCTTGAGATATAAATTTCCTTATTCACTGATTATTCTTTTTGATGAACTCATGACAATTTCACTTACTTATTTATTGGATTTGTTGCTGATTTTAATGGCATAATCAAAAATTTTTCACTGATACAGAACTGATGCAAAACTGTCATACAAGTGTCATTACACGCTTACTGTCACCAAGACTTCACAAACACTGAGAGCGCAATTTTACTTACCTTAATCCCTCAAACTTTTCACGTAAGAAAAAGCAACCTTCTGTGCAAATTTAGGCACATTTTTAATTTGACTTTAGATACAAAACTACATTGCTTGGATTGGTCAGTTTCAGGGCTTTACAAAAAGTATATGCGCCCAGATGATTTATTTATTTCTTAATTAGCAGTTATACATTCCTAAGGTCATCTAGTATACATTTATTTACATGTCTTTATTTGATTGTTTTGAGCCACGCTCAAGAATTTTTCACACATGACCACAGGTTTAGCCCGGGTGGTGTCTCAGTGTCTCTGAGACGCTCTATTTGTGACAAAATTCACATGGAAGAGACGGGAAAAACAAAAGAGAATTGGAGAAGAGACAGCCTGATTTCAAATTCTGGGTACATCTATGCACATGGCCTATAAATGCTCTGTATTTAATATGCACTGGTCACTGAAGAAATCTTTAAAGCTAAACCTGGAAAATGCTCAAAAAATACACACCTCTTTCAAGGAGTTTGCGTAGCTCAAGCAGACTGTGAAATGAAAGCGAGGCGACGTGAGGTTTACCCCACCTCTCAGCACCCTCTTCTACATCTTCTTCAAACTTGATCCAGCGTGCTTTTTCTCGCCACTCCCACTGCCAGTTGGACGCGTCGCTGTGAAGAACATCTAACTCCACAAAAACCTGTGAAAAAAAAAAACACAGTAAGCTTTAAGGTGTAAGTATGTATTTTCACTTTTGAAACAGTAGTATTCTAAACATATGTATCGAAAAACATTCTGTAAAGATTTACACGCCTGCCTTTCTTCGTTGCGCGCTTTTTTCGACACCAAAGCTACTGTAATTCTTCTAATTTTTAGTCAAACATCAGTAGTGCTGAAACCAAAAAAATTACATTTCTGTCTCAGTTTTTACTGAAAAGTGAAGATACATGTATGTATGTAGATATTGCTCATTAGGTAGACTATTAAACCATGTGAGGAAAAAAAATAACTGTTTATTCCTGTTACAATTACATGTGCATTGGCTAAAAAAAACCAACTAGATGTCCCAAAAATGAGAAGAATTACAGTATATCCAATACCTTGCACATCTGCCTTAATAGATAAATTTCTAAAATACTTATGTTTTTCACATTTCTGTGTTTCACTTTTCCAGATCCAATACACATTCTCTGTACATCAGTTACATGTCGTTTTGTATATTTACAAACGTCAAGAAGTCCAATACATGTAAAAATCCAAGAGCAAGCTAAATTAATCTAACATTTGTTTTCCTAACCCTTTATCTATGTATGTAAAAAAATATACATTTTCATATAAGCAATCTGACTTTGACAGCCAGAGCTAAACTGGCTTGCAAGTAACATCTTTGTGAGCAGACTAATGTCCATGAAATGAGTCAAAAATATATGTACACATTAACAGTGAAATTTTCTAACAATTAGAAAATGAAAAAAAAAAAAAAATACAATCGTTTTTGACCTGGATTTAAATATCCAGGCTTGTAATGAATTTAGCTTGAACCCCATATGATTTGACGAGCAAATTTTTCTACCATCTTATTCCGCAAATAAACATTAACTTGCCATCTCCGGATCCTTGGATTGTCCCAAACAACCGTGCATGTCTGTAGCTTATAACATCAATCCTCATAATGTCAACTTATTCAGCGAAACAGAAGCTCTCAAAAATTTCAGATAAACGTGTCGCCATTAAGCTTTATGTTTTGAAATACACAAACACAATGCTGGCGAAGTTTTACTAATTTTTTTGGTTAAAAAATGTTATGTCGGGCAGGGGGTCTGAGCTTGGCCACAGGCTTAGCCCAATTATTTCCTTCCACATGGGTCATGTGACATGCAGACATAGTGGAGAATTTTGTTCGGCGGATTTTGACAATGTTCAACGCTACCTGCAGTATGTCACACGAAGATTAAACTAAACTATTTGAGGATATGATGACGAGACGCATAAAAAGCCTCTGTTTACAGTAAATATGTTAATTACCTGTGCAAACTAAGACCAAATATATATATAAGTAAATAAACATGATCTGGTTGTCTTTACTTTTCAAATACCATTTTCAAGTCAAACTACTCCAACGAATTTAAGATTAATTATTTTGTTAAGGCTGTAAAGTCAGCAATACCTTAATTATTACCGTCACATAGACAGTCAATCTGCTGTTTACTAAGTCTACATTGCTTTTTTTAAACAACTTATACAAGGTAGTAAATACTCTAATAAATGTGTACTTTTTAGAATAAGAAAAGCATAGCAGATCTTAAACTATAACATACATTTTGATAACGTAATAATTCATAAATCTAAAAAACATGAAAAAAAAATAAAGTTACAGACATTACAACCAAGAAAATTTTTTGTAAATGTATTCATATGATATAAAAAAGAAACAAACTGGAGGTGCAGATGTGAATGTGTGAATGGAAGAGAAGAAAAGCAGGAAAACATCCAAGTAAAAAACCACACCAGCTTACCTCATGGGGAGTGTGGTCAAACTTTTTCTTAAACTTCAGGAATTTTTTCTTTTCTTTTTCTTTCTTCCCTGTGTGTGAAGTCCCACTAAGCTTCTGTATTTTGTGTCGGCGGATTCCACGGACATCCTCCCATCTGTGACCTGTGAAAAAAAAAAAAACAAAGTCGCTTAACAGCTGCTTTCTAACTTGATTCGCTGAGGTAAATGTATAGCATAGGTTACCTGTATTTTTACCTGTACTTTGAGGAATATCACACAAGCAAAGACATCAGATTTATGTGTAGGCGGAAATCAGGAAACTGCATATAAGTGTATCTTCCAAATATAAACTTAAAAAGGTGCTTGCAAAAGTTGGATTTGAAATCTTGACCTCCCAGGCGAGAGGTTGGTGGTTAACCCATTTCCATTCAAAATAATATCAGTGGTAGTAGGCTCCTGGCATAGTTACATGTATTTCCAATGGGAAAGTTGTTAATTTCATCCATTCTGTTGACCAACTCTGAATTGCTACAGAATTGTTTTCCTTCTGTGGACAGCTTGATAATCTTATACTGCCATGTTTATCTTTTTTTTATTTTCCACAATACCATTGGCTAAAGGTCTATGGCTGTTTCAAGAGCAAATTACACTGTATAAAATTTAAGAAATTTCTTTTTATAAATACAATGAACAAGGCTGAATAACTTCCTTTCCTTCAAAGTGCCCAAAATAAAAAAAAAACATACATCTGAAACTTCACGATGTATTGTTTTGTCTTACAAAAGTAGCAATGAAAAAATAAAACTGATTAACATAAACAATTTAACAAAATGCGCGTAAATTACAGATGAATGTCACTCACTGGCCATGTCATCCAGATCTGCTTTCTGTAACATGGATGCCTCGTCCACCTCCGTGGGAACTCGCTTCAACAGATTATCTAGCTTGACCTCACTGCCCGGCTGCCGGCGAATCAACAGGTCCTCCATTTTGAACTGGTCATGATGATGGTGATGCCGGTGTTTGGATCTTGATTTTGTTGGTGCGTGACTGCATTTACAAATAATTCATATCATTTTGGGATATACCTTAAATGACTATAAATTTCGTCCAAGACTAACTTAACCATTTTTCCTAATTCTGAGAGATCTGTTGATTTCAGAAAGATGTTTTGAGGTTTGCTTGAGGCATGGGATGCTATTTTACTGGAAAATTGTAAGTTATTTGCCTCTAAAAATGCTCTTTTGTGGGTGAAATTTTAAGTCATTTCAAGGGTACATGTAATTCAGCAGCTGGCAAAAAGAGTAAAATAGGTCACGGACGAAATTTGAGGTCAAATACAACTGACTTATTTACTTCTTTTTATCACTTTTTTCAGATAAGAGAACACATCATCTTGTAAAATGGACTCACCCAACTGGATCTGAATGGCCTGATGTACGTGGTGGATAATTTTCTTTGTCGCTGGTCTGTCCTTTATCCACAAGGTCTGTATCACTGGCATTACCTGGCAAGGTCAAAGAGCAAAGGTTAAACATTCATAATTATGCAGGTCACAAAAAAAGTTTCAAAAAAGGTTTCATCCTCAGTGAACATTTCTGGTGTAATCAACATATTTGAAAAATGACTGACTGAGAGATTGTGGTAAATTTTGTGGCCTTTTCATCTAAAAACAGCAAATGAACTTACATGTAGGTGAAATGCGACTCCGCTGAACAGAGCCTCTCAATGCACAATGATGGAGAGAATCTGTTGTTTGAATCAAGGATCTAGCAAAGCCATTTGTTCACACTTTCACAAAACTTTATTTATTTGATTAGTGTTTCACGCCGTACTCAAGAATATTTCACTTATACGACCGTGGCCAGCATTATGGTAGGTGGAAACCGGGCAGAGCCCAGGGGAAACCCACAACCATCCACAGGTTGCTGAGAGACCTTCCTACGTATGGCCGGAGAGGAAGCCAGCATGAGCTGGACTTGAACTCACAGCGACCACATTGGTGCGAGGCTTCTGGGTCACTATGCTGCAACAAAACGTTGTAAGTCAATTTTCAGAATCTGATGCGTTGACACTCACCAAAGAAAAACTGTACTTTTCCCGTGCTGCCAGCACTCTGCATGCTTCCTTTCCGACTAGGGTCGGGATCACTGGCCAAATTCACCTGAGCTGCATGCTGGGATACCATCGGCTCGTCCTCGATTTCCTCGAACATCGGCGAGGGCTGAGGTTCTGCGGACGACTGTCTCTTGAATTTCGTTGCCGCCACAGATGTGGACGAGCCTTTCTTGGACAGGTCTCCGAGTGAAGGCGGCTTAAGGCTTCCATCGCTAGCGGCTGGGGTTATGGACTGCCCTGAGGGTTTAGCGGACATGTCCGACCTTTTACCGAGAGATTCATCCCCGATGTAAAAACCAACACTGGTCCCAGGGGGTGAGCCTGGGTGACCCCCGGGGGACACAGGTCCCTGGGCCGGTCCTGGCTGCTCCATCGGAGCTGCATTTTCCTTGTAGTCCACTTCATCCTCCTCTTGGCGAATCCGCAGAATTTCTTCCTCTGGGATGTCCAAGTCTTCTTCGGAGTCTTCTTCAGAGTCCTGGAAACACCACAGCCACGAGACTGAATTACCATGTTTTCGCATATTAATGAGCACCTTTCACTGCACCTTTCTTCATTTGATATTTGGGGACAAAACAACATTAATTGGGTTGGCTTCAATTACAGCGCTTTACAAAAAGTATATTATTATCAGTCTACACAAAATAATGCCCTCTAAATATGCTTTAATAAAACATTTTCTTATTTATTTGACAGAATATTTCAGCACTTTGATGGGCAGAAACCAGTCAGTACCAGAAGGAAACCCACGACCATCCACAAATTGTTTTTAATAAACATATTACAAACCTGCATTGAAGAATTACAGTACAGATTAGAATTTGTACAAGAAACCAGATAAATGTACAGGTATTTTCAAGTCAAAAGTCTCACGGGAGATAAACCAATGCCTACTGTGTGCTGCTGCTTTGCACCCTTGGCTCAGATCTACCTTTTTTAATTTTTTTAATAAAGTAATTTTTTTATTTTGAAACTATGCATGCGTCCATGTAAAGTTTCAAGAGTCAAAAAGAATCAGACAAAAAATTTACCAGTACAAAATTTTATGTAAATTGCACAAAAGTGCAATTAAATTGCAAATTCTGAGGGAATACATGTACAATGGTGTCAAGGTTACCCCTTCACACTAAACAAACTTGTGTGTGTGTGTGTGTGTGTGTGTGTGTGTGTGTTTGACGTTTCACGTCCTACTTAACAGTTTTTCAGTCATACAATAATGAGGAGTCATTAGGTGTGTGCACATACAGTGTGTCATCTTGTGGAAGGGTGAGTTCATGCCGCCAAAGTGTGGGCGCCACCGAAATTGTCATGCTGAAGACACCAGGCATGACACCCAGTCAGTTACACTGACACCGGGCCAACCAGTTCAGTTTCATTGCTTTAACCTCTCAGTGCCGGGCGCCAAGCGAGCAGCAACAAGTACCATTTATTAAAAGTTTTAATAAAACTTTTCTCAAAAAACTTTTTGGGTCTCTCAACTTCAAGGCGGACGTTTCTAACCATCAGGCCACCAAAGCGGGTTCCAGTATCGTACATGACCCAAAGTTGCGCCACTGACTGAGCTGAACATTTTTCTAGATTGTGAGAGTTCTACTGATCTAGAGGCTTTGCATCCAAGGTAAATGCAGGATAATATATTACTGGATAATTGTTGCATGTCCGCAACAAAAGTAATGCTTTATGACATTTACTTATTTACTTCTTAGTAAATACACTTAGACGATGGTTGCCAGCATTATAGTGCCAGGAAATCTGCACAGCCCGGTAGAAACCCATGTCAATCTGCAGGTTGCTGCCAGACCTTCCCATTATCAGCCTGAGAGGAGGGCAGCATGAGCAGGATTTGAACTCACAACGACCACATTGGCAAGAGGCTCTGCATGACAGTTATTTGCCTCTATTTGTTTGATTGGTGTTTTACGCCGTACTCAAGAATATTTCACTAATACGACGGCAGCCAGCATTATGGTGGGTGGAAACCGGGCACAGCCCGGGGGAAACCCACGACCATCCGCAGGTTGCTGTCAGACCTTCCCACGTACAGCTAGAGAGGAAGCCAGCATGAGCTGGACTTGAACTCACAACGACCACATTGGTGAGAGGCTCCGCACGACAGTTATTTGCCTCTAAAAATTCATTTCTTTGGGAGAAATTTTAAGTCATTTACATTTAAATGAATAAATAAGTTCATACCTCCGAGTCTGAGTCGTCAAACTCATAGTCCTCATTTTCCTCTGGAATCGACGGAATTTGAGCAGCTGTCTTTGACGGAAAATTCCGCACTGTCTTTAACTTCCGTTTCTTTTTCTTTTTAGATTTTATTCCCTTGAGAGGTCGAGATTTTTTTATGGAGTGGCTGCGTAGTGCTTTGAGTGGGTGGTGCACATGTGGAAAAGTCATTTGACGATGACCTGGGCACAAGAGATCACATCACATTCATATTAAAGATTTCATGTCTTCTGACACAAAGTTCATGTAAAATGCAAGTTAGTAATCACGGATAGAGCTAACAAAACCATCAATCAAATATCTAAATGACTTCATGCAATATTACTCTTTGTACTTAAATTCTTTTGGCACATCCTCTGCAAAGGAACGGGGGTTGTCAGTTTTGACATCCTAAAACTGCATATAACATCAAATCTACTGTAAATCTTTTTGCAGCATACAATTATTATGAAAATGATGCCAAACTGATTTGCTTGTGTCACCAAAGACGCAAGCTTCATAAAACTCTACAAATTATTTCTCTACTTTTATCTCTAAATATTGGTGGCAGAAGTGGTTGAAAAGGTTGAAGACTTAGAGTATATCTATGTATCTGTGAAATTGAGGTTAATAAAACCAGGTTTAAGATGCCCATTTTAATACTGTACCTAACAGATTATCCACAAAATAACAGTGACATACATGTAAGCTAACCTTGTTGAAACTTCCTGATTTAAGAATACATGACGATGACAATTTGGGGGGGGGGGGTCCAATTACTGTATTTCATCTAAAGTTTCGCCTTTAATAATTCACCTTCAGCAGCACAATAAGATGTTAAAATGAAAATTTTGATGTCAACACATAAGTTTTCCTGATAAAAAATTAATCAGATAAGTTGTCCTATAAAGTGAATGAATCAATCAGAAGCAAGCAAAGTGTGTCCCAAGAAAAATGCCAAACTTATATCTGCTATATATGTTACTGTGATACAGAAGTACATGTAATTTGATTCTGTATATTGCTTTGTATCTGAAGGCCTTGTGGAAGAACAGTTTTTATTTCAACTGACTGAGTTATTGTAAGTAAATACATTTATTTATTTCGCTGTTATTATACTCAGAATATTTCGCTCATAAATATGATGGAGGGTCCCCATTTTCATGAGATCGATACACATACTGTAGATATTATTATTGTTATGCCTATATCATTTTTAAACTACATGCAAACGGTATACTAACCAGCCTCTCGTACTATTTAACATCTAGTTAACTGATACAAAAAAAAAAAGAACAAAATAAACCTACTTCTGAAGTCCTCTTCACCAAATCCTCTTGGATCTGAAACGACAGGATCGGACGACAGTGACATGACATCAAAGCGTGGGGCCTTTCTTTTACGAACATTTTCTCCACATCATCGTGTAGTGTCGAGATATGCGCGACACACTCCTCTTTGTCCATGTGTCCAATATGAGGCACACACTGTTCGGCAGCTTCGATGGTAGACATATCCAGCACAGTCTCTGATTGGCTGATTTCAACATCTCCGTCTCCTGGGCTTTCATTTTCTCCCAGCAGTTTGTGACTTTCGCTCTGCGGCAACAATCGCACGGATGCTTCATCCATAGTACTCTGAAAACAACAACAACGGCAGATGTCATGATGAGCATGAGACTCTCCAATCACATGGGTAACATGATTTCGAACGACTGTATATAACAAAAACTTATTCCATTATAATTTACTCAGCAAAATAAAAACATAAAAATTACTCGAGCTTTAAAGGGATAAATAATCCATGCTGTTTGGCTGACTGTAAAGAGCTAGAGAGTTAAACCCTGCACAACAATATAATAATAATCTGCCATATATTTAAAATCCAGCTAAAGTTAGGCATATCTTTCAAACCAGTCAATCAGATTTAATTCTGTGTTCCTTTAACACAAGGCAGTCGGAGAGTGCAAACTTACACCAAAGCAAAGTGTAAAGATTCCCTCAATCATTAAAAGGGGAGAGCACTCTACATTTGTCTTAACAGTGAAGAATCATTTTAAACTATTCCCGGGTACGGATGCCAATCTGGATTGCCACCAAAATTCAATGGATTGGTCCACAGACCATAAGCACAAAATTCCATCCAAATTCAAACTGCGCTTTGTGCAGATGCAGATGGGCAGACACAGAAAAATGCCAACAAAAACACACTTTCCTTTGCTCAAAGTAATAATTAAATTTTATAATGTTGATATATACACACATGTACAGCATGTGCATAATAAGTGACCATTTTTAATGACAAAAACTTTCATAATTGTCGAAACAATGACTTATCAAGCACATTTTGTGATGGAATGACCCTTAAATTCACATCTAATCAAAAAGGAGACTACAAACATAAGGACTGTTGTAAGTATTACAGTTTGTTTTCTGGAAATCCGTGACAGAACGTATGGACCTGGCATCATAACCTCAGCAGGACAATAGCAATAGTCTGTCAGCAACCTACAGATGATCTGTCAGCAACCTACAGATGATCTGCCAGCTACCTACAGATGATCTGTCAGCAACCTACAGATGATCTGCCAGCAACCTACAGATGATCTGTCAGCAACCTACAGATGATCTGCCAGCAACCTACAGATGATCTGCCAGCTACCTACAGATGATCTGTCAGCAACCTACAGATGATCTGCCAGCTACCTACAGATGATCTGCCAGCTACCTACAGATGATCTGTCAGCAACCTACAGATGATCTGCCAGCAACCTACAGATGATCTGCCAGCTACCTACAGATGATCTGTCAGCAACCTACAGATGATCTGCCAGCAACCTACGGTGATCTGCCTGCAACCTGTTAATGGTCCTGGGTTTACTCCGAGACTCTGCTCAGTTTCCTCCCACCATAATGCTGGCCGCCATCATATAAGTGAAATATTCTTGAGTACGGCGTAAAACACCAATCAATTAAATAAATACATAAATTAGCATTATCACTAACAGTACATGTATAGGTTCATGATTGCCTTTATGTTGTTGTCTGGCATTATTGTATCACCAGCCAGCAATGAACCCCAAAATGTTTGTAATAGTGAGCTCAATGGTGCTAATAATTGTAGCTTGAAGCTACACTAGCAGTCTTCTCTGAAACATGGGACCAGGAATGTCCTGTTGAAGGTATGCTGAGAGATTATTGATAAACTTGGATAGTACAAGAAAAGGTATCCCTGTACATGTACCTCTAAACCCCATGTCACCTGACACTGTGTTTCCATCATATAACAAATGGTCAGGCAGCCTGACGCCGAAAGTTTCAATACCTGCTTTTAATTTAAGGTTAAAAATATGGGCTGTGACATTTACATTGTACTTGGGCTATTGAATCGTCCAATAATACTAAAATTATTATTCCTACAAATCATAAATTCCATACACATGATGATGATAACCAGCTTCACCAAGTATACCATACATGTATATACCAAAAACCCACAAGTTGATAACAATTAAAACAATCTACACGTAACCTGAAAAAAAAAAATTCAACACATGATATCATATGTTACAGTACAACTTTCTGCTATACAAAACTACCAGCAATGATCAGTAGCACTAGACACTCAAAACCTCAAAATCACACTTTTGATAGCAACTCTATATTTCCGATAACAAAATTTATCAAATTCACAAAAAAGCCCTTAATTTGAAGCCCTATAAAGTGGCTGAATCAATAAGAATCAAGCAAAATGTGTCACCTGAAAACTGCTACGTGAAATACGGTATCTGCACAAGTGATAAAGCTGTTATCATACAAGTGTCACAACTACTCTATGTACCTGTCAAATTCCCTCACCTGTTTACAGTCCACTGGACAGGTGTTAAATGTAATCCAGATAAAAATCTTACAAGAACAACAAACTATGCACCCAAACCCGGAGCTTACGGAAATTCTTCAAATGCTGGGGAGAAGGAGCCGGAGCTAACCCAGCCGGACGAATATCCGTATTGTAAAAGTCTGTTTGTTTGTGTCAGGTACATTTTCACTCGTTAAGTCTTCCCCTCCTGGGGAGAGACAGGCTTAAGTCTTCTCCTCCCGGAGATAGACTGGATTAAGACTATGATCACCTGTCGTAAATATAAAAGTACCGGCTTGACCAACAGGTACAGACCAACAGGTACAGCCCTATGTTTTGCTCCTCTGCTGGCAATTACACTTGCGTAAATATTCTACTAATCTCTCACCTGAGCTGAACATTCTCTTAAAATTGTTTTTCTTTTTCACCATACCTGCAACATGTACATCAAAATAAACAAACAGTGTCTGCTAGCAAATGCTTGAGCTGCCTCGTGAAATTTTAACGGCTACGCAATGGAATTTGCTTTTTTTTTTTCTTTTAATTTTAAACAATCTTTTAGGAAGTTTACATCACAAGGTGAACTTGAGAAGTAAACATTACTGACTAGATTATAAAGGGCATTTTGAGTTCAGTTCAGACAAGGTGGGTGGGTTAGATGCTTGGAGGCTATTTTGCATATGAAAATCTTAGTAATGATCATGCGAGAAAACTAAAAATGTAATTTTATTTATTTATTTGATTGGTGATTTACGCCGTATTCAAGAATATTTCACTTATACAACGGCAGCCAGCATTATGGTGGGAGGAAACCCACTACCACCCGCAGGTTGCTGACAGACCTTCCCACGTACAGCCGGAGAGGAAGCCAGCATGAGCTGGTCTTGAACATAACAGTGACAGCATTGGTGAGAGGCTCCTATATCCTAAAAATGTAAAGTTTTAAAGTAAAAAAGTTTTAAATACCAGTACATACATTTAACCCTACACATATTTATCACATGAAACTCATGACTGCAACTGGAGAAGAAATAGATACAGAATATGTTATTGCCACACCTCTTATTTGCCCTAAATCCTTTCACATGCGCGAAAAGAAATCAGCCGACCTCATTCATGCACTCGTATGACTCTAACAGAACAATAAACATGTACCTTGGGCCAGCCAAATTTATAGTCACAAGTCGTCACTAGCAAACAATAATTGACAACACTAAACAGGATATACAAGCACCACACCTCCAGACGTCAGGTTAAAGAATTAGTGCTATTTATTAGGTCAAATTTTGAGTTTAATTAATATTATAATAAATGTGCATCTATTATTATTACTAGTATTACGAATTTTCTTATTTAAATGTTGTTTTACATCGTACTCAAGAATATTCCAATTATACAGAAGGGCAGTAATGGGGTCCGCCAGCCCTCTACAAAGGGAAGCAAATCTTGTATCTGATAAAACAGCAGTGCCCTCTACTTAATTAAATAACAATACCACTGATTTCAACACCACCACCAGTAATCATGAATAATAAAAGCTGACATTGTTATTCAAATAGATAGAGGGCACTGCTGCTTTATCAGTTACAAGATTTGCTTCCCTTTGTAGAAGGCTGGTGAGCCCTATTACACTAGAAATATCTCAGAAAAAAATGTTTCATTGATTATACTATTATATAATTCATAACCAATTACTACACACTTATATATGTCAATTAAGATGTAAAAACATAACATGCAATGTCCTCAGAGGTGCTCCAAAATGTACGAAACATGTTTTACATCCTTCATATACAGCCACATGAATATACAGTCAGTGCAGCCATATACATTACTTTCATATAGGATAGAGTTCATTTTGTAACTTGGAAACTTAAGACTGTGATTGGCTGAAATCAATACCAAGTGGCAATCTGTAATGAACTGGTAGGGAATGAGCATTCCTATAAAGAAATCCTCATTAAATACATGCAGAATCAGCAATAGCAGGATTTCACGTCATCTTATACAAAGATCAATGACACAATTTAATGCTGAATTTTTGCGACAATAGGCATGTCCATAGAATGAAGCAAATGACACCTGCATATCTCACCTTATAAGTATTGCTACAGGTATACTAATATAAATGTAAGCAAAATTTTGAATTCTTTTGAAACTTTTAAGATCATGCAATACCCTTTCACATTCCATTTCTACAGCAGGACAGAGTATTTCTACAAAATTACTTAAATCTGATGTATAAAAAACTTCCAATTCTCCTGGAGTATACCTACATGTATCCAATTTCAAAATTTCCACTGGAGATAAAAATCTCCTCTTGGATGCAGGCACCAGAGCATAATTACATATACATTGCGTAAGAGGACAATGACCTTGTATCAAACAAAAAAAAAACCATAAACACAAAGATAGGTAGGCCCAGACTTGAACGTTACCAAAAATAGCCAAGTATCAAACTCAAAGTCTTCTTTCAAAACTATCAAGTTTAGTTCAACACAAGTTCAAGGGTAACAAACAGGTATCTCCAAGTTCTCAGAGTTCATCGCCAAGAATCCCAGCAACCCACGTATTTTCATTTTACTACCACCCAATGAAAGATAGCTTAATTGTGTCAGCATTTACCCAGGCTTATCGGAAGTCCACAGGCTCTACCCTTAGAACCACCATAAACAACCAACACTGTTTACAGGATGACCCAAATTAAACAGTACTGGCAAAGATTAATTATCAGCTGAGTCTAACAAACTTACAAATTTGAAAACAACTTATATGAGGATCATCGGCCTTTACTCTACTGATAGTTAGCTGGTTTGGCTTGTACTTCACTGCCACTTTAAGAGTAGTTAAGCAATGAATTGTGTACTTTAATTTAATTATCAGGAAAGAGAATCTTTTCCATCAAAATGTGCAGAAATTTATTTTTGTATCTGAGCAGTCATAAAATATTATTCAATCCAACATCTGAAAAGTTGCATGTGTCTTAGATAAAACCTCCATACCAAAAAAAAAAAATAAATCAAGGACAGACAGGTGTACTTTATATATTTATTGCTACATTTCGTGCAAGTATTATTTTAAGGATGATTAAAGTGTAAAAACTCACTTTGCAAATAGCAATCTTTGACAAACCAAAGAAAAACACAACACAACTTCCTGTCCAATATTTCTATGTTTGATAACGTGATAAAAGTTTTTAAGCAAGTGAAACCCCCCCAAAAAAACATGTACATTCACTGAGACACGATGCCAGTGAAAACTACTCGCCAGTGAGGAAATAATGGGTGAATTTGACCTGAGCTGGTAAGAGCCTTCCTTAACGAGGGGCAGTCCACTGGTGAGCGTGTACTTGATCGCCACTTTAAGAGTAGTTATGCAATGAAATGTGTACTTTAATTTAATCATCAGGAAAGAGAATCTTTTCCATCTAAATCTGTAGAAATTCATTTTTTTTACTAGCTGACCTCCAGCTCTGTAGCAAACTTCATGTAACACTTTGAAACTCTTGATTATCTCAAATCAGCTGAAAATTCCCATCCTTGAAATTAATTATTTATCTGACTGCATGGTGTTGACTTTAGTAAGAAATTTCGCACTTTTATGACGGCTGCAGCCAGGTTTATGGAGGACAGAAACCTGTGTGATCGGAATAAACCACCCACCTTTGGCACAAAACTGACCAACTTTCCCACATGGGAATCATAGGTTTTCACCCAAAGAGAAGGTTCAATGTGCTATATAAGAGGCAAACAAATGCTCCCTAACAAACGTCATATAACACCACCCCTATGGGCCTAACACCACCTCTATGTGCCGATGGGTCACTCACTTGAATGTAGCCACTAACACAGACGAAAACAGTTGAGGCGGGGAAACCCCATCACTGGGAATTCCCCGCAGGTTCCACAACCCACTACCTAATGCAGAAGGGCAGAATATCTATAGGAATCAAAACTGGGTCCACTTTCACAAAACTTTGTTAATCAATTGTACTTAACTCTTCTTTCTTGTTCTTTCAGAGCAATTTATGAATATTTGTAATTTGAGTATGGGGACAAAAGTAAATTGGTTGGTTTGGCCAATTTCAGGGTTTCACAAAAACTGTCATTTTATCAGTGTACACAAAATAACCCCTCCAGAATATACCTGAATATACACCTGACAAACATGCAAAAAGGTTGAAGATGTGATATTTTTGTATTTACTGTGCACTTTTAATATTTTATATAACATTACACCTCTAATTTGTTAGCAATCATATACATTGATTATGCATGTATTATATGTGAAGCCTTCAAAAGAATTTGCAAAAGAACAGCTTCACAGATGATAATTACAAGACTGAAATGAAAATGTTCAATCATATTAAGCTCAATAAACAAATGAATTAACCTATAGTAGTAAAAAAATAAATGACAAAATCAAAACTTCAATACTTTTTTTTTAAAGTTAAACAAAATGTTAAGATAACAAGGGTCAGTGAATTGATTTCATAATTCTATTAAGTCAACAAACTGTTTACAAAACAAAATACATAAACTCACATAAATTTGTCTTATCCCACACAAAAATATCTTGAAGTCAGCTGTTCCAAAAAAAACAAGATGAAACTCTTAAAATTTTCTCACCTTTCTATCAAAGCAACTATGTATTTTGTGGTATTTCTGCTTCCCGACAAGACAGTGAGTGCAGCAAAGGAAAATATGTGATGTGAAGTGACGCATAATATTAAATTTGAACATGTGAACTGCTTATCTACTGTTCATCCAGACAGGCCCATGCATTCACGTTCTTAATATCCAAAATTCTCAAATTCAAAAAAAAATTTTCAATTTTCCATATATATTTTTTTCACAATACAAGTCATTAGGGAATTTAACTTGGCCTGCACCAATGCATGTTAAGAATTCGTGTAACTTCCTGCTTGTCAAACCACAATGTAAAATTATCCGTAAAGAAGCAAACATTTTTTGTTTAGTGGACTGAAAGTTTGAAGAATCGGGGCATTATGATTTATAATTTCTATAAGCAAAACAATTTCATTAATATAATTTCATAATTTTCTACCAAACCATCGGACAAGCATCTTACCTGAACTCAATATATACATGCAGTATCACACTTTTCACCTTTATAACAAATAAAAATGTTTAAAATCCCACATGCCAGTTTGACATGACAATATCATCCATACCAAATCCACCTATCCAGGTATGTTGCGCGCTACCTGAAAAACTCGTTAGTGCCTCTACCTGTATAACATGAGGACAGGCCTCCTTCCTGGTCAGTTATGATGTTTCCTTGCTGAGACGAAGGACGAGAATGAGACAAATTAGCCACAGGAGGATGTTGGTACGTGAGAATCACTTGCCTTATGAAAAACTTTGTTAAACTGACATAACCAGATTTCACGACAGGGTCACATATTTGTTGAAATAGTTAGAGATTCCAAAGTGTTTTTTTTTTTTTTCCCCCACTTCTATTTTTGACAAGTGGTAATATTTGTCTGGAGGGAGGGGAGTCTTACATAACATTTCAGATAATGATATCTCCTGACCAATTAACCTCTTCATATCAAAAGTATCAAGTAAGTGACAACGTAACATTTTATTACCAGGTTGGTACATATTAACAGAAAGATAAATTTTATTTTGTATTGCTGCAAGTCCAAATATTATTCAATCCAACATCTGAAAAGTTGCATGTGTTTAGATAAAATCTCTGTACCAACAAAAAAAAAAAAAAAATAAATCAAGGACAGACAGGTGTACTTTATATATTTATTGCTACATTCCGTGCAAGTATTATTTTAAGGATGATTAAAGTGTAAAAACTCACTTTGCAAATAGCAATCTTTGACAAACCAAAGAAAAACACAACACAACTTCCTGTCCAATATTTCTATGTTTGATAACGTGATAAAAGTTTTTAAGCACGTGAACCCCCCCCCAAAAAACATGTACATTCACTGAGACACGATGCCAGTGAAAACTACTCGCCAGTGAGGAAATAATGGGTGAATCTGACCTGAACAGGTAAGAGCCTTCCTTAACGAGGGGCAGTCCACAGGTGAGCGTGCTTAGTCTATACATAACACGAGGGTGTAGGTGTCTATTTCTACCGCAGAATGACATGTTCACAAGTCGATGTATAAACACGCACAGCGAGCCCTCCCCTGTATCACATTACATTACAAGAAAAGTAAACATACTAAAAAGTTTTCCTCAAACAGCATTTGTTTTTTTTTTCTGTTTTTTCTTTTTTTTTTGTTTTTTTTAACACATGTAAGGGTGCCTGAAAAATTTAGCCGCAAGATTTTAAAAGTGTACAGAGAGTACAGTTGGTAAACACTCGTCTGGTATGGAATTGCCAGAAATATAGTGAAGAAAAAAAGATGAATTTTCGCACATTTTAAGTTTTCAGGTGGCTCTATCAACACGAACAGTGTTATGACCATAGAGTTTCAGGTGCCCTAGAAAACAATCACATGTACAACAATTCAGAACCGGATTGGAATTTTAATGTTCAGCCCTGAATTTTGGTTTGCTTACTGACACTTGTAGGATTTTCAACAACACATTCATTTAAAAATGTTACATTTTTTTTTCCGTCAAAGGAATCTACAATTTCTATTGGTAATTTTTTTTTCTTTTTTGTAAAAATCAAATGACTATTAAAAATTCAAGATTTTTAAAACTGTAATGTATTCTGTGTTTAGTTTGTAAGTAAGGAATATACATCAAGTTAAAAATTATCTTAGAAATAGGGTAAAAAAATATTTGTACAGCATGTATTTATACCTACATACACCTATTACATATCTATAATAACATGGATCATTTTCAAATTTCATAAACTCTAAAGTGGAAAATATTTTCTGACTAAATATTCACATACCTGTGTTTGAAATGCTGATTATACATTTATAATAGCTATAAAATTCCAGGTAGGATTCAATTTTATAATATATACCAATGGCTACATCCACGTGTACATTGTACTTACCAGTCTCACTCGAGATAACCATCTGCATCAACAACAACAACAGCCAGTGTGTTACTCTCTTAAGTAGGCATTCGAAGAACACACCCCTAACTTACAACCAGATGAGTACTGATCAACTCAGAAGTCCACTTACAGGACAATATACTTGTTCAAAATAAAATTCTATATTTCTCGTTTACAGGCAAGTTTGTCATGTCAGAGGTAGAGCAGATACAGAAGTATGTGCATGTTTAGCAGTTGTCACTTCCTGTCCATCAACAGGCTGCTATTCCATTATTTCCTGTCCATTGAGACTTTAATACAAAAGAGGATATAAGCGCACATTTTCCCGAATCATGAAAATCATGGGAAATGCTCAGGAAATGATGCCAACTTACAGCATCCAGTGATGTTTTAAAAAAACATGCTCCTTAAAGTCTTTAGAATAAGATAAATAAAACAATAAGGCTGAGAAGGTAAGTCTTGCCCTTCATCAATAATGGACCCTCCCATGACCTATGAATTATATACATGTATATTCACAGTAAACGTCTCCATGAGGTCAGTGGAGCAAACCACTTTGTCTACAGACGGTGAATTTGAACTGAAATTATCAACCCGGATTTTCATTCATTTCAGCTAAAACAAAGGAGAATAATGTCTGCATTGTTTAAACACAAAAAAACATGATAAAGGTTGATCCGTCCATTGTTTATCTGAATTAATCCATGTAAGTGAAGAAAAGAAAAAAACTCATCAGCAGTTAATTATGCAACACGGGAAATACCTATCCACCTACTGCCAGAGTCCAACAAATAGAACACATATTAACCATCTCCATTATTACCATATTACCTCGAAAAAATGTAGTTTTTTTTAATTTTTGCAAAATTACATAACGCAATAAACAAGTATCCATTGTGTAATAGTTTCTTATAAATATTCTTAATTACTGACAATAATAAAGGTTAAAATGTCCTAATTTGTCTTTTTTCTTCTAGCACAAATGACAACATTATACTCATTAATAGGGAACGTGCATTGCCCCCCAAACACAAGTTGGTCTGTATGGTGTGCTCTTTTGTTATTTCCTGCAATACTTCGATGAATCTCCATGTATATATGGATGCTCTTGCAAAGCAATGACATACAGCGTAGTTCACTGCAGTGTAACAGAACAGAATGATGAGTTTTCAGACAGCTTGAAACCGGCTATCGCACAGGTGGAGGAACATCGAGCAATCATGAGCATTATAAATTTATATATATATTCATTTATTTTGATACTACACAGTCATACACCTGAGTGTCCAGTTATAATGGGGGATCATGAGAGTTGAATTTATGGGAGTCAGATCTAAACTAATAGTAAAATAATGCTTTTATACAGATCTTAAAGTTTAACAACTTCCCCGTTTACATGTATACATTACGCATGTACGTGTGAATAGCAAGCTAAAATGTAACTGGTTAAGAAATTGGTTGGAGACCAGGCTATTACACAAAAATACTTTATACTCTAAAGAAAGCATTTATCTACTCAAGAATATCGACCCAAAACCATCCACAGACTGCTAGCAGAGCTTCTCATGTATGGCCAGACAGGAAGCCCCCAACCCCCGACCCGAACAAGTAAGAGGTATTTTTAGTGTACACACATATTAAATGAGCCAAAATTATTAATATTCAATGTACATTTGTTATATATATATATATATATATATATATATATATATAACAAGATGAACCCCTTATCAGCAACACTGACACATCTGAAGAAAGCAAATGATGTTCGGACAAGTTTTACCCGTGATTTAACCAATCATATATAAAGAAACTTGACGGACAAGTTTTTGTGCAAATTTCGCAAATGCACCCCAACTTGATTCACAAGCATGTCTTGTAAAAGCCTGCACAGTACTGGCCTGCTTCGAGGATTTGCATATCACACTGTAAACAGCTGAATGCCTTGCTGGTTAACATTTTTATAAACTGCATTTTAAGGAAACATAAACACAAACTGAAATATCCTCAATTTTTTTCGGGGGGTAGGGGGGGGGGACAGCATATCATGCACACTCCCCTTGGAAAGGGCAATGCATGAATCTAGATTGTTTTTCTTCAGTGATGCTATGTACACGTACATATGAGTTTCACACTTACCATCAGGCTCTGGACACTTGACCTGAATCCCTAATCTTATATGGATGTACCACCCTGGATATGCAAAGCCTCATACGACTGACACTCAACACCACTTACTCTACATCCACATGCAGTCATTTGCTGCTAATTTGCATTTGTAAACAAATTCGTCCTCATTCTAGGACATCGTGCTTTAATACGTAAACCCATGAATGTACTTTTGTAGGATCTCAATGTACAAGAAACAGTATGGGGTATATCACCATGGAGCATTTAGTAGTATGCTGACAAAATTGCATATTTATCTGTCATTTATTTGTCACAATGATCAATGTGCAAGAAATGCTTTGTGCAATAATAAGTGTGTAAGTACTGAAGTGTGTAAGAGTCAGTGTGCAAGAATTAAAGTGTGAGACAAAGTGTGAGACATTTAGTGTGCAAGAATCACATTCTGAGAGAACTAGTGTACAAGAATTGAAGGGTGCCAGAATGAGTGTACAAAAAAGTGTGTGACAATAAGTGTGCACGAATTAAAGTGTGCAAAACTCTGCAGGTAAGGACAGAAAAATGTGCTATAAGTACCCTAATTCTTCTAAAATTTGAGACAGGTGTTAGCAGTGTTGAAAATAGAATATTACATTTCTTTACCAGCCTTTTGGGAAAGTAAAGATATAGGTATGTTGTTAATTAGATGGTCTAACCATGTGAGAAAAAATAAACTCAATATTCCTGTTAGAATTACATATATATTGGCTAAATTGAGCAGACCAGGTGACCTAAAATTTAGAAGAAATAGGGTAGTGTTAAAGATTTAAAGTGTGCAAGAACTGAAGTGCGCCAACATCTGTGAGCAAGAATTGGAGTTTGCAACAGTAAATAAATATCGCAAAACTCTCTCATAGATATCTGAACTATGAAGAATCAAAGTGATATCAATAATAAACATTTCTGATTATTAAGACAACTGATCCTTTCCAAACTTCTTAAGTGATGTGTTTTTGTAGGTTCTTTTTATGTGTATGTATGTCTGCTAATTGTACATTCACACTGCCTACTAAATTCTCTCAGACTTATATATATTCCATCCAACTTTTCAAGATGTCTAGCACAATATTTCAACAATAACCATCAACTGAAAAAGTCATTAAACAAGGGAGATAATTCTCTCACAGATGATTGTCTCTCACAGTTGTATGCATTCAATTCATAAATCTTCCGTAAGTAGGTCACCTTAAAAAAAAAAAAGGATAACAAATTTATACTAATTCGTACATGTACTTTGCTCTCACTGCCTTAGGCAATACATCATCAGAGTAAAAATAAGCGCAGACACAAAGCTAGGGCCCAGTTGTTTAGCTAATAATAGATACATGTACAAGTTAAGTGCCAGACAATTTGATAGGCAGGCAATACATCAGGGCTATTCCTTTAATAGACATATCCATTAGTACACTGTCCTGATTAGGTCATGCTGTACTAAACCTCTCTCACATTATAACAAACTACACTACAATTTATTTGATTGGTGTTTTATGCCGTACTCAAGAATATTTCCCTTGTACTATGACAGCAAGCATTATGAGGGAAACTCTCAACCATCCGCAGGCTGCTGGCACAGCTTCCCTCATACGAACTGAGAGGAAGTTAGCATGAGCTGGACATGGGACTCACAGAGACTGCATTGGTGAGAGGTTCCTGGGTCACTGCACCGCCCTGGTACATTAACCATAGGCCAAGGAGTGAGTGAGCGAGTGCTTGAGGTATAAAGATATTTCGCAGTGCTGGCTTTCCGAAATTTAGCTATAGTTGCCCTTTCCAGGTGTAGATTTTGATACATACAATACATTACATAATTTCTCAGCCTGGTAACTGGCTTTAAGTACATATATACTTTTCCAGGGTTTTACTCTCGAAAATAATAAAAGGGCTTCTTCCAGTATTTGTCACAGGCTAACAAACCTTGTTTACACCTGGGGAAAGCGACCACACCTACAGGAAACTCACTAGTTTTACCTGAACAAAGCCACAAGTTGCTCCTTATTTGTCAACACCCCGATGGAGAGGATCGAATTACGGACATATATTGCCACTCAGCAATAAACAGGGTTTAAACGCTGAATGAAAGCATTTTAATCAATCCGTTCAATTCACTAAACCGGAGTCAAGACTTTATGTTTGCATTAACTTCAGAATTGAGTAACTAGGATCTATCTCGCTATTAAGTATCAGAGGGTGTGTAGACGTACCCTAATTCTTCTAATTTTTGAGACAGAATACTGTTGAAAGTATAATATTACATTTCTTCACCAGCCTTTTGGAAAAGTATAGATATCAGTATGTTGTTAATTAGATGGTCTAACCATGTGAGAACCCAATATTCCTGCTACAATTACATATATACTGGCTAAAATGAGCAAGACAGGTGCCCCAAAATTTCAGAAGAAACAGGTACCCATGAAAGCAAATATATGTACAGTACACGTAGGTAAGACATCCTGTCATGAATGAGGCAGTTACTACAACAAATACAGGTTCCTGAAGGACATCCTGGAATTTTCACAATGTCTGGGAAATATTATGGGCAATAAAGACAATTCTACCAGGTGAACTCATAATAAAAGCATAAAAGAAATCATAAAATAAAACAATAAAATATTTTTAAAATATATAAAAAAAAAGACTAACCCCATTTTTTTTTCTAAAAGGATTAGGTTACGTCAACAATGATTTTTCTTAAGAACGGCCCAAAAATCTGATAACTAATGCCCAAGGCCTGTGAAATGGGTTTACTACTGTTCTTCTATTTTTACTTTTCTCGTAACTAGTGACCAATTGTCTTCTAGTACAATTCATTGGTATTCTCCACCAACAAAGAGCCTATCAGTTATTCTGTCTGTAATGGAGGACCAGGCCCCACCTCGTTATAACATGACTTTGAAGAGAATGCATCGTATCAGAACGTTATATTTTAATATACTGTGCACATTTTCATGAGCACAGCGCAAAACACCAATCAAATAAATAAATAAATGTAGTTATTTTCAGCTAAGTCGTTACCATTTCTATTGGTTCCGGTTAGTGAGCATGAAAATTTTCATTACTTGTGCCACTGCCGTATGTGACAACAGATCAAGGCAAGATATCAAGGCGACATATCGTTATACAGATCAAGGCAAGATATCAAGGCAACATATCGTTATACAGATCAAGGCAAGATATCAAGGCGACATATCGTTATACAGATCAAGGCAACATATCGGTATACAGATCAAGGCAAGATATCAAGGCAACATATCGTTATACAGATCAAGGCAAGATATCAAGGCGACATATCGGTATACAGATCAAGGCAAGATATCAAGGCAACATATCGTTATACAGATCAAGGCAAGATATTAAGGCGACATATCGGTATACAGATCAAGGCAAGATATCAAGGCAACATATCGTTATACAGATCAAGGCAAGATATCAAGGCAACTTATCGTTATACAATATGAAGGTTTGGTCCTTACATTGTATAGTTGTATCTCAACAGTACAAATAAGGCAAGGACACATAAAACACGTGCACAATCTGTCAACCTTTTTTTTTTTTTTTTCCGATGTTTTCAGAGTTATATCCAAATGTCCATCACATATAGCAAGCATAATCAACACCTCATTCCACAATTTAACAGATAACTTCTTCAAGAGACCATGAAACACTTGATTTTATAAGTATGTTGGCATTCACGCAATTAGGAAGATCAACTATTGGGCACTAGCCCAAGGGATCAAGCAGTCCTACAGGTAATTTTCAGAGGTAGTGCGGTACTCCCTACTTTTCCAAGAGACGGTGTACGGGGTAAGCCTACTGCAGAGCACACGTTTTTTGAAAATACTCAAAACTTCATTATTTTGGGTCCCCAGCAATACACCTGGAAAGTGCGAAGTTGACGGAGTGAAGGGGGTCAAGAAAGTCAAAAGGCATACATGTGTATACATGTATAGGCCTACACACACCTACTGGTACAGAGATTCTTGTAGTTACATATAGGACTACAAGTATATGTATGTACATGTCGATTGTCCAGAATTACGACTTGTCATAACATTCTAGAATAGATTAATTATTTCAGCTCTTCCTCACGAGGAATGAATCTGAATGCCGCTCACAGGCCTACATTTATTTATTACACCTCAACCTGTAGGCCTACTGGGTTTATTACAAGAACTCACTAACTGACAACTTTACCTTTTCATTTTGTTTTGATAGCAGGGGTTGCAGTATTATTTCATACTACGGTAGCTTGCCTAATGCGACTGGTAATTTTTATACATTTCTGTACACACGAACAACTGCCGTTTTGGGATCAAAACATGATCCGCTTGTTATGCTAAATCAAAATGTAGGCCTCCATTAGAAGGCAAAAATTTATAATTTATGCTTTATTTACTGGCAGTATACAGGATAAATCTAAAGTGTTTCTGAACACTAGCTGTTCTCATGATTGTTGCATTTCACTGCATTAGCTTCTCTCCTCAGAAATCACCCAATACATGTACACGTTGGAAACTGGGCCCTCCATCACACTTTAACATAGCATAAATAACTGACGATCGGTTTAGAATTAAAACCATACATTGAGAGCAATATTAGGACGATTTAATGTAGTACCAGAACTTGCTATATATTAACCCAAATCACCATTATTTTTTTAACCCTTGCTACATCTTCTTCACGGTAAACATTAGAGAATGTCACAAATACAAATATTACAAGTCATTCTCCACGACTGTGGGTTATGGTACATGAGCCCTTGCTGTAACTTAAAGTTTCTGAAAACTAACACGTCGTGGAGACCATCGTGCTCGTAAACTGAGTTGGAGATCTACTTTCAATTTTGACAGGACTGTTTGCTTTAAATCTCGCACATACCATATAGCTTTCAGGAATTAAGCGTACACACAAATTGTCATGCGTATTCAGTACACTCTGTTTTAATTTTAGAAGCATATCATCTAATTTTTAAGCACATTTACGCCTGCACGCCCCTTATCTGTAGCACTGGGGTCAAGATCAAATGGCATACTCGCCGCCTGACAACTTCTTTCTTTTCAACATTTTGGTGACTAACAAAGTGCTTGAATGCTGTAAAGTAGGCGTAAATATTATTAGGATCTGTTAAATACATGAACGTATGCTACCTTACATGGTGCAAATCTGTTCGCTACATACCGTATCACAGGTTCACAAGGTACTGACCGGTATGTCACATTTAACTGTAAGCTAAATCACGCCTCAAAATTCGATAACCTTTCGTAACACGAAAATAAACGAACAATAAATGACTCTAAACATAATTAACATTTTTATTCAAACCATAATCATAACATATAAATCCCAACAAAACACTGAAAAAAAAAAAACATAACAAAAGGAAGTTAAAATTTCACAATACCACAAGGTCTATGTCGTTAAGCGCACTGACACCTCTTCCTTGGGTGAAACCACTTCCGGCAATTTCTTCAACTTTTTCTCATGCCTCTATGGGCCTCTGACAATTCTCACCAATAGACCCATAAAAAAAATATGCACGTAAATCAAAACTTATCAATTAGAAAATATTAGTAAAACCTTACCTCTTGACTGTTACGATCTCCATGATCACGACTTGACCCACCTGCCGTTGCCATGGAAATCCTCACATCTGTTACTCCAATTACAGGTATGTGACACACCTGGCAGACAAAGACAAAAGAGGTGATTGGTTAAGCAGTGAAATGTACTAAACACGACGTCTGACTGGCTAATGACATTGTGATAATGTTTAATATAAATGAAATATTAATGGTCTTATAGATTAAGTACTCACAGTAATAATACCAAAATGAATCAAAAAGTGGAACAGAGTCATGTACCATGCATGTTTTATGTTCGGCATCAGCATGAATTTGCCACATGTTATTATTACATCAGCACACACTAATTTCTCAAAATGAACTCAGTCTGCTTTGGGGTTTTACTGGGGTTTAACATTGGTGTCAACATTATTTCTGTCGTATCTTGAAAGTGTCTCTTTGCAGCCGGCTGGAGCCAATGCTGACCTCCATGTATGTACAGTGCTGCCTCACTGGAACGCCATGCCAAAGACACCCAACATGATGAAGCACCCAGTCACATTATTCTGACACCAAGCCAATCAGTACTTGGTTCATTCCTCTTCAGCTGAGGGGCAAATAAGGGATGTTTTAGCTATGACTCAATTCAGGATTAAACGCAAAATTTTCCTTTTACAGTAAAAACACATATGTACTAGTATTACAT
This sequence comes from Liolophura sinensis, assembly GCF_032854445.1. Taxonomy (NCBI): domain Eukaryota; kingdom Metazoa; phylum Mollusca; class Polyplacophora; order Chitonida; family Chitonidae; genus Liolophura; species Liolophura sinensis. Next base: position 15,710,845 of record NC_088298.1, on the reverse strand, counting down.
ACCAAACCTCAGGTGAAATACAGCATGCAAATAAAACTACAAATGATGCTCCTTTGCATTTAAACTTGTAAAGTGTAATAAAACTAGAAATAATCGACAACTCCGAGCAGATAACATACTGTGCTCATATATCGTCACCTGATGCAGACCTCCACTACTTGAACCAGTTCATTTCTACATGTACACGTGTCACCTTTTCAAGAATCTGGGGTGTTATTCCTGCACAAAGAATCTGGCAAAATGATTCAGGCTTTCTGTTCTGCTTATGAAAACTATATAACAAGACTCACTGTATTTGAAAAAAAAAAATTTATTCCTGTAGTCTATAAATTCTGAAAGTTCTATTAATACTAGAGATGTGCTTTGAGATTTGTTTGGAAAATAAGATGATATCCTACTGGAAAATTCAAGTTCATAAGTACCAAAGGTAATGTTTCATGACCTTTATTTGCCTAAAAAATGCACGTTTTGGGAGCTAAATTTAAGGGAATACTTTACATGGACTTTATACAGCTGTACTTATGCTCAGATTGAGACTCAATGTATACTTTTCACATTTTCTGCAAATATTATGTCAAGGTCAATACATAAAATATACGCTCCATAAAAGTGTACTAACTCAAAAAAAATCATCCATGTACACTGTATGCATGCAAAAAAAAGGTTTTCAAACGTTCTATGTACAGCCATCATGAATGCTCCTGCCCTGAGCGAGTTGTGAGAGAAATAAATATACAGCTTTACAAGTAACATGTGTTTTATTATGATACCAGTATGAATAATAATACATCTAGTATGAACGTATAAATAAAACAAGACAACAAACAACAACAACAGCCCTGTCCTTAAATGGAGATTTGGTTAGAATCCCATATACAATGAACTGAATGAATCAGACCAGGACATGTACGACAACTACGGGCAAAAGTTCAAAGTTGACCAAAAGGACATTGGTGAAATACGAGTGCTTTTACAGAGCAAACTACATAACAGTAATACCTGATATATACACTGCTAATTAGCACATCAAATGAGACAGGTACTTTTTCTGGGACAACCAAACACTACCTGAATTGCAGTCTGTAGAACAAAGCTTTTTAAATACATGATGTACCTAAATGTGGCATAGAATAAATACATGAACATAATAGGCAATAGTACATAGTGCCTGGATGTTCCACCGCTAATCAGCATATCAATGATGCAGACACAGGTACCTTTCTGGGAGAGCATAACATTACCTGAATAGCAGTCAGTAAACTAAACCTTTTATAATACCAACTAGTGCATCATAGTTACCTGGCATACATGGATGTTCCACCGCTAATTAGCATATCAATGATGCAGACACAGGTACCTTTCTGGGAGAGCCTAGCATTACCTGAATAGCAGTCAGTAAACTAAACCTTTTATAATACCAACCAATGCATCATAGTTACCTGGCATACCTGGATGTTCCACCACTAATTAGCATATCAATGATGCAGACACAGGTACCTTTCTGGGAGAGCCTAGCATTACCTGAATTGCTGTCTGTATAATACACCTTTTATAACACCAACTAGTGCATAAATGGTTACCTGGGATGCCTGGATGTTCCGCTGCGAATTAGCATATCAAATAATACAGACACCTGAACCTTCCTAGGAGGACCTACATGTACCACTACCTGAATAGGAGTTCGTATACTAAAGCTTTTGTAATACCTACATACTGTATGTAGAGTAACTACATAGTAGTTACTTGTCAAGCATGGATTTTCCTCTGATCACATGTACTTTTTGGGGGGAACAACCTTATTGACGTTTATTCTAGTCATACACATTCAGATTCAATTTAATTGGGTATAAGGCTACACTTTCAGAGAATATCACCTTGTCCATAGCTTTATTTTCATGATTTTTGAGAGAAGACATACTTAAGAATTTTTTTAAATAATTCTTAAGTTCTAAATAAGGATGTGATGTTTGCCTAATAAATTTATTTGAATGTAAATTTGTTGTTTATACCGAAACATATGCATTTAACCTAAATTATGATATTTATGAATATATTAAAAACATAAATATGATCTAAATTGAGGTTTAAGACATTTGTCAGCTGAAAAGAACAAATTCTAGTGCAAAAATATTTATTAACCTATGTTACATCCTCATTTATGACATTATGAAACAAAGACTGTAAGTACCAAAAGGTGGTCCCAAATACCCACTGCACAAAAAATTATTTTCAAATGTCTTTTTCTCCTTGAGGAAAATCAGAAAAAAATATTGAAGACCACATCTAGGAATAACTTTTCACACTCTTTCATCTGACCTTAATGTTAATTTTATGTTTTCTCCACCTTTAACAAAAGCAGGCTCAAGTAAATGTATGCAAACAGGTGAGGTTTTCACACTTGTCCACATATGTCAAAGGGTTGTGGTGTACCTGCATGCCACACTGTTGAAGACAGTTAAAGACGAGTCAAGTGGTCTTCAACAAATCCAACACTGCACAAACCGTTCCACAAATGTCACCGTCTGCTTTAAAACTGTCACAAAGACCAGAGCAACAATGAGTACAAAAAAGTACCTGTATCTGCGCCATATCTGGAGCCATTTTAGTTCTGGAAAATGTTTGGACTCCCAAACCGATGGGAGACCTAACTTTTTAATCATTGAAACTGTATTCAAACTACTAAATACATGTAGATATGATGGTTAACTGATAAAAAGTTCAGTATTCATACAAATCTCTTTCATTCACATTGTCAGAAGTCATTTTGTTGCGTTTCAGAAAATTTCTTTACGCACATTGTCACCAAGTCACCTTTAAAGTTTTGAGTCAGAACCTTTAATTTTTTTTTTCTAGATGTGGCCCTGTGTATATGGGATAGTGCATACTGCACATGTAGGATCAAAAATACTATTTTTATTTATTTATTTATTTATTTGATTGGTGTTTTATGCCTTACTTGAGAATATTTCACTTATATGATGGCGGCCAGCAATATGGTGGAAGGAAACCAGGCAGAGCCCGGGGGAAACCCACGACCATCCGCAAGTTACTGACAGACCTTCCCACGTACGGCCAGAGAGGAAGCCAGCATGAGCTTGACTTGAACTCACAGGGACCGAGAGACTCCTGGGTCATTACGCTGTGCTAATGCGCTAACCAACTGAGAAATATTATTTTTCATAAATAATGTCATAATCAAAATGTACATGTAACTTGCAGGCACTCCCTCCACGAATCTATTGCTAAATTCCAAAAAACTACAACTCCTTTGACCTCTCTTGACTTTTATATTCTCCAAGCGACTGTTTTACAGCCAATAAGAAACAACAGGAGCCATAAACAAGCCATAAAATGACAACTGAAGTGTGAAAATGTTTGGAACGCACATCACTGAAGGGCGATTTATTTGAACATGAACCTGTTTATTGGTTTGCATTTTGACTCACCCCTGTAGTTTGTGCATGAAGTAACTGTTATACATAAAATGTGTATATTAAACTGACAAATGAATGGGGAGAAAACACCATAAATTACTGAAAGGCCCATGAATAAAGCCGCCGAAGCTGTTGTCGGCAAACATTTCAACGCGCATTAACCATAAGTGTAATAAGCTGTGTGTAGTGTATGTGTAAGCTGGGAGTTATTATTCTAGGGCGTGTGTAAACACACCCTGATAGCTCTGGCCGTCTGCCGAGAATGTGCGGTCAAACAACAGTACTGTATTATTAATGCTTCTGGTACAGAATGATCCGGAGGGCCTCCGTGGCCACCAGGCTCAGCACGCCAGCACGGCGTAATGACCCAGGAGCCTCCAATCAAAGTGAGTTCAGCTCATGCTGGCTTCCTCTCCTTGACCCTCTCTATGATCCATATATTTCAGTTGCTAAGTAGCAAATTTGGATGGGGCAACTTTTTATTTTGACCCTCTCTATGATCCATATATTTCAGTTGCTAAGTAGCAAACTTGGATGGGGCAACTTTTCATTTTCACCCTCTCTATGATCCATAAATTTCAGTTGTTAAGTGGCAAACTTGTATGCAGCAACTTTTCATTTTAACCCTCTCTATGATTTGCTAAGTAGCAAACTTGGATGGGGCAACTTTTTATTTTGACCCTCTCTTTAATCCATATATTTCAGTTGCCAAGTAGCAAACTTGTATGGGGCAACTTTTTATTTTGACCCTCTCTATGATCCATATATTTCAGTTGCTAAGTAGCACACTCATATGTGGTAACTTTTCATTTTGACCCTCTCTATGATCCATATATTTCAGTTGGTAAGTAGCACACCTGCATGCGACAACTGTTTATTTTGACCTTGTCCGCCCTTATCCTACATATCTCCCAGAACCCTATTGGGCAGCATATTTTTAAATTCAACCTCCTCTTTCATACGCATGCAAAACAGATGAAACACATTGTGATAGGCTTCATAAGGCCTTGAAGATTGTTAATGACAAACATGCACATACTTTAACAATGCGACAATGATACCAGACGTATTTCATTCTGCTTCATTGCAGATCAATAGATCGAGACTTGCTGATTCAGCATAAAGGGCCAGACTGTGAATCTTATAAAAATGTTGGTGCAAGCAAACTCTATACATAAAAACTCTTTCAAATTCTACTAGTACATGCTTGTATGTACAGGTATTATGTATGAAAGACACTATATTTATATCAAACATACACAGAAATACAATATAATACATTTTCACAAATTTCCATACCATTTTGTTTGCACAAGTGTGAAGAGAGGCTCAATACCTTGACCTCTGCAATAAATTTTCAGTTGCAAAGTTCACAGTACGTCCCTGATCCTCACCCAAAAATGAACCCGGTCTTTGTAAACCAAACAATGTGTACTTCTGTTACATTGTGGACAGCAATAAAACATCTTTATCTGACGGCTCCCAGCAACTTACACAACCACTGACTAGAGAGAAATATATGGCATCTGCTTCAGAAAAACGATTTAACTGAGTATTTATCTCTAACATAAACAAGATTAAAAAATGACATCTATTATTTGCTACAACTTGAGCCATTAACCCAATATGAAAAGACGAGTGTCTTCCCTGACCTTTATACATATATATATGCACCACGAGAAAACATTCATATTAGAGCCATGTCAAAGGAAAGCTGAGTCTAGAGGTTAAGGTTCGTTTCATAATGAATAATGATAATTTACATATATCTACAAACTACTGCACAGTTGCAGTTTAAAATTACCCTAACTACATGTTGAACCTGCTTTCAAAACAACTTTTTCACATAAATCCAAAAAGGTATTAAAATTAAACATGTACCTGTACATGTGCCATAAGCTACCCGAAGTTCTGAAGTAATCTGACTACCTCACAGTTTCATTTTTTTATTTATTTACTTACTTGATTGGTGTTTTATGCCGAACTCAAGAATATTTCACTTATACGACAGTGGCCAGCATTATAGTGGGAGGAAATCAGGCAGAAACCCGGGGAAAACCCACGACCATCCACAGGTTGCTGACAGGCCTTCCCACGTACTTCACTATTTAATACTTACGTGAATTTCCACGCGCTATTAATTTTTTGCTGCGTCAATACATGTACATAAAGGGTATTCTTGCTTATCTCAAAAACAGCTCATTACACTTTAATATACATCAACCTTTTCAAATATAAAAGAGCACCTTTAAACTTCGATTTTGAAGACAAAACTACATCGGTTGGACAGGCCAATATCAGATCTTCACAATAAGTATAATTTTATCAGTCTACTCAGAATAATGCCCTCAGAAAATACTTGAATAAACACCATGCAAGCATATGAAAAGCAGATCACTATCCTAACCTGAATTTGGGCAAGAACAATGTGAGGATGAGTAATCAATCAACTCTCGCTGCCATGAATGATTTACATACTTCAAGTTGTCTTACATGAATGACATGTTCAATGTGTATGTACATGTATCCTGACATGTTCAGGCTCAGTAACTGTTCAGCTTACTGAGTGACTGATGGTTGCTTAATGCCATGCTCAAGGAAAAACATTTACAAAAGTTAAATCATAAAATAAAATAATAACGTTCATTAATATATAGTACTTACACTCATTTCTCATGACTTTTTTGCCCACAAAGAAGACTATGAGAGATCACTTCTGAGGTCACTTCTGCCACCAGAACTGCATCTACACTTCAATACCTAGAAATATTCTCGAGCATTTTTTCCTGTAGTATTCCTCAAAGAGTTTATCCTCCGCCAAACCATGTTAAAGTGAAACGACTGTGGGTGATCCATTAAACCAAAGACCCTTTATATGTCATTGTGGGAAACCAAAACTTCAACATGTTCATTCATCCATTCAAAACAGATGCTTGACATTTAGCACTATCCCACTGAGACTCCAAACACCTTTGTCATCCCTACCTTTTAACAATGGCTGATCGTTTTTTTTTTTTTTTTTTTTTTTTTAGTGGAAGAAACAATTCTGCAGCAGATTTGGGACAGGTTGATTACAGGTTAGCAGATATACCTGTGTGTATATAGAGCGTGGATATAGGTCAGTCCTAACAAATGCATCAGCTGACTGACCCATTCATTATATAGCAGCGTGACCACCTACTGAGCAATGGTCACCCTCCCACAAACTATACAGGTAGGTGGGCACACCACCTGTACATTTAAAAAGTTTTGTATAAAATAGAATAAGTTAAAAATGGTTACTTTCAAAGTGAGAAATACTTTCAGAGGTTTAAATTTATCTATAGGTACTGTTTTTTTTACTTTATAAAATGAAGTCTATCAGCAATCTACTCCAATTCAATACCTTTTAAAGTTTTGAAACAATTTATTCACAGTATTTATGTATTTTATTTTGAAAGAATTACAAAATAAAAGAATACTTGTATACTCTACGCGGAAAAGTTACAAAACAGCTCTCTTAACAAGTCAGGGGGACCTCCTGAGTAAATTTTAATGTTTCACTATTCTCTACCAACTTAGGACACAAAAATCAGTACTTTTTTTTTAACACAAAGAACTGACTTAAGAGTTGATTAAATATAATTTTAATTATGACTAAAAATTTTCAATATTGACAGTTACTCTTTTATTATATAGGAATGTCTGTCGGTAATTTGCCAAATGCTGGTGGTTTATCCCAGGCACACAGGCCGGTTTCCTGCACCCAGGAAAAAATGACCCAGCATAGTATAAAGTTGGACACCAATCAGATAAACAAAAAAAATATATGCTGTATTTTTGGCACAAACCTACAAGTAGGTGCCCATAATGAACTGTACTTTTTTGTATAAAAATTTGGATATTCGTGTATGACGTATCTGAAATCTTGTAGCATGTCTACAAAATCAGAATCAAAAGCAAACTTTAAAATTAAATGCTCTCCCAAATTTTGAGTCACGAAAATTCCTGAAATTTATTGGTACATGTACAATGTTTGTAACTTTTCATTTGACATCTACATGTATAATACCGTCATTTCGAAGAGGCGTACACTGTATGAGCATTTGAAATCCTGCCTTCAAATGCTATAATATTATTCGACATATATTTCTTTTTAAATGAAAAAGACTAATTAAGCCTTAAGAAATTGCAAACAATTTGAGCTGTGAAATGTATATCCAGGTAAAAACGCTAAAAAAATACTCCATGTTTGGATAAACTAAAGCCAAGATTCAGCAAAGGCACAAGTACATGTCAACTGAGAGTCCAGGCAAGGGTCAAATCATTGACATCAAACAGCTGACCACCACTAAGCTAAATAAAGCACTTTCATCAGCAGGGTAACCAATGTTTCTGTGACTGTACCTGAACCATCCCCCTCCCACTGCCCTCACCTGATAATAATAGTTGTGGTAGCACAGAGGTAAGAACTACATGATGTATGCTCAAATTAAAAGAGGCCAGGTAAAAAGTCTCCATTTCCAGTGATAAGCTTCACAAAGTAGAGTATTGAGGTCACTCCAACAAAAGAGACAAGGCGATGCACGATTAAAATATTTCCATTTTATTTAAATCATTTTCAAGAAAACTGAAATACTGAATCATACATCGCCTTATATCTTTTGTTGGAGTGACCTCAATACTCTACCAGATAAAAAGAGAATCCTTAAATAAGTATCAATTGTAACACCTTGATTTACAAATGTATTTTCAGATACAAAAGCTTTCCTTGAGATGAGTCAATTTAAGGTAAAAATCTCTACGGAAAAGAAACTTTAATACTAATATTACCGGTTATACTTTGAAAACTTTTCCCCCTTATCAACTAAATATTTTCAGGAAAAGTCCAAAATGAACAATGCTGAAAGCTAACATGTATCATTCAAAAGGAAAATGTATAGCAATGCAGTCTCATTACATTCACACACTATGACTTGTCCCACTATACAGTACACGTCCTGTAGTGTTTGTCACTAATATCAGTATTGTACATGAATGTACAAGTTCAAAATATCTTTTTACTTCTGTGGGTACATGTAGGTCACCTTAGATCAGCCTGCAGTCGAGACTCAACAGTCATAAATCTTAACAGGATTCATTTCGCTGCATACAGCGGGACTGTTGAAAGTCAACCATAAAGACACCTTTAGAATCCCTGCATGGCGTTACCTTCCATTTCAATGCAGACTTCCGGCTTGAGAATAAAAGGCTAAGTAGTCTAAATCCAGTGAACAATGTGCCAACATTTCGAAAGCAAAAGCAGAGGATAATACGATGCTATAAATATTCCCCTGGAGTCAACTAACCGTCATGCGTGAAAGCTCTCTGTGGGATCAGACAGGGTTCAACCATCCGACCATTACTATAAAGTATTTTATCTCCTTAATTCCATCACTATATAAAGTGTTAAGCCACTATAATTATTTCCATGAATAGTACTTGGATGGTGGAGACAGGAGGTCTTTTCTACCTCAGCAGTCAACTTGACTTTTAAGGTACATACGGTATAGGGACACATAGACCAACACACAAGTATTAGAGGAAACATTGGTTTTATATACGATGGACATGTAGACAGCAATGAATCCTGTATCTTATCACAAATGACATTTCTTTTCAACAGACAGAGCAGGACCTATCTGAATATTAGACACACCCTAAAAATAATGCCTTTTTGCACTGTTTTTGCCATCTTAATCAACACATTTGTTTTTAATGTGAAAAAAGTATTATACATATATGTTACATTATTAATTACATTTATATATCTACTTCATTTCTTACCTGTCTGCAACTCTTACATACATGTAAGATTCACCAAATTTTCCACAGCTCTTTACTTTCAAATATCATGGCATGCACCTGCACTACATTCATCTTTAACAAACAATTGCAAACCTGGTCAGTTGAAAGTGAAATGCCAGCACAAATCGATGTGTACATGTCAATGGCTCCTCTTCTACCATTAGAACGATCAAAAACAATAATCACAAGATTGATTTCTGACCACCACCCAGTCAATACGGCTTTCATCCTGCTTCTAATTTTAGCCAGAAAAGCCATCTATCCTATTAATGCTGATAGGTACAAATCTGCAGCTAGGGATCATGCAGGGTTCACTCCTACTTCCACCACTGTTATTTTCTCAATGGTACAATTTGCCTGACCATTTTCTCACCACGCTAATGTAAATCACAACCGTGTCATATCTGCCATAAAATGAGGTTAATGCTGGTACCAGGGAGGCATAAAACTGCATTCCAACCATTTTGTTTCCTCTAAAATTAATAGGCAAAAGCATACCACGGCACCAACAGTGCCAGCAATTTTTACTCTGAGCTTGTTTTGTTACAGACTTTTTAACAAGTACTTTTCAAAGGTGTCAGTGAAACATGAGGACAAAGATATGTATGTCATAAACTGTTAAATTAAAAGGGACCAGTTACTGAAAAGCATATTATAAGGTAAGCAAAACTCAAATGATAATACCAGTCTCATCTTAATACAAAACTAATGAGACTTACAATGCAGACTATATATTAATAATAGGCTTATGGTAAATGATCAAAAATTTTATATTTTTACAGGCAAATAAATGGCATAAAATATTACTTTTGGAGCTGAAACATATTTCTCCAGTAGGGTATCATCCTACTATCTAAACATATCCAAGAGAGCAAGTACATGAAAGATTTACACAGAAAAAAAAAGCATCCTGTGCACTAGCGGTTCAACTACATAAGCACATTTTTGGTCCAATCATTTTTGGAGAAAATTTCGCAATCCATTCACCATGCAATTCTTTGAATCACAAATCAACAACAACCAACTCTAAAAATAGAACCAGGACAAGCATTTCAAACTGCAGTGCACCCCTGACCCTTGTCAATTCAACCTTCTAATACATGGATTTTATGCATTTGAAGACTTTTTCAGATTTGTCAAGTCATTGTAACCATGACCACCGTGGCCTGACAAGCAGAATGTGTTATTATAGCTCGTTATTTTTAAGTGTCAAGTTTAAAGCCTATACAAAGTGCACATCATTGACCATCATGCAAACTTAATAAAGAAGATATAAAAACTGAATATTTTTGAAGGGTTTTGCTTTTTGGGTTCTTTTTCACTGAAATTTTTTTAACATATCTACACATACAGAGTTGTGCAATATTCCACAAGTTGGTGAAAAATTTGGGGGTGGCGGGAGAGCACATTTATAAGCATGCAATATCAACTTGAGGAAAATTGGGGGGGGGGGGGTATGGGGGGGGAATACAGTTGTAGCCATGTTATAATAAAGCGTGTCTGATAGACAGGGGTATAGTTATAACCACACGAGGTATCCGCCTCAGTATGACCTTAATTGTCTTGTCACATGAGACAGCACCGACACACATGTACTCATACCTGTACCTCAGTGGCTACTTCACCGCGCGGAGATATGAAGGACTACAGCAGAGGCGGCTCAGAGCTACTCAAACACGACGACTATAGGGCCTTAGGGGAGACAGAGACACGTGCTGCGTGCAATAATGGCAACATGTCCAGGTTATGTCGCCATGGCCATCAGTTACAAGCCGAGACCTGCACATCCAATAAATCAACGCCATACAGCGTGACCTGGTCCCTGACCGACTAGTACAATTACACCGTAATAGATGACCTTACAGACAATTAAGAGCGACCATGTCAAAGCGCCAGGACCTGCTGTGTTAGGTAGTGGGCACTAGGGCAGCTCCGGTCCAAGCCTTTATAGTACAGCATTAAACCTGCACCAGGGCTTGAGCACCAATCACATGTTACAAAGACCACACCCCCCAAGGTCATAAAGTTACAGATCTAAGAATTTAATAGAGCAAAGGAAATCAATTAACATTAATTGTGAGTCAGTGGAAGAACCATAGAGTATGATATCAGGAACTACATGTACATCAAATATAGATGTACAATTTTGCTCTCACTCATTCAGCTCAGAAGTTTTTTTTCACTCATTATATTTATATATTTATTTATTTGATTGGTTTTACTCAAGAATATTTCACTTATACGACGATGGCCAGCATTATGGTGGGAGGAAACCTAGCACAGCGTGGGGGGAAACCCACAACCATCCACAGAGTGCTGACAGACCTCGCTCATTACATGTTGGATTTAAAAGTTATGCTCTGCACATGCACATTAGATATGTTCTGATGCCAATGACTGGACACTGATGTTTTCAACTTTTATATTTACCTCTGGGAGACTTTTTTTCACAGAATAAAATGCAAGTTTCTTCAATAATCTATACATATATATACCTGTTCTCCAAATCAGAACTATCATATATATATATATATATATATATATATATATATATACACACACACATAAGGTCTGTTAGAATGACCAAGTAAAACCCCATAATAACACAATTTGATGTTGTAAATACATTCAGCAAGTGGTCAACACGGGGTCAGGTGTGGTCAACATTAGACTTCGCCAAAAATACCCCCAAGTCAGCCTAATTCATCAACATATCGTGGGACAGCCTTGAGGCTCTTAACATGGCATAGCTAGGAAATCTCAGGTATTCAGTCCCGGAGACCTGTTAAGACATGGCTGGGTGCAGAAAGGGTAAAGTAGGCAGGGTGGAGGGGTGGAGGGGTGAACATGGGATAGTACGACATTAAAATCTGTAATAAATAGTGATGTAACCAACTGAAACAAAGAGAAGCCTACCTCACACATCTAAACCTACTCCAATATTTCAGTCATTTTTAGCCAATTTTAAAGCTAAATCCTAAAGATTTTTCTTACCACCAAAAAAACCTTCGCATAAAAAACGTAATTCCTCCAAACAGAGCAGAAGTCGTGTCTCTGTATTATAGGGCCTCCACTAAATTTTTATTCTGAATCGCAAAGAGATGGAGCTAAGAAAAATTAACGACCTGGCTAAATTGTGACGTCAAATGTTCATTATAACACCACAGGCAACACATCATTATCCATCGAGACATTATGTTACGACAAAGCTGTGATGGTTGCTTGAATTTAAAACCTATTAGAGCCGTTGCTTTTGACGTCATTTCCGACAGGCTGAGGTGGCTAACAAGGAAACTATACCCCAGAGAAGAAAGCTATCCCACTGTTTATCTGGATGATAAAGTCATTTACATCACAATTTGTCTTATGCGGACTTCAGACGCTTTTATGAAATTAACCAATATCCAAAACATGCAAAAAGATTTGCTGTGGCATGGCATTCCACAAAACACTGATTAAGGGTTGGTCTCAAATTTAGATCCTTTAAATCTGAAACAGTTTTGGGGAAAAACCCTGTCTGCTGAATTTGACCTTAATATTTGCCAGGTTTAGTGAATTTTTTGAAGCATGCCATAAATGTTATAAAATTTTGCATTTGGCAGTGAAATTTTCATTTTCCCAGTTGGACTTTTCATTTCACAAAATCTATTGAACAAACCTTAAAACACCTTTATAAGAGGAACAAAAATTTTAGAATGAGGCAATCAGTGACTTTTTAACATGAACAAAATTTTAGATAAAATTTACACTACATGTGCATCTGTAATCGACCTACACTTCAACTACGTTGAGCATTTTTGCCTGATTGTAACAGATCTATTGATCTTAAAAAGGCACATGTATTTTGAAGTTTCTTTGGAAGGCAGCATGATGTCCTTCACTGCAAAAAATGTAATATTTCATCACATTGGAGCTAAAAATGTAATTTTTGTGGCAAAAATTTTAGGTTATTTTATACCAAAGAAGTTGTATGTTCAGCAGGAAACAAAACGTGAAAGTCTGCACTAACCATCCCATTAATCACCTGATGTCTACATGTACAACAACGACACGGACTACTTTCAGTTCACCTAAATGCAACACATTTCGCATGTTTTTTGTGCAGTTCAATTAATTTCCTGTCAGAAAACAGGGAGCTTAAGTGCTTCAGAAAGTGGACAGAGGCCAAACTTTAGGTGAATTACAGTACCACATAGATCCTACACCATTATTAAAAAAGAGCTTCTTTTTCACACGATTGAGGGGCGGGGGGATGGGGGGGGCGGGGGTGTTGGTGGGAGGCCTGGCTGATGAAACTTACGTCAGCGTGCAATCAGCTCTTCTCTGTAGGCAATCAACTCGTCACTCCAAGCTGCAGATCTATGAACGCTGTCGTCGTATTTGTAAAAAGGTAGATGTACTGGGTATGGTACTGAACCTCATACAGATCATATGTACACACGTGCTTATTTATATATGTGTGTCACCAAGCCCTGCTACTGCACTGTTTGCCAAGGTCACATTTCACTCCGGTTTGAATTTAAATTATAATAAATCTTATTTTGACATGACTTTCAGAAACAGGTTTTTCTTTTCATTCGGCACGGCAACATTTCCTTTGTCCACCTCAGTACTACACGTAAGAGTCTGGTCTGGCGTATGTACAGGACATATGTACACATGTTCATACAAGTGTTACATGTAACAAAATTTCGCAGAAACAGGAACTTCCCACCGGTTTTTTTTTTTTTTTTTTTTATATGACGCAATGTCCGCATAGAGATGCACCAGCACTTAGTCAAGTTAACCACACACATGCAGATCAAAAAAAAAAAAAAAAAAAAAAAAAAAGACACAATGGAAACTAAAACTTACGGTAAATCTCGTGAATTTGTTTCAACCAATCGGAATGAAGCCACCTGAGTTTACAACCCAGTAACGTAGTCATGTGGTACATGAGACAATCTTCATATGCAAGACACAAAGTGACTGAAATTTAACAGTACTGTATTTAACCTAAAGTTTGGTTTGTCTAAAATCCTCTTTTACAAGAACCTTTACATATTAATTATAATATTAAATATTTAATATAACACAGTATATCAAAAGGCCTTATAACGATAATTTAGCATTTTTCAAGTGACACATTTTTCTTGATCATAATTACCTTCTCGTTAACAAAACTTAGTGTGGGTAGCAAAAGTGGCATTTTCAGGATTTTTTGAAAGTGCAGTTTTTATATGCACCAAACTTTGAGTTAAGAACAGTAATCAAATTTACAAAATCAGAATTAATCAAGCAAAATGTTCATCTTCAGGCAAAGTACAGTAAATCAAGTTTTAAGGCAGCTTTCCAGGGTTTAATCCGTAGCTTTTGCACAAATTCTCTGTAATCTGTTCTTGGCGATTTTAAGGCCGACTTAATAGGTCAAATTCACTGGGTGCCGCCGATGATATCACATGGCATTTTTTGCCCCTTATTTAACATGTATGTGGTTCATTTGTGTTACAGGAAGAGAAAACAGTAGTACCAATTTCGCCCTAATTGAAAATATTTGCGCATAAAATAAAGACAATGTTTTATACAATCCCAAATGAATACTGCATATCACAAGCCAGATAAATGCCATGAAGCTTTTATATCTTGGAATCACGCTGGCTTCCTGTGCAACCATACATGGGAAGGCATGCCAGCACCCGGCGGATGGTTGTGTTTCCCCTGGAGCTAGTGAAACATCCTTGAGTACAGCGTAAAACACCAACCAAATAAATAAATACATATATCTTGCAATGTCGTGCTTGCAGGCATTGTGTACATGGTCGGCTCTCTAATGCTCCGTGTAAATCAGAAAGGTTGTAACACACATTTCCTTATGCACAGACTCAAGCTATCATCTGGAGGACTAAAAATTGTGGAATGGATTGAGAAAAAAAAATGCATCATTTATCACGAGAGAGAAAATAAACTTATATATGTATTATCCCTATCATATTCGATTTCTCTGATTTTGATTTTAAAATTTATTTGATTGTTGCAGCAACGGCCTACTCAAAATCGTCTCGTTTTTAAATTTGCTACCAGTTTCATGGAGTAGATCAGTAACCTTTGGAAAACTACTGACAAATTTCCACATGTGACATATTTTATTTATTTACTTTGATAGGTGTTGTACACCAGCGACCACCATTATGGTCGAAGGAAACTGGGAAGAGCCCAGGGGAAACCCACGACCATCCGCTGGTTGCTGGAAGACCTTCCCACATACCGCCAGAGAAGACGCCAACATGGGCTGGACTTGAACTCACAGCAACCGCATTGGGGAAAGGCCCCTGGGTGATTGCGTAGCGCTGACCATGGGAGCGCCCGCCATACATCATCAGACATACATCACAGATGTAGATGGACGTGAACTGAAGTAAGTCAACAGGTCTCTCGAAATGTTCATGAAAGATGACGCAAGAGAGCACATTGTAACTGCTTATATACTTTCATACTGAGGCAAATGCCATTTTAACATCCAAAAGTTACCTCCCTTTTGCACGCCTTGGAATTTCATAAAAACAATGAATGTACATTCAATACATTCACACTCCGTCGTACACTAAATTATTGAGCTTTAATTCACTCTAGTTCAAAACGCACAGCCATTTTTATGCAGTTGCTTACCAGGTTAAAAACATGTAACGCAAAAAAATTTGGCAAGGGGAAATAACCTCATAAAATTTTGGGGTAAACCATACTACCTACACCCAGAATCCTACACCTAATGAACTGTTTTTTCACAACCTTCATGTTTTCCATTATATACAGAGCTACTCTGGGAAAGTACCCAGCTTCCTGACACAGAATTAAATGAAGTAAAATATAAGATTTCGTCAAAGTAGCAGGCTAGTAACCATACAGCTTCTAATGAAATCCAAGCCTACAAATGTACCGAATCAATTTTCACTATTTTTACCTTGAAAAACTTGTCAAATTTTTATATCCAAACCACTTCATCAGGATTCCCTTATGAATTAAAGACCTAATCAACATCATACTTACTAGCAGTTTAGAAGTTAATTTTAGGTCATAGCTTAACGGCACCTCTATATCTGTTTCTTCATAAATACAGGCAAATGGTATCTTATTTATTTGATTGGTGTTTTACACGGCGCTCAAGAATACTTCACTTATACGACGACGAGCAGCATTATGGTGAGAGCAAACCAGGCAGAGCCCAGGGGAAACTGGTAGACCTTCCCACTGTGGCCAGGGAGGAAGCCAGAATGAGCTGGACTTTAACTCACAGTGACAGCATCCTGAGGTCATTGCGCCACACTGGCATGCTAACCCCCTCCCCCAAGGAGGCCCCTCATGCAGAAGATATTAATAATGACCCAGAATTCTGCCCAGGGCTGCATTAAATATACACATTTCACCTGATTTTGAGAGTTCTATTGATCTTAGAGAGGTGTTATGAGGTTTGTTTTGATATCTTAAGTTTCAGCACAAAAAGTTATATTTAATGACATCTGTTTACCTCTAAAAATGAAATTTTTGAGGGTTAAATATTAGGTTATCTACCATCCATATATACCGTGACATGTACAGGTACTTCTACAACACTTATCACTGTTTTTTTAATGGCTGATAAACACTGCCTACAAGCTAGGTAACAAGCTATTGAAGTGACATGTAAGCTTTTCTTATCACCTAAGGCTGTGCAGAGTCCAGATTATCAAACTAAAAACCATGTAATCTATTATTCAAGTGGGTAATAACTTTCCCTCCTTCCATAATACGGGAGGCACATGTACACATGTACATGTACAGATAAGGCATTTTAACAGCTGGATCCTGCTTAGTGGTACAACAAAAAGGCCCTTTCAACTGATAATTTCATCTCTTTTTTTTTTCTGTACTTTTTAATGAAGGTAACTCCACTGAATACACATGAATGCATGTAAGAGGGTGAAAACTGATCTTATTCCCAGGTCAAGAAATATCCCATTCCCATAATAATAATAATGTTATAACAGCCATGCAACACACTTAATTGGTGAAAGTTTGTTTTTTTTTATCTCTGTAATAAAGAATATTCCACTTGCAAGATAGTGATTACATTTATGGGTGAAAAAATACTATACATGTAGATGAGAATTTTTAAATGTCGCCAAAGTTTTAAAATTTTTCAGACACTACAAATGTGTGATCAATTGATTGATTGCTTGGTTACACCTCAAAATATTCACTTAAAAGACGGTGGTTCTACTGGTCAGTATGAAACTACTGACCATTACCTACTACATGAGCCTAAAAATCCCCTGTCAACGTTGCAGCCGAAACAGCGAGAGCTAGATTTGAACACGTGACCCCAATGTTTTCATCAAGCGGCTTAGCCAGCCCTCAATTTAACCATCTGATTCAGTGAGCTCCTCCCCTTCCCTAAATGTGTTAATTTCTCTATAAACATTGTTTACAGGCCTAAATACATATATACATTCAGAGGTTAATCACTGTTCAATGTTTTGCTTAAAATGCACACATGTTAGTTGCAAATAAAAAAGAAATTCACGCTTGACTGATTTTTGTGTCACTGCATTCAGACAACCTGAAGAAAAAAACTTATCCTCCAAACAAATGTAATTTCATAACTTATATATGCAAGTGTGTCAA
This sequence comes from Liolophura sinensis, assembly GCF_032854445.1. NCBI lineage: Eukaryota > Metazoa > Mollusca > Polyplacophora > Chitonida > Chitonidae > Liolophura > Liolophura sinensis. The sequence continues at coordinate 15,692,948 of NC_088298.1, read as the reverse complement.
GTTTTATAGAAATGTTTTGTTGACCGGTAAAGGTGAAAAGTTTAGATTACTTATAACACTGCCCAATAAGGCCTAGAATTCCACGTGCAATACAATACTCAACTTTAAATAACACGTTTATATAGGACACACGAAACTGTGTTACTGGATATTCAACCTTGCCTCCAGTGGGAAAATTCATAGATAAAGAAAGAAACTGCAGCTCTAGATATTCACCTCAGCAAATCATACTGTTTACACAACCTGGTAAATGTTTGGGCGTATAGACTATTTCCTTCAACCTAGGGAAGACTGACTGACTGCTTTAATAACTAAATGGATAATAGCACACTCAAATCCAGAAAGATAACTCTATATGCCTTACACCTCTGCAAAACAAAACTGGTTTATTTAGAATCCCTTTTATGAGGAGCAAAATCTGGGCTAAAATCTAAAACAGTTACACAGTTTTAATATCAAATTAAACAAATTAATATATTTTCTAGCTCTATAAAGGCAGCCGCTGTGTCCGTCAATCAAATTTTGGACATTCCACACGCGTCTTCTAACACAGGCCTCCTATTTTTTAACATAGGCTCATAAATTAACCAGGGGCCTGAGTGTAAAATAACAAGAAATACTATTTGAAAGTCATCAGAGGTATTGCAACTCAAGTTTCATTATTATAATTCCTCAATCATTTTGCACATAAAAGAGCAACTTTTCGTGCAATTTATGCATATTTTTACTTTGATTCGGAGACAAAACTACATTGGTTGGATTGGCCAGTTTCAGGGCTTCACAAAAAGTATAATTTTATCAGTCAACAAAGAATACTGCCTTCAGAATATGCTTGAATAAACACCTTGCAAACATGCCAAAAGATTGAAGAATTACAGAATCATCTTAATTTGGGGTTTCTTCTGGCACTGGCTGATTTTGGGTTCCCAATATGGGTATAATATCAGTTAATGTTTTTTTTTTTTTTACAGGCGTCTAAACAGGGCCCATTTCCACAAAGCTATTTGACTTGTCAAACTTTAAACTCTTATCCTAATGGTCTGTTTTCGGCACTGGAGTAAATGATTGCCCAGGGTTTAACATCATATGACGACAGCAGAGTTCTTAGAGTGCATGTAACGAACCTCCTTGTATCAGAACGCATTTCTACAGCTCTTTTATCTAGAGCTGCTTCAATGAGACGACTTACCGAAGGAAAGTAAGCCACCCCACAAGCCCCATTATACTGACAAGGGTCAACTGGGTGTTGCACGATACCATATCCATTTACCGCTGAACCTCAACCGCGAAGCTACAACTTCCTCTTTTAAAATCTTAGGTGTGACGCGACCCAAGTTTGACCCTGGATCCACTGCATCCGAATAGGACGCTCTACCAACTGAGCCGTACATGCAGAGGCCGATTACTTCAGCACTTGAAGTTAAGATTCTGAAACATTTGCCTTCAGGTGACACTCATGAAGTGGTCCATATTTTCATTTCTGCTGCCCCAAAATAAGCCCTAAAACAGTATTTCAAATTATGACTTACATCAGAAATATAGTTTTGTGGAATCGGACCCAGATTTCCCATAGTTTTAGATTAAGGGAGTCATGATGAGAACCTGATTACTGGATTCCTGTTGTTAGTATAGTGAATGTAATAATGACATTGCTGTTATCACACACACTTTCCAAATGACGTCTGCCAACATGTTGTGTGCCATGTACTTCCGGATCATCTGATGTCAGATGCTCAAAACTTCATTAAAGGTAAAGTTAGGCTTAAAACAGGAGTTCTCTCAGAATGACATTTGGCACTATTATTCAGCATTTAGTGGTGAATAACACCTATGAACTTCAGGGGTCTCAGCCCAATGATGATATTACCTGGTGGCTGCATGTGCCTCTCGCATGGTTTTAATTCATACGTGAACAGTGATAAACATGCCTTCCTGTAAATCAGACATATTTGGAGCTATTTTACACTGTAACTATGGCAACCTTGCATTGGTTAAGATGAGAGTTACCCTACTCTGCAACACGAGCCCAGCCAACACCAGCAGCAGTTGTCACATTGACTGACTGTATGACCTTCACCGTGGTAACCGATAGATTGTAACATTCTAGATAAATTACACTGTAATAAATTTTTCATTTAACAACAGCTCCAGTCCAATTTCACACTTGTGTAAAATCTCTGAGAAGGCAAGTATGACTGCCTGTTAAATTTTTTTTTTCAGGTTTGCACTCTACAAAAGCCTGATTTGAGCATAACAGAAGCTGACTGTGGTCCAACAAAAGTGTGATACCCTTGGCTAGGGGATGCCCATTGAGAAAATGTAAGATAGAGAACATTACAGATGCCCAGGGTTTTGAAAATCCAAATCAGTATGTTTTATTGCTACATGCTAGTATATAATGTCTAATTCATTTGGTTGCTGTAAGCTCTGTCATAATGGTAAGTGAGAAAACTACAATATTAGTACCCTACATAAATTAATTCCTTTGGGTTGTTAAAGGCAAGGTCTGTAAAACAAATATCAGCGATGAGACAGACACTGGGATGAAAAAGAGGAAACTATAAATCATCCTCATAATTTTGACATTTTTAGTATTTCTGCATTAAATTATGAACATTTGTCTGATGCCTTCTTTTTTTTACAAATAAAAGAGAAATTTCTCCATAAAGAGGATAAATTTCAAGCCTGAAATATAAATTGACCTAAATTGTTACGTACAATTCTCACGTGAAAGTGCACTTCCTTGTTTGGAGTGCAATCAAACGGTTGGAATTCACGAGTGCATGAGAGCTGTGTTTATTTCACGGAGACATGACTCGGCAACTTGTCAAACGCGGACGTAAAGTAAACGCTAAAATGACCAGTCAACCTTCACACCATCATTTCTCACTCGTTACGCATGAATGCCTAATAGTACTCTAAAAATGTATTTTGGGCACAGGCCTAATCGTCTGGGTGTAAAGGACAGATAAAAGGATTCTTCAGGAGAGAGAGAGAGAGTGGAGGTGGAGGGGACGAAAATCAGTTTCGTTCGGTCTCGTTTCTCTGCAGCTTAAAAACTCGCCTCATAAACCCCTGACACAATCTGGTTTACACTCTACGAGAAAGTAAATATTTTGTTCTCCACAACGACGTGCTATTCGGCAAGGTCATGCGTCGAAAACAAAGATGTTTACCTGAAAGTGCTCGTTGTTGTCTTCGTTTTTCTACACCTCTGACGCAAAATTTGCAGACATCTCTGCCAAGGAAGTAACGCATCTGATACAAAAAATGGGGGCGGAAGAAAAGGCGGAACGGAGTTAAACACAAAGGCCCATTTTCTTATTCTACTTTGTGTCGGTATTATTTCTACATTTTTGCACACGCATTCCTTCTAAAATTAAGGAACAAATACAAAGACAACAATTGATCACGGATAAATATCATTCGTAATGGGACAATAGAATAATAAATTCCGCTTTCCATACACCCATTCCGATTCCATCTTCGGTTTGTATTTTTGGATGCGATGTAAACATTGGAGCATGCGTAGACCACGTGCTTTCTGTGAAAGATAAGTATCTACCGGGGTGATGAATATATTAATTCCAAAACGCTTCACAGAAAGAAAAAAATGAAGGTGCTGTCCAGCCTGGTGCGTTTGCAGTCAATGTGTTTTTCTTTCACCTGACATAAACAAAGGCTTCCCGCCAAGTGCATGCCTTGATTTACTGCCGCGCGAGACAGGTGCAAAGCCAGGGTTTGTAAGCTATGAGCGCACCCAGTGTAGACAAATTATCTGTTACGATATAGTTAGCGCACGGCAGCTACGCATATCGGCCGACGTGTGAGAACAACTCAAGCGTGACATATATCATGTCTGAGCTTGAAATCTTTGTGGACGAGGACACACAAAGTTGCATGAGTACTAGCTGTAGGCCTACTGAAGAAAAAATATAGCCCCCCCCCCCCCCGCGCCTTATATATATATATATATATATATATATATATATATATATATATATATTTGTTAAATAAATAACGGTACCACTGGTAAACAAATTAAACGGCAGCAAAGATACGCGTGACTGTGAATGCCAATAGCTACTGATCAAAACCGACGAGTGATTGCTAAAATTTTGACCTGGATAAAGGCTACATTGGTTAGAGGCTACGTTACTCTACAAGTACGTTACTTTACGAATGCGTAAAGAATACATGTGGGCCTATAGACCTAGATATATATCACTGGATACATCACTACGATTACTTTTTACGAACACCAACTTAATTAGCACGCTTTTCCTGCATAATTTATAGCATGCTTTTCCTGCACAAGTTTGTCTTATAGTCATATAAAATAAGTCAAATATACAGTCTGGAACAGTGAAGTGACGTGTCCAGTGTGTTAGAAATGAAAAATTTATGTGCAGTAAATGAAACGTCATATATAACTTTACAACTTATCCATGATGTATAATACCCATACTGCACTATGCAAGTATGATTTGAGTAATATCCTTTATCCGCCGAATGAAAAACTTGGATGGATGTAACTTGTTTAATTGTAGCCTATACGTTGATTAAATAGTAATAAGAGCGTAATATCGCTAATAAAAAAATAATATAATAATTTTTCAATGATAAATAAAAACATTTCGTGTCTTTTGGTGGAGCCTTTCATGATTTCCTGAAACGGAAAAAGCTGTCATTAGAAATAACCGAAAAGATCAGGAAGCGGAACAAAAAGTTCAAGGAACCGTATTTAAAATAATAAGGCTCAGTGTTTACTGGCAGATACTGTCACGGATATAGGATGTATTGTTATTATGTTTCTTTCATTTTTCCATTTATATTTAGAAAGTGAGGGGATATTTAAGTCTAATGACTTTCAATTGAGCTAGATTATATGCATTCTCACCTCCGTCTGAATATAGCGTATACAAACACCATAGATTGCATGTTATAACCAATGGGACAAGTTTACCCGATACTCATAAACCTAACCGCTGTTAATGCATGTACCAGCATAAGTGACGTATTCTCGCGCGAGAACGAGGTAAAATTAAAACCAATGAAATACAAAAATAAATACCTGAAGTTCTGTATATATATGTAAGCATGCCATTTTTTTCTATTTCATTTTCTCCTTTTATTGTACTTCTGACGATATGCTTATAAGCGGTAGACGAACTATAAACAATTTCATGTATATAGCAGTACTAGTGTAGGCTTATACACACAGGCCTCTGTACGTTCCTATATTATTTGTATTTAAAGCCATGCCCGTGTGTATGTAGTCCTCTCCGTCGTTACATGCTTTTCAGTCATTTACCATAATATTTGCAATATAAGTAAACAATTCAATTGATGCTTTAACCTTGCTGTCCTTGCATAAGTACTTCTTTTGATCGACCTTACGGCATGATTGGTGTTTTTACGCCGATACTGAAGATTATTTCACTTATACGACGGCGGCCAGCATGATACAGGCCTATGGTGTGACGTTGCTGGACAGAGCCCAGGAGATACCCACGACCATGCTTCCGCAGCGTGAAAACAGAGTGGTCGGTAATCACAGCTCTTCATGATGCTAACGGTGGGCACACTCGGTACTGAGAGCTGTGAACGGTGATGACCTACCACTCTGTTTTCACCCTGCCATAGGATTATTGCCCTGAAGTGTGAAAATGTGGTGTAAATTGAAGTCACAATTGATAAGTAATACTTACCCTATAATTGTCGAGTTAACACGTTATTTAATACTGAGAGAAAACAATAAAAAAAACAAAAAAAAATGCGTCGTGCATTTATATTTTTGTAGAGGGTACATAGACAGAGACGTTAAACATATACATACATTCATCACAATTGGCGCAATAAAATTGTACAAAAAAACATTTTCTTTTTCTCATGCTTACCGATGGAGGCTTCAAGTAGTACGATTTTTACCGTACGTAGGCTTGTTTCAACGTGTACGATCCCCGGTATATGTCGGCCTATATAACGTCTGCAGCTATCAGGCGTCTATCAACAAGTTCAGTGTCTTATTTGATTTCTTACTCATAACAGTGTATCGACGTGCTTCCGTAAGAGAATAAAACCCCACAACTTCTCGGTAAGCCGGACGAAAACATTTTGAGAATGTCTCATCGACCTCAAGTACGGAAATTAAGATATTTAATGACCTTCGACCTTGAGTGTTAACGTCGTAATTTGGCCACGTTTCTGGCGTTACACAGGTGATGGTCATTTTCCACTCGTGCGACGTCTCGCCTGTGAGGAAAAACTCGTTGAAAAATAATTGCCATTTTAATACAAAGCGACGGACTTTGGCTGTTAAATTCCACTGTTTGAGTTGCGTCCCTTGGTTAAATATGGCTCTTATTTACTTTCAAATCTGCTACCCTAAGCTAGGATGAACTAACGGTGATGTGAACTCAGTATTTGTCCTCTAACCCGTCTCGAGTGCAAATTTGAGAAAGAAAACCTCAGAAATATGCCTGCTCTCAAAACGGGTCCGATCCTTGTTTGCGGCCTAACAGGGACAGGCTTGTGTTGACTCTTACAAGAGAAAAACAAAATGCCTTAAATTCTTTTCGTTCGCACTTGAACACCAATTTGTGGAAGACGTAAGGACATTTTCCATCCTCTACTGACCATCAGCACAGTTACATCTACTATATAACTCAGCAGGTGTCAAACGTAGGCCTATTTCACAAAAACACAAGGTAATAAATAGTTGTGGGTTGTATGAGTTTTTGATGTATTTAAAAGATATTAATACTTAAAAGTAATCTTTAACAAGAAAACTCCTAATTGGATTCCCCATTAATCAGCATGTCCGATATTACAAACACTATAGGTGATATTCCACTCCTTAACGTTTAATATTTTTAATCGTAGATAACTGTTTAAATACATTCATCAGTAAAACTGAATTAAGGGCACTATAATCGGAGCACTTTGAATGGAAACATCTCAGTCGGATTCACGTGTACTCTGAAAAATTAATGTGTTAATTTTAACAGAAAGTCTGTTGCCTGAGTGATGCTAGAATGAATAGTATTATTATAACAATATTCTGTCATATTCAACATGACATTCTGTTAGTCTAATGTTGAATTTTAACAGAAAGTCTGTTGCCTGAGTGATGCTAGAATGAATGGTATTATTATAACAATATTCTGTCATATTCAACATAACATTCTGTTAGTCTAATGTTGAATTTTAACAGAAAGTCTGTTGCCTGAGTGATGCTAGAATGAATGGTATTATTATAACAATATTCATATTCAACATAACATTCTGTTAGTCTAATGTTGAATTTGAAAATGTGCTGCAATGACAGCATACATTTTGTCATCACACTGCTAACAGACTTTTTCTAAAATTTAACATGTTAATTTTTACAATGTATATTGGTGTCTTCTGGTGGTTCTCGCGGCACGTAGTGAAAAGCCTATATATATTGCATGTATTCCTTCTATATTTACATACATACAATCCTATTTTCGAGTACATACAATCCTATTTTCGAGACACGTATCTTTATGCGCTGTCTGGAATATAATATCGTATCCTTTTTTCGAATAGTATATATTTCTTTTGAAACAAATCAAAGAGATTAATATGTAAAATGGCGTCAAGCGAACTAATATACATGAGCTAATGTGGTACCCGTTAAAAAGACTGCTATGCCAGAAACTCCTTTACTGCCAGTATATAGAAGCCCTTTAGGATATTTGATGGATATAGGGTTTGTATATCTGCCCTAAGGTCTTGTGGTTATTTGATGCATGGATGTAGGTTTGTGTTTACCTATACCCAGCTTGTCGAAGTTTGTGCCGGTTGCATGCGTAATTTTTCGATAATCGACATGCGTTGCAATTCCACGGGTCCTCAACAAAATACACCGGCTGCATGATTTTATACCGGGTGCATGGTTTACACAGGGTGCGTGGTTTTATACCGGGTGCATGGTTTACACAGGGTGCGTGGTTTAGACAGGGTGCGTGGTTTACACAGGGTGCGTGGTTTACACAGGGTGCGTGGTTTACACCGGGTGCGTGGTTTACACCGGGTGCGTGGTTTACACAGGGTGCGTGGTTTACACCGGGTGCATGGTTTATATCGGGTATTCCGGTATACTGCATCCATAAATCTCAGCCATATTGAGTAAGGAAACATCAACTACTTATTTGTTTCCCACAGATATGTACACCGCATTAGTGGGAAGACAAATACTATTCAAAGAAAGTTAGACCCCAGGTCCAGGGTTCACGAAGCGATCTTAGATTTAAGTCAAAATTTAAAATCACATTAAAATTGTTATTTCCGATGTAAGTCAAAATACTACATATCAGCGTAAATTTGGGGTGAGTCATTGTACAGCAAATTTCAGCTAAAACAAAGGAAAGGAACATACCAAATTTAATGATCAAAATTTTGACTTAAGTCTATGATTGCTTCATGATTGCGGGCACTGTCAAACACATGCTGTTAAGAAGGATGAACTAGGGACGACCACGGCTGCCCCCACGGCGGATCCGGGGTTCATGACAGGACCCGTCGGGGAAGCTGATCAAATCCGTTACGAGGAACACGGCGTCAGTACGATTCTGTTATTGTGATCTATGGGGTACCAAGGTATGGCTAATAACGTCTACGTTGGCCTGTTTTAGATTGTATTAGGTCAGTTGTATATCTGTGAACAAGCCGGATTCAAAACGGTGTGGAGACGGTGCTCACAGTGTTACTACTGATGGTCAACGGGGGTGCAGCTGTGAGAGATAGGCAAGTCAAGGTTATGGCAGGTTTATTCACCAAGGCGGTGGGGTTTAACCCAGGAAATCCTATCTTCACTGTCAGCCATGCCTTTGACCTTTGAAAGGTACAAACAAACTGTCACAAAGGTAATAATTTCTTTGTCTCTGTAGCGTATGTTTATCGACTTTGTAAAACCTGTATATTCATATCTGGATATTTCAGTGTTACATTTTGCTGTTGATCACCTTTCAAATCTTCCACTCCCGTGATTCAATTGTCAACAGCTTCGGACATTGTATTGACAACATTGCAACATGCACCGATTCCGTAGTATCCGTGCGCATGTGCACAACCGCTTTGATCTGTGCATGTGTCCTCAACATGTGCGAATGTGTGTTCACTATGTTACATGGGGAGGCCAAGGATTATATGTAGGTTCGCCCAGTGCGGCCCTTAGCGTGCTAGATCCGGTGTCTATGTTGTGATACCGTATTATTAAACCGTGTTGTCATTCTCTTCCAAAAAAGGCGATACATCCAGGATGGCCACCGCAGTGTACTACCATGGTACTACGGACCTATTACGGCTACCCCATTGCTACTACGGATTCACTACGGTATAAGAGAGTCGGGAGACCTCGAGATCAGACCCAGGTCGGGTCATACTGGTTGGCACGATGTCAGTATAATGTGAATGGGTGGGGTGTCATATCTGGTGTTTTAGACATGTTACTTCACTGGCGGCAGCATTTGGTGACGTGGACGCGCCCTGCCACAAGAAGACATATTGTATGTACAAAGACCTGTTTACTGCTCGTCTTCATATGACTGAAAAACCCAGATGTTAAACCCAAAACATACATACATAAGGTATCAGACAGTTTCAAGGACCATCCAGGATGGCCACGGATGTTTAAACATCAGGACCGATGCACGAACCATCTCAGCTCACCTTGTTTTGTCAAGGTATCACTATATTTGGCTTAACTACTGTGAATCTATGCGTCGAAAGAGCATTCATATACCAGCCGTCAACCAATATGGACCTTCTAGGTCAATAATCGCAAGGTTAATTCCCCAAAACGACGTATAATATACACCACCAAAGAACTAAGAAAGTATATAAAGTGCGAAAGTAGGGCGGAATCTTGAGACTAAGATTCTCCACGGATCGCCAAAGAACATTCATCCATAGCCCTGGCGTGACTCGAGCTTGACAGCACAAAATGGTCAAATTAGCTTCGTTCATTTGCCTATTGCCACTGAGGCTTCATGAACACTGAGAGCGATAAAATTCACAAACTCCTTGCCACACACCGGAATTGTACCCTCACCGTATGTGTTCTAGTAATTGACACAAATAAACAAATATTTATGCCAATTTTTTTATTACATGTACCAATGTTTATTTATTGATGTTTTTTCAAATTTCCACGCACGACTCAGAGATGGGGCCAGTGTTACTCGCTGGGCTTGAAATCACAGCCGCCGCAGTGGGCAGAAGTGCCTGGGTCAATCTGCTGTGCTACGCTAACACACTAGCTACTCGGCCACGGATATATCTATCTTGGTCAGCAATGGTTCGATGTCATTTGACCAAACATATTTTTACCAGCTTGTATAACGTATCACGTGTGAGCAAGTTGGTCAGTAACTTGTCAAAGGTCAGTGGTTTATCCCGGGCACTTCACCACCTATAAAAGTGACCTGCATATCGTATATAAGAGAAAAATTCTTGAGTATAGTTGGTGTTTAACAATAATAAAATAAATAAACAACATTTCCTCTGCATAGAGTCCCTTCTCTCCCTTTTATCCATCCTTCACCAAACCCCAACCCACACACTCCAACCCCCTACCGCCCAACTGCCACCCCAAAAAACACAACGACATTGCTAGTGCATTTCATAGAAGAAAAATAGAAATTCATTAAGTTAAATGGACATAAACAAAAGAAAAAGATACGCATGGAAGAAACATATATATATATATATATATATATATATATAATAAAACACTTTTTCGCCCTCAACATGTAGTTTTCTCAAGATACTACAATATTATATGATACACATCCACACAGACACATGTTGAAAACACACGCGCAGATCAAAGAGGATGTGCGCAAGCGCGCGGATTGATAATACGAAATCTGTGCAAGTTGCAGTGTTGTCACTATAATATGTCCGAAGCTGTTGACAAATGAGTCACAGAAGTGTTAGTGTTGGGAAGCGATCAACAGCAAAATGTAACACTTTAATATCCAGACATGATCATACAGGTTATACAGAGTCGATAAACCTACATGATAAAGACAAAAAAAAATTAGAGTGAGTGCTTGGGGTTTAACGTCGTACAAAGAAAATAGATTTATTTATTTATTTATTTATTTATTTGATTGATGTTTTACGCCGTACTTAAGAATATTTCACTTATTCGACGGCGGCCAGCATTGTGGTAGGTGGAAACCGTGCAGAGCCCGGGGGAAACCCACGGCCATCACCAGGTTGCTGACAGACCTTCCCACGTACGGCCGGAGAGGAAGCCAGCATGAGCTGGACTTGAACTCACAGCGACTGCATTGGTGATAGACTCAATTGGTGATTGATTTACACTATGGCATATCCATTCTTATGGATGGAGGAAACCGAAGTGTACTTCATGCAAGACAACACAACAGAGCAGCACTAACGGCCTTCTGTCGCCATGTTCTCGAGAATTATGGTGCGTGATAGAGACCATCTCGTCGGCGTCTTTAGTGATCCCGCCGAGGGCACGGTTTTAACCTTCGTGTGCCCGCGGAACCGGGTCGTATGCAGGAAGGTCGCGGTTCCGTGTGTTCCGCGGACGTAGGGTACACCGAGGACGTGGTCTCAATCATACCTCGAGCTCCACGCCCCTGCTATCGTTTTCGAAGTTTCAGCCTATTACTTTATTTATTTTATTCCATTTGCAGCGAAGAGTTGCGACGACGAATATTGTCGAAGAAGCGTTGTGCAGACCGAGCGTATGGTTGTATAGGAAGAATAAAGCATCGACCTTTGACAAATAACAGATGAGCTTTCTCACGTGTGACAATCAGACTTAAAATAATACCATACTTGTGGAAGAAATCTGTATGGACATCGACCGCTTATTGTGACCCTGCATGCAATGTACCCATGAAAAGTTAAAGTTGCCGTGACATAGAATGATTTATTTATTTATTTATTTATTTATTTATTTATTTATTTATTTATTTATTTGATTGGAGTTTTACGCCGTACTCAACAACCAAGTGCTGGGGAATCAGAGCGACATGAACTATTTAAAAGTTTTAATTATCTCTCCGCTATTGATCCCGAGCTAAGCAATGTATAACGTAGAAAATAAGCCATTATTAGGTGAAGGATGCTATATGCCGGACAACACATTCAGTACACTGAGGCAAATAATCTGTTAATGTTAACAGAAAGTCTGTTGTCTGAGTGATGCTAGAATGTATTCTGTTATTATAACACAATACTGTGCCATATTTAACACAATATCCCATTAGTCTAACAGAATCGTTATGTTGAATTAGCAGAACATGTGTGTTACATTTAACATGAAAACCTGCTTCAATAACAAAGTGCATCCTAGCTTCACTGAGATAAAAGAATTTCTGTTAAATTTTAACAGATTATTTTTTTGACAGTAAGTAGAGTATATTCGAGTAGTTCTCAGGTGTCAGGCTTTATAAACCGGAAACGCCAAATATAAAGCGATAAGCTATGAACCCTCTTAGCTGACACAGCTATTCAAATTTTGTTTTAAATACAGACTCAAAAAGCAAATGTGGACCCTTTTGTTCACACGTGTTTGTGTAGCCCGCGATGTAAACAAGATGTGCATCACAGGTACACATTAAATTTGTACAATTAAAATTGTGCGTAAAGATGATGTATACAAGGTACAAATTATTGTTCTTGTGCAAATTTGTTAAGTTTACTCTGTAGATTGATTGATTGATTGGTGTTTTTTTACGCCGTACTCAAGAATATTTCACTTATACGACCGCGGCCAGCATTATGGTGGGTGGAAACCGGGTAGAGCACGTTTACTCTGTGGAGATCTTGTGTATTTTTGTCACATTTGCTTCTGGAGAGTAACACTTTGCTATTTAAAACACACGGATGAATGGATATTAGACAAACTTCAAGAAAATTTCAACATGACAGATAAAATAGTCTTAAAGCAGATATGGCGAATGTAATGACACAGGCTCATTGAAATGAATGACAACATCTTTTACTTTCCGATTCACATTCTTGTTTGTTGTTTGTTACTATTTAGGAATTTACATGAACAATTAGAACAAAACCCTAACTGAGATAAATTAACAAGAAGTCGTATTTCACCGATTCACTGTGGCCATTTGTCAACTGTCACAGTCGCCGCTGCTCTGGGTTTGCTCTCTGTGTTGTAGCTTCTCTATATCAGTTGTGAATCTCTCATTTTGGTGGTTTGCCCCTGCCTTGTTAAGACATCTATTTTGAGTCCCTGAGCAATCACCAGTGAAATCTGGCACGCGGAACTCAGTCAGGGATTAACATATCGTACGTGATAAAGACTGCAAAACGCACCCTTTTATGTGTGTCCGGGCGCGTTTCCTTCTTTCATGGTCAGTCTTCAGTATGCTGCTTGTCTATACTGAAAGCACATGGACATATTTGTTTGCTGAAGACCACATTTCTTCCAAAATAAATGGGCTGCCGTCGTATAAGTAAAATATTCCTGAGTATACGTCGAGTATACCTGTCAAATAAATGAAACAAAGATAGGTATTGGTGTTTAACACAGGACAAAAGTGCTTCAGAGGAAACCATAGTGGTGTCCGACAGGATGCAAAGCAGTTAGTGGTGTTTGACACAATACAAAACATAAGTGGTGTTCGACACAGAACAAAACAGTAGTGGTGTTGGACACGGCACAAAACAGTAGTGTTCGGCACGACACAAAACAGTAGTGTTCGACACGGCACAAAACAGTAGTGTTGTTCGACATGACACAAGACAGTAATGGTGTTCGATACGACACAAATCAGTAGTGGTGTTGGACACGGCACAAAACAATAGTGTTCGACACGGCACAAAATAGTAGTGGTGTTCGACACGGCACAAAATATTAGTGGTGTGCGACACGGCACAAAACAAGAGTTTTCTACACGGCACAAAATAGTAGTGGTGTGCGACACGGCACAAAACAGTAGTGTTCGACACGGCAAGAACAACAGTGTTGTCCGATATAACACAAAACAGTAATGATGTTTGACACGACACAAAATGTAGTGGTGTTCGACACGACACAAAACAGTAGTGGTATTCGATACGACACAAAACAATAGTGGTGTTCGACACGACTCAAAACAGTAGTGGTATTCGATACGACACAAAACAATAGTGGTGTTCGACACGACTCAAAACAGTTGTGGTGTTCGACATAATGCAAAGGCATAGTAGTATTCAACTCTCCACAAAATGGTTCTTTGGTAATCGACATGACACAAAACAGTAATGGTGTTCAACACGAAACACGTTTTTTAACAGAAAACATAGGGGTTTGACGTGAAGCAATGGTTTTGACACAAAAGTGTTTTTTCTTCTTCATTTGACTAGTGTTTTACGCTGTACACAAGAATATTTCACTTGTATGACTGTGATCAGCATCATAGTGGGAACAAACCGGACAGAGTCCGAGGAAAACCGAGGAAGGTTCTTGGGATACCTTTCCAAAAAATGACAAGAGAGGAAGCCAGCATAAGTTAGACTTGAAGTCAAAGCGACCGCTTAGGTGAGATGCTCCTGTGTTGCTGTACTGCGCTGGCACGCTAACCACTCGGCTACGGAGATCCCTTAAATTTTGACAGGAAACAATGATTTTTTACATTTACAGGGTTTTCTACAGGAAACAGTATTTCTTGGCACAACGAACGTTAGAAAGGAAATAATGATTTTTGACACAAAACTATGGGTTTCACAGCAATGGCAATGCTATAGTGATACTGGACTGAAAACGATTCATCTTTAACTCATTTGAATAGGTTACACATGGGCAATTCGGGTAATTGGGCACAAGATTTGCGTCCGAGGTAAAGAGTGAACTAGCACTGACTGGGTAATACTATGTTTTAATTTTAGTTTGATGATAAACTATAAATGTCTGCACTGCTATTTTGAACCTATTTAAAATCTGTCAGAATTTTGTCTGTTTTGGATAGAACTGAAGGCTTTTTGTCCAGTGTAACTACCAAACTCTGTAAAGTTTACCAAGGTAACAAAATGCAACATCACTTCCAACAACCGAAAATGGTGGTCATGCTAGGCTGATTTTTTGATATGTTGTTAAGAAAAGTGCAACCTGCAAGTATAAGTATGGCATGGCCATGGCGGCACCACGCGAAATTAGGGTATATATATTCTTGAGGTTAAGTTGACAAATTTATTGCATAAATAATAAGGAAAATCAATGCGCTCGTGTCTCTTTGATACAGAGATGTGGTATTTGAGAGCCGTCTGACTACGTACTAAAGGAGAACAAAATCCGCTAATCCATTGATTCTATTTTGATTTGTATTTTCAAGAATATTTCACTAAAACGACGACGGACAGCATTGGTGGGACGAAACCAGCTACATCCGGGGAAATCCACGACCATCCGCAGGTTGCCGGAAAACCTTCCCACGTACGGAGGAAGCCAGTCTGAGCTGGACTTGAACTCACAAACATCAAACACAGCAATCACACTGGTGAGAGGCTTCTGAGTCATTACGCTGCGCTAGCGCGCTAACCAAATGAGCCACGGAGGCCCTGTATTGAATGCGTTCATAGAATATTTCACATAAACACCAGTCATCGCATAGGTGGGTTACATATGCATATGCACGAACATTGTATGTACAGATACACTAAAAACAAATTATCTGTTATAAATTTATCATAAAGTCTGTTGTCTGAGTTATGCTACAATGTATTCTGCTATTGCAGCAGATTATTCTGTTAAATGAGTATATTGTACTAACACCTCATAAGGCTTCTATTATACAAAGGGGATGTTATGTTCAATGCGATAGAATATTTTGTTACAATAACAGAATACATTCTAGCATCATTCAGGCAACAGCTAGGAATTCTGTTAAAATTAAAAGATTTTTTTGTGTGTGTACCCTTCAAAGAGGACAATTTTGAGCGCTGTGATGCCATTAAAAGCTGTTGTAATCTTATCAAACATTTATTACGTCATATACGTCTATGTTGTTTTCAGTCTTAAGAACATACAAGGTTAAAGATCATAATGTTTGTTTGAAATAAAACTCCCAGGAAAATCCACAAATGCAATCCGATTATGTTAACGGACTGTGTTTAATCGTTGATACTCAGTGAATCCACCGATTTAATGGGTGGCTTAGTTTGACTTTAAATCCAATAACTTAATTCACAGTGCCTTCAAAAAGCCGTTATCTTCTGCATTGTGAATAACCATATCGTAGTGTACAGTGTGTGATAGAAGACAAGAAATCCGTCGCGGATAGTAAATCCCGGTTTAATTCAGTGCATTGTATTTTCAAAAGAGTCCCACTTTAAATCCTTAGCGTTCATTGAGCACGTCACGTTCATCCGCTTTCATCAGAAACACACGTCTTCACCTTTCTCAACAACTCAAAGAATTTGTTCGCACAAGGTATTCAATTTTGACCTTCGCCGTTAATTTGCACTCCTGACGTACCAGGCACGAGCGCGGAACGCTGTGACGTAATTGGAGTCGCGTGTTACAGGAGAATTAGCAAACAACCACGGGATTTCCCACAAACAAATCAAGCACACAATAAAGTTCACAGCTAGAGATATTTGCGCCGGAAAACTACTGGTTGGAATTGATCGAATACTCTTGGCAATCCGCGCCAGAACCACGTAGTAAACATTCTTCAGGCGATAATTGGACAGACGTCACGCTAATTAGTTAACTTAAATACATGAGGTGCGTAACACCGAAAAACCGAAAGTATCATGCATTTTGACTCGATATTTCAGCTCTTTTTTCACGCGACATCATCATGAAAAATATCAAACTAAAACTGAGTCTGTCTGTTCTTAAGCGTCACATTATGCACAGTGGAATACGTGTGTTTTCAGCAGGCCTGGGAATTGATTGTCAGAAACCTCACCTCACCTCCAAATTACTCTACCTCATTAACAATCACCACGTCTGATGAAATCTTACTTTTACCTTTTGGTTTTCACATTTTAAACAAAAAAAGTCTGAAATTAGCCAATTGGTGGAAAATTCTCATGCCCGTGTAGGCATAAAAATTGTAAAAGAGTATACAGTCTTGATTAATGCGTCGCACTGATATCAAAGGTATAGGCAAATGCCCATATAATTTATGCTTATTTATTTATTTATTTGATCGGTGTTTTTCGCTGTATTCAGAAATATTTCACTTGTGCGACGGCGGCTATCATTACGAGGGGAGGAAACAGGGCTGAGCTTGGGGGAAACCCACGACCATCCGCAGGTTGCCGATGCGTGACTTTCTGCATACATCTCTAATATAAGGCGTGAAAACCTGTGATGTCATCAGCGTAGAACCCTTTACCGGTGGAGTGCTTAAACCCCATTAACTTCTGCATTTTTTTTTTACTTTAACAATGGATATTAAATATGATTCTTTCATAACTCGCGAAGAGCCTGTATGGATGAAAACAGTTCATGTTTCTCAGTCAAGGAAAACAAAATGGGATTCGGAAGGTATGCATGAATGCATGGGGAAAGCTTTCCCGCCTGAAGTATTTCGGGTCCAGTCTGTACAGTAAATTGTTCTCTCTTGCCTTTGCGATGACAATTTGTTGTGAGCAAACTGGTTACGCAGCATTCGTGTATTACAAGAGAACAGCAGTCAAGCCAGTTTGGAGCCGAGTTTCCATTGCGCCGGAATTAATACCCCATTGCAGCATGTTTGCAGCACCTGATATAGAAATCTTTTTACAGGACCGGTTGGCTGACGGGGTTACCGCATTCCTGCAAGGTTTTCACACACCTCCAGGCTTGTTTAGAAACACTGAGGTTATCAATAAATGCTGTGAGTATAGAACATTTGAGAATATTTCACTTACACGAAGGGGGCCAGCATTATGGTGGGAGGAAACCGGACAGAGCCCGGGGGAAACCCACGACCATCGGCAGGTTGTTGGCAGACCTATGGTGCTTTGGTTTATTTATTTATTTGATGGGTGTTTTACGCTGTACTCAAGAATATTTCACTGATACGAATTTATACGAAGCCCGGAGGAAACCCACGACCATCCGAAGGTTGCTGTCAGACCTTTCCGTGCACTATAGTGGTTTGATAATATTTTCTTTATATAATGTATAATAACGTAGTGTAGTGTTGTTTTCCACATTCTGGCAATTTTGCAAATTTGCTAAACCACTGCAACCGTTGATGGGCACGATATTTCCCCGCAAAGTGAATTGAAGATAAACCAGAAATTCAGAGAACTTTCAATTCGACCATGTTTAAGCTTTACGCATGGAGCTTTTCCGAATCAACAAAATCGTTAAATATATGCTAAACTTATGCACCGGTCCGGTGGTCGAACTGGGTCAAAGGTAACACAACAAGTTCCAGGACGCAAAGTCTTAACAATTCGGACATTTTTTGGAGGGGCTTACACGGAAACCAACAAACAACGCATGGGAATCCCGGAAATCATTAGATATGCAAAGCTTAACCACGGATCGGGATGTTTTTCAAACTGTTGAGGTTTAAAAATATTTTCAAAGTTATGAAAATTCGGCATAATTAGCAAGCATCACAGCATTCCTATGTCTAAGAATGTCAGAACCCAAATATTACACCTATTGTCATCAATACTATAGATTCATTTCATTTATTTATTGATTGACAGATTGCACGGATGATTTATTTGTATGATTGGTTCTTAACGCGGCGCTGAACAATGTTTCACTTAATATATATGTATATGAAAATAATGAATACACTTTTAATTCTCTTCCGACAATATTGATGATGGGGGTCAGTTTAATGGATATAGGAAACCGGCGACTCGGACGATCGTGGAGTCTCTTCAATGGATTGTCTATTGCAGAGCGAAAAAGAAACCCGTTAACATCATTCCTCGTCATATGGCGACGAGGAACTATTAGGTGCGTGTACACATATATTGTGTTTTCTAACCCCTGTCGCCAACGTGCTGCCCCCACGCACTGGAGCACTGCACAGGCACAATCATGCCGAAGACACCGGACATGACATCAGATATGACACCCCACCCAGTCACATAATATTGACACCGGGCCAACCAACCCTGCTTCCTTGCTCTAACCTCTCAGTGCTGAGCGCCAAGCACAGGAGCACCGAGTGCCGTTTTAAAGTCTTTGGTATGACCCGACCCGGGTTTTATCCCTGGGCTCCCGGCTTCGAGGCGGACGCTCTCACCATTGGGCCATCGAAAGGGTTGTTTGTACTGTACACCGCCACCTCAACTCTAGTGTTGGTAAAGTAACGCCAAGACCGAGATTGCAGGTTTGTATTCACTTCTCGTTATGTTGACGACGTCGGGAGCCCGTTTTACAAGGTTGTGGCAACAAGACGCCGAGTACATTTACGACATATTTCTTCACTATAAATTGACATGGAAGTTACGCCAGGTAACTGCTATCTATTTGCGACTGTTCCCCTGGGGTCCGTTCTCCGAAGAAGTCGCAAACTGCGCCTGGTGCAAATTCTATGACAACATACAGTGAAGAGATACCTCACCAGCAGTGACGTGGGTAAATGGGCTTGACGCAGCGTTTTGACAGCTTTGTAGAGCGGTTTTGTTAGCTACCTGATCAGTGGGCCAATAGGTTTTATTTCACTCATCAATCTGACTTCTCATAAGTGAAAAATTCTTGAATAAGGCTCATATAAATACCAATCAAATGAGTAGGCCTATATATATCATTTATTTGACTAGGGTTTAGTATGACGGCTTTCACTATCTGAGGAGGAACAAATCTGAGTGACAGCCTAGCAAATGAGAAACTTCACTTCCAAAAGAACCTCACAGAATCTGCCTGCCACGCATAGCCATCCAGGTCCAGATTTGCTTGTTAGTTTCATGGATTAATTCGCGTTAAACGTCGGTCTCAGCGTTACATCGGTCAAATCACCACCGTGTTACCTTGTAGCAGGTCGAACATATTTATGGTGTTTCACTGGCGGGCAGAGTCGGGGGTGGGGGGGGGGGGGGGCGGAGAGGACCATGGGAGGTTGTCCTCAGGTTGCTGGAAGCCGGTTATAAGACACAGAGGATTTTTTTCTTTTGTCCCAGGCTGGGAGTGAACCAGGGCATCCCGTGTTATAGTGTATCAAATAAGTATTTATAGATATACAAAAGAAGAAAACACAAAGGAATATATGTACGTTCCCGTTTATACAACAATTTTTCAGTCATCAGGTGTGTGGTGTATATATATATACACTGTACCTTCTTGAGACTGGGACAATTCATGCCGACAAACGCTGTCGTCACTGAAGTATCATGCTGAAAACACCAGACATGACACCCCACCCAGATTACAATAGGCTGACACCCGGCCAATTGGGCCTAATTTCTTCCTCTAACCTCTCATTGCTGAGGATCAAGCCAGGCAGAAACAAGTACCAATTTTAAAACCTTTGGTATGATCCGACCCAGGTCTCCGAACTTCGAGGAGGACGCAGTTGACCGAAGGGGTCAAATTATAAGAAAAATGAAAGAAAACATCCCACAGCGTTTTAGGTAATGGTACATTTTCACTAAACTTTATTATATTGTAGCAGTGGACATATGATCCACATAGAAACATTAGTATTGTACAGTATTAAAAATAGATGCATTGCGCTTTCAGTACAGGCATGGAATATGCAAATCAATGGATCGCTTATGCAAATTAGATGTTTAAATGTATGCAAGTCAATTTCTACGCACATGCAAATTACTTTAAAAGGTATACAAATTAAGTATTTCAACACAATCCTGTGCTTAAAAAAATTTCCAAACCTGGACTGAATTTATTTTCCACATAATTGTAGCAATTTGTGTAAACGCTAATATTTCTACTAAAATATACACTACTGATATGTACATTTGACAACCAAAGATTGAGCGAAAGCGACCCAAGAAGACTCAAAGCAATTAACCACTGCAGCTTCTTATTGTCTTACTACAGGAAGTTAACATTGTCACCTCCTACATGTACCTGTTAGCATTGACGTTACAATCAGAGGAATGGTAGTGGAAATATAACAGATTTTTGTTTTTAAACAAAATTCCATTTAGACCTGTACAAAGCATTATACAAAGCACACTCATATATTCCAGAATTATACAATGTACATTTATGTATAGAATTATACAACATACATTTTTTTGTATAGAATGTACACATCTGTACACATATTAAACGTTTGTACAAACTGTGACAGATAATTATCAGCGGAAAAGTTTTCTATACACTTTTGAAGCACACATCAAACGAGTGACAAATTTTACCCATCAAACCAGTGACAAATTTTAGCCAAGAAAAGTTAGGCATAACTTTCAACATGGTTGGTTTTCAAACCAGAGTTAAATCTACTGACAGAAATGATGTGAATCGTAGCACTAAGAATAAACTAACATGACATCAACAACAGCAACAACTTCTGTAGCAGTCTTCGCGACATGTAAACCACCGACAGAGCAAAATACATAAAAGAGCCGACATATGTTTGAGTGGCATTTAGAAGTTGGGAGGGAAGTACAGCAACAGGAAGTTATATAGATAGACTTCCCAGTGTAGAGCTGACATATACTGCAAAAAAAATATTCTGAATTCAACAATTTAACTCATAAGATGGGAAAAAAAGTGAGCACCTTGACAGGAATTTAGTGTTCTAATTATTTATTATTTATCAGTTAATTCATTATTATGGCTCTATTATCAAGCATGATATACAGCAACAAGAAGCACTCAGCATTTCAGAATTTTCTGTTCTTATATCGTAGCATACCACATTTGTTCCATAGCACATTAAAACATTTTTCGAATACCATTGCAGAATCTCAGCCATCCCTGTGACCGCATACCAAAACATGAAACTCCTACAATTCTGGAAAACGACCAATTGTGTGCGAAAAAAACCCCAAACAAACCCCAAAACACTGGTGACACTGAAAATGTTTGCATTAATGATATTTAGGGAAAACTGATGTTTAAAGTTCAGTTATTTTAATAACACGACTGTGATCAAAAAGCACTGTCAACAATTTGATACTGTGGGCAGGTGACAACCTGCCATTTTACTTGCACCTACTGGCTTTATTCATGAAGATATGAAGGAGAAAATATCGTTTCAAAATTTCAATTCAGAAAGTCATGTTCTGATCATGAACCTGTAAGTGGTAGCAATAACTCCATAACCTGAAGGGAATATAGGCTGTTTTGAGTCGTTCATAAATATTGAATGCTACAATACTGGGAAAATGTCCAACTGGAACAAAAAAAAAACAACTATAGAACAGTTATCTTTGCTTATGACGTTATTGCTGAAGAGTATTCATGCAACGTGTAGAATAAAGAATCAAGGGTTAGCCAAAATTTCATAAAAGTATATTTTTTAGCATAATCCTTTAAATAATCATGTTACGGCTTTTCAAATTTGGCTGACGTGTAAATTGATGTCCTTAAGGGTAAGCCTTAGCCAGCTGTATAACATCCAGAAAGAACAAAGAAAGCACAATTTTTCTTTCTGAAAAAAAAAAAAACTGGTGTTTTTATCACTGTAATCAGATGAAATCTGGCTTAATTATTCATGATATTAACATGTATTCATGTCGTTTTACATGAATGCTTATCAGACCTGAAAAAAAAAAACAAACCAAAACCCTGACCTATCACAACATGCAAATTACACATGGAAAGAGGCTTGTGATTGGTTGATTGAACAGTGACAAAGTCCATAACAAGAATCAGACTTCTCCCAAGTAAGTGTGGACCTAACCCACTGATACTTCACCTTCTAGACAAGAATTTTTGCAGGCATGTCACACTGTATGGTATTAACAGGTTTATTGTGTAGATAAATTTATGAACATGATAATCTTACACCTGTCACACACACACACACACACACACACACACACACACACAAACACACACACACAAACACACACACGTGCGTATATATATATATATAGCTAGGTGTGTGTATAGCTAGGTGTGTGTATATATATATATATATATATATATATATATATATATATATATATATATATATATACACACACACACCTAGCTACTTCATCTTTAACCATGATGTACACCATATTGCAACAGTTACCTGTACAAAGTTCATTTTTGATACAATGTTTTATAAAATGTTATCAATGGTTGAGTATAAATACTGCAGGCAATGATAGTATTGAACAACTGTTGTAGTTTTTCACACAATTTCCAGTGTATAAATATGTCCAGTAACTACTTCCTGTATTTCCAAATATTTCAGAAAATCAAGGCTTTTGAAGAATTTGCTTCAATGCTCTTAAGAAAGGGAAGGTATCTATATATCTATATCTATCTATCTATATATATCTATATATATATATATATATATATATATATATATATATATATATAGTTATGATACATATTTTTTACAAAAAACATTTACATGTAACAAACATGTATGAATAACAATCAACATTGGTTGAATAGCAATTTGTATGAGTTGAATAGCAATGAATATCGGTCAAACAGTAATTTTTATGGGTGGAGTAGCAAATCAAGTTGGTTGAGTAACAATCTGTATGGTTTATATTGCAATCTGCATGGGTATGAGTAGTAATTCACATGGGTTGAATAATAACTGCTGTGTTGAACAGTAATTCAACCACTTGGGCTACAAGTCATTCTTAATCAGGATTGGTTGAACACATGATGATGATATCTTATTTGGGCTGGATTCTGTTTTGCTTTTCTTTCAAAGAAAACTGATTGGAATACTGCAAATTTTTCAGTTAAAGGCTTCAGGAAGTATACAACAACATCTTCACAGAAAAGCAAACTTAACAACAAACAAGAACGTGTCAATCATTGAACATGTCAATCAGTGAGCATGGGCCAATCTGATTGATTGGTTGGTTAGTGCAGGTCGTCTTGTGGGTGTCCATGGTCGATAGGGGGCGGGGCATCTGGCATGGCAGTTCTTGTGCCCGCTGTAAGGTAACCGGCAACCCCTGGGCCAGTAGGACCTGAAAATATGCAAAATAAACTTGAAATGAGCTGGTGACTGGCTGATCTTCCTTAAGCTGGCAATCACACAGAGAAGAAGCACATTTTTATATATAAAATCTTAGGCATGAACTAATTTGTATTTACTTCAAGAAATTGCGCTCTCAGGATGGAGGTATCAAATAGATGGAGCTCCTGTTGGTGGAAAGCAAGTTGTCAAAACAAAACACCAATAAGCATTATCGACTTCTTGTTTCCACCAAGAATCCAAGAATAAAGGAGGAATGGAATTCCTGGGGCCTGTTTCATGAAAAGTCCACAAGCTACGCTGAGATGGCTAACTTGATTTCTGACAATTTCATCTTCCCTAACATAATATCACACAGTACGCCGAACCGGATGTTGACATGCTGATAGTGCTGCCTCACTATAACACCAGGGCAAAGACACAAATCAGATGTCCCACTCAGTAGCAATATACTGACACAGGGAGAACTGATACTTGTGCCAATTCCTCTTCTGATGAATGCCTCATGAGGTATTGCAAAAATTCCAATGGTAAAATCTTAGGTACGACTTGATTAAGATTGAGGTTACAGATTCTTAATTCTTGAGTTTGGTATGTCACACTATAATGACATGTCTTATAATAAAAGTATACCTATAAGGAGTCTATACACAGGACTTGAATGTAAGTGGCCACTATTAGAGCTCTCACTTCTGAGCTCTTGCCTCAGTCTGAAAATTTTACATTGCATTTAAGAATTGTAAATGAAATCGAAATCTGATGTCGTACGTGGGAAGGTCTGTCAGCAACCTGCGGATGGTTGTGAGTTTCCCCCAGGGTCTGCCCTGATTCCTTCCAGTATAATGCTGGCTGCCATTGTGTAAGTGAAATATTCTTGAGTACGGCGTAAAACACCCATCGAATAAAATAAATCAATCAAATCCTGATGGAGAAACAAATTCCTGCCTTAAAGAGATTCAAGTAAAAACTGACTACTGATCATTCATGCTTTTGAGAAGACAATTTGTGGGAAAACTTGTAATGTACAAGCAGTACTCATGTATTACAAAATGGGCGCAAGATGCCAACACCGAACAAAAACCTGCAAAAAAATTTCAAATTCTTAAAGACCACCAAAAATATCTTAAGACAAGATGCTACAATGTATATAATACTTCTACATCCATGCAATATATCTGATTTGTTTATTTATTTGATTGGTTTTTTTATGGTATACTCAGAATATTTCACTTATATGACAGTGGCCAGCATTGTGGTAGGAGGAAATGCTAGGTATTTGAATTTGACCTTGAAGAAATAAATAATTAAATACTGTATGAGCAAGACAAAAACTCTACCTTTGTATTTCCTTAATGGAAAAAATAGTACCCTATAATTCACCCAATTCCCACAGACAAATTTAATATATTTATTTATTTTATTTGATTGGTGTTTTATGCCGTACTCAAGAATATTTCACTTATACGACGGCGGCCAGTATTATGGTGGGTGGAAACCGGGCAGAGCCCGGGGGAAATCCATGACCGTCCGCAGGTTCAAATTTAACATAAGATAAGTAGACATATACTGTAATTCTTCAACCTTTTAGCATATTTGCAAGGTGTTTATTAAAGTATATTCTAAAGGTATTATTCTGTGTGGACTGATAAAATTATTCTTTCTGTGAAGCCCTATGAAACTGGACTACCCAACCAATATATTTTTGTCTATCAGATTAAAATTAAAACTTTGCATACATTGCCCTAAAAGATGTTCTGTCATATCCAAAAAGGTTGAGGAATCAGGGAAAATAATTTATCCTAACTTCTGTATTGCCTGAAAACAAGAAAGGTTGAAAATACTTGTGTATGTGCATGTATGTATATTGGGGGTTTAATGTTAAACATTAAAATGCAACCAAAGTGCTGCCACCACTGATCATGTCGACCATGACCCCAGACATGACACCCCACACAATCACACTATACTGGGACGGGTCCTTGCTCTAGACTCACAGTGCTGAGCACCAAGCGCAGCATCAATTACCACATGTTATCACGCGACACGATTTGATCCCAGGTTTTTCAAGGTGAATGCTCTAACCATTAGGCCAATGCAAAATTTCCCAGGATGCATCACAGAAAACCAAAATTGGAGATTCTATGTCTGATAATTTCTTGTTAACATCCACAAAACTGGATGGGAAAATATTCGGAAATGATCAAAAACATGCATCTACATGTACAAGTGAACATTTCAGGTTGAGGAACAAAAACTGCAGATAAATTCCTCACTGACAAAGAACAATACACATACATACATACAAGTATAGGTAAAATGTATTCAAATAAGCATGCTTTTTGGGGGGTCATATTACATCGCTTTTTGGGGGGCAAAGACAAGACAGTGTCAACTCATTAAACCTTTGCTCAAAGAAAACTCATCAGAGCTTTGATACTCAAAACTCATCAGTACTTTGATACTCAAAACTCATCAGAGCTATGATACTCAAAACTCATCAGAGCTTTGATATTCAAAACTCATCAGAACTTTGATACTCAAAACTCATCAGAGCTTTGATATTCAAAACTCATCAGAACTTTGATACTCAAAACTCATCAAAGCTTTGATACTCAAAACTCATCAGAACTTTCATACTCAAAACTCATCCACATTCTTAAAAGATAATGCCATTTCCTGAATACAAAATCATAACCAATCTGCATTCCATGAACAACTGAACAATACCTGTATCTTGAACAACACCTGGAAAAATTGGTGAACAAAAATGCACCAAAATGTGAATACAGTGCAGTAAAACATATACAGTTGTCTGGTGATGGAGCATGCCAATGAAGTGTTATTCTACTAAAAAATATACAATCCCTTGAGCTTAAAAAGTAGGTCAAAGGTCATTAAAACAATGCCAGTTAAGTGTATTTCTACCAATGAAATTACAATCTCTTGACCTTAAAAAGTAGGCCAAAAGTCAGTAAAGTAATGCCACTGAAGCGTATTTCTACCAATGAAATTACAATCTCTTGACCTTAAAAAGTAGGCCAAAAGTCAGTAAAGTAATGCCAGTGAAGCGTATTTCTACCAATGAAAATACAATCTCTTGACCTTAAAAAGTAGGTCAAAGGTCATTAAAGTAATGGCAATGAAGTGCATTTCCACCAATAGAAAATATCTCTCTTGACATCTCTACATCACAATGGTAGGTCAAAGGTAAAAAGTACTCTCTGACAACACTCATTTTCTTTTTTATTTCAAAAGGAGATAAACATGTTGACAATCTCACAAAGGTCCATGTGTCTGATTTGCTGCTAATGTACAGACGAACAATACCCTTTGTCCAATACTGACTGCCTTCTAAGGATTCTATAAATTCATGCCAAACGTCAGAAAATCTGTTACAAAATGTAGATGACTTGAATATTTTTAGAAGACTAACAGCGCAGTGGGTAAAATCAGAGCAGCGACAACAGTGTAATAGTTGGCAAACAGTCACATGTGACCGATGAAACACAGCCTCTTGTCAATTTACCTTAGTTAGTGTTTTATTCTATCTGTTCATGTAAATGTTTAAATGGCAGTAAATCACACACGCCCCTAGCACAGTGTTTTTATGCAGAATAAGCTAAAAATGCAATGATGTTGGATACAATTTGTTAGACATCACTTGTCTAGAAAGATCCAACTTGGCAGCAATATTAGAACAATGATCAGCAACAGCAATTTTCTTTTCTCAACTACCCCTAGAAGATCTTGCTGTACTTTGTTTCACAGGTGGACTAACGAATAAATGACCATATTTACCTGTAAGGTAGCCGGATATATTGGAATCTGTGATAAAGAGGTCGTGTTTTTGGTCTCTGTACTCCTTCCACACTGTTGACTTGTCTAACATACTTGTCACCTGGAAAAATGAACAAACGTAATGATTCCACTTCCAAAACCCTTTATTATCTGTTTACCTGTACATGTAAAACTAGAAGCAGAAAACTTCGGGTTATACCATATCCCAATCTCAGGTGAACAGCGTCACCAGGTATTACTGATAAGGCTTCAGTTAATCTGCGTTCTGTTCACAATTTACAGCCACTGCAATTCTTCTTATTTTTGGGAGAGAAGAAAAAAGAATTATGGTAATCAGAAAGATTTATTTATTTATTTATCTGATTGGTGTTTTACGCCGTAGTCAAGAATATTTCACTTATATGACGGTGGCCAGCATTATGGTGGGAGTTAACCGTGCAGAGCCCAGGGGAAACCCACGACCGTCCGCAGGTTGCTGGAAACCTTCCCACTTACGGCCGGAGAGGAAGCCGGAATGAGCTGGACTTGAACTCACCGTGACCACATTGGTGAGAGACTCGTGGGTCATTACGCTGTGTTAGCGCGCTAACCAACTGAGCCACGGAGGCCCCGCAATTAGGAAGATATCAGATTCTCTTTTGCAGGATGTGGCATTGCATCAGATAGAATGTCTATCCTGATCAATCTCTTTTAACCCGTATATGGTTAAATAATAAACTAAAAAATAAAAATAAACTACCATGTTTCACCTAAAAATTAGCTTTTTCACGTGACACATTTTGCTTAATTTTGATTGATTCATCAACCTTATAGGATCACCTAAGAGTTTTTTTGTTTTTTTTTTGAAGTTTTATAAATTCTCTTATCAGGAAAAAACTTAAGCATACGCATCAAAAGTATGATTTTTAGGCCACTATGTACTTCTGAAAGTGCATGTGTATACACAAACTGTAGGTGAAATACACTACAGTGTTTACCTATTTCTTACCCTGTTTTATTTTATTCACTCATCTACTTTGCATGTCCTTTTGTGTGCCTAAGCCTTTACAAAATAATACATCTTTATCGATCTTTGTTTACATATCGAAAAACAGGTACACATTCATTTATCTGCCTACCTTATATTTTATTCATTCATTTAAGTTTTGAAAATATTTTTCTGTCACTTTTTTTTAGAAATCTGCAACATACGACATCCTGACGTAAGCAGGACAACAGCTCATCAAACCCCTTATCGCCATATAACGAAAGGATACATGAAAAGGTACCAGAGACAATAAAGAGCATGGTTTTAACGAAAATTATGACGGGTAAGCCAAAAAAAATGAGAATTTTTTTATTTTCAGTTTCTGCGGCATATTTTATAGTTCTTAATAACACCTCCATTTTCTGATTATTTCTTTTTTCAGACATTTCTGATATGATACCATCTTAACGCCCCCTTGACTTTGGGATAGACCGCAGGGGCCTTGGGAAAACTGTAGATTAAAGTCAAAAAGCTCAGACATTATTCTGTACTTTTAAATGTTAGGCCACATCATATACTCTGCATTAAGAAAAAGAAAAAAACAATTTTTCATGTGTCCTTTCATAAAAACAAAATAAAGCTGGTCTGGCAGCATGAAGGCCAAGTGTCAAATATTTTCCATACCTGTTCACCAAACTGCAGGCTCCTCTGCATTGCCTTCAATGCCTTGACAAGCTGAGCTTTGGTTGCTGCTGGATTCTCCAATGCCTGCAGGCCACCTTCTAGCAGGCGTAACAAGAAGGGAACAAGCTCCGCCTGCAGGGCTTGCTGTACTAACTCGTCTTCCCCGCGTTCAAACATCTTGGACAGCGCCTCAGCTGCCAGCGCTATCATATCTCGTCGCAGTTTCATCGCAGTCTTGAATGGAGCGATGCAGTCAATCTGGGCCATGCTACGGACACATGTCTGAAGAAAATAAACATACACAAAATAAGTACCATTATTTGTGTCCAATTCTTTTTGTACAGTTTTTGTTTGAACGAAGTTTATGCTCGTATTTGTCACAAAAGCAGCCAGATTTATCAGGATTCCTTCCTAATTCTGTACTTTATATAATTCCTTAGATCTTTGATGATGAGTTTTAAATGTCATTTTGGCAGAATGACCTCATGAGTATTGACCCGGAATGTCCATTTTGATTGGATGTCTGTTTCAACACATACACTTTTTGGGTGCAGACTGATGATTGATATTGCACATTTTGTCAAAACTATTTACTATTTTTATCAACAGACCCATAACAAAACCCCTCTTAGATGGCCCTATAGGTAGATGAATCCATCAGAATCAAGAAAAATTTTGTCACTTGAAAAATGCTAAACTTTACGTGGTATATCTAATTTCTCTGTCCAATTGTCAAATCAGAATACTAATTTGTCTACATTTTCGTAGCACTGCCTAACCAATATATCCAAAACTTCCTCTGTGGTTGTACGTGGGAAGGTTTGTCAGCAACCTGTGAATGGTCGTGAGTTTCCTCCCACAATAATGTTGGCCGTCGTCACATAAGTGAAATACACTTGAGTACGGCATAGAACGCTAATAAAATAAATAAATAAATGTGACAAGGATCCCATACAACAGCGACTTACCTCATTCTGAGCTAGCTGGTGAGCGATTTGTATGGCGGACTTTGGAATGGCGTCGTTTTTGTTTGTCATGGACTTAAAAACTTTGGGGATGTATCCCATCTGTGGTACCTGATCAATCAGGTTGGACTGAGCTTGGAACAAACATACCACCGCTGTCGTCACAGTTTCTAACATCTCACCCTGCCAAAAGATTGGGGAATGGACTCATTGGCTGATTTGTGTGTCCTCGTCCATTGATTGCACTTTATTAAAACCCACTTTCAATGTTTATATTGTCATTACTGCATGGAAGCTATCTCCATGTTTCAAGCCCTAATCGTCACTTACACATACATAAGGCAGTTTTCAATATGACACTAGTATTGGAAATATTGGCTTTTCAGGTGTTGTATTTATCCATAATGACAGGGTCATTAGGAGATTATATCTCTTAAAAAGTCTGTAATGCAGGCCATGGAAAAATAAATAAACTATTTCCTTGGACAGTTCTTAATTCTCTTTACTTCAATTTGATGTATGCTTTTCTTTTAACACTGACCAGTTTCAACCTGACAATTGAAAATCTTATACAAATTTCTCCAACATGACAACTAACATCCAGTAATGGAGAGATTTTTCTTAGCCAATGACATCACAGCTAACTAACATCGGCTACAGATTTTTTAACCAATGAGACTGTGGCTTACATCAAAGGTGCTGTTATTAGTGAGCTAATGAAATTGCACGTTACTAACATCCAATACAGATTTTTTAGCCAAGGAGATTGTAGCTTGAATCAAAGGTGCTGTTATCGGTGAGCTAATGAGACTGCAGCTTACTAACATCCACTACAGATCCACCAATGAGATTGTGGCTTACATCAAATGTGCTGTTGTTGGTGAGCTAATGAAATTGCAGCTTACTAACATCCACTACAGATCCACCAATGAGATTGTGGCTTACATCAAATGTGCTGTTGTTGGTGAGCTGAGCCCATTTCTCAAACAACTCTGTCAGGAACTCTTTGGGTTTGCGCAGCACCCAGCCAGGGTTGGAGATGAAAAGCCGTAGGAAGACGCCTCCGACCACCAGCTCGCCCTGGACGTCCGAGTAAACCACGTTGAAGTCTTCGGGAAGATTCCACCGAACATCTGGGTTGTCTTTCTGCAGTTTGAAGTGCCTGTAAAAGCATAGAAGATTCGTACCAGTAAAATAGCCTAAATATCATCATTGTCACCCAGTCCCATTAGAGAAAGTAGTGTCTCTCTGTCAGATTTTGTTTTCTTTCATTTTTTATTCTGGCTCAAAACTGGCGACCATCCGCAGGTTGCTGTCAGGCCTTCCCTCGTACGACCAGTATGAGCTAGACTTAAACTGGTGTGTTAACTGGTGGCCCCCTAATGATTTCGAAACAATTTCTATTAAACAGACTGTTGTCACTTTAACTCGATCATACAGTCAAGGGTGGAATATACCCTAGTATGGGGATTTGTACATTTAGATGTGCAGACGTTTGCAAGAACCCTCTTGTAAAATCCTGAACAATGAGCACAAAATATCACAAAGTGACAATGATCATTATAAATTTCCACAAAACTTCATCACGTACTTGTCTTTTAACTTTTTGATCACTGCTGACACCTTTTCCCTGGCTTCATCATTCCAGATCAACTCCGGGTTTTCATGCGTTCCTACATGAAGGACAAACGTAGAAGTTTTCACAGCTATGAATTTTTTCACAAAATTATACTCATTTCCATACTTCTTTCTTTACACTGAGTGACAAATGCATGAAATAAATTTGACCTATACAAACAGAGCTGCGTTTTGAAAATGCTTAAAGATTTAGTGACGTATAACTTATGCTTGGCAGGAAACAAACTGCAGCGTCTTTAATTTGCTCAAAACACCAAGCCTTGATTCCCTAGGATTTTAGAAAGCCGTAGCATCAAAGCGGACGACTGGACAATTATAAAGATTTACCTTATAAATATTGATTTATTTCCACACAGAAAACTTACAACATATTATAAAATAACAGGTTGAGGCCATTTCATTTTTGGAAAAATTTAAACCAATGCAGTTCACCTTTGTTGTTCACAACCTCACCTTCAAACATATGCACAGCTGCCTCAGAAGAATCTCTCATGGCGTCCATGAAAATACTTGGCAGGAATTTGTTAAGGATGATACGGACTTTCGGGCCGACTAGTTTGTCAGACAGCATTTTACCGAAGAGTTCCGCGGTCTGCTGTCGCACCTGTGGGTTTGTGGCATTACAGAACAAATCCAACAAGTAGACCAGAGCACCTGGAAACAAAACAACATCGGTTAGTTTACTTATTTGTTCACTTGATTGTGACTGGACACCAATGATGTAAAACACCAGTCAAATAACCTAAATGACCATAAGTTTTGTTCCTGACTAACTGGCCTATTTTGCCTGATTCCGATTGTTCTATTGACTTTAGAAAGGTGTTTTGAGGTTTGCTAGGAACATGGGGTGACATCCTGCTGGAAAATTGTAAGGTTCAGTTCCAAAAATAGTATACTGTGAAAATCTCTAAAAATGCACTTTTGTGGGCGAAATTTTAGGTCATTTAACGTATGTCGTACATGTACTGGTCACACGACAAATGGTAATGAGCAACTGAACTTCATGTAAGGCTACGTGTGACAGCGTCATCAATAATTACTGACACCAATTCAGCCGCAAGACCACTGGAAGTGGAAGTAAATAAACAAATATTTGACATCGTGACATCGAAAAATTTTTCACTCCTAAAGCTCTTACATGAGGTACACGTGTGGGGTAACTTTGGCCAGTTATACACAAATTTTCCAACAAGTGATACACAGATTTGGATGCCAACCTCAACAATGTGTCAAGATTTATTTATTTGATTGGTATTTTACGCTGTACTCGAGAATGTTTCACTTATATGATGGCGGCCAGCATTATGTTGGGAGGAAACCGGGGACAGCCCGGGGGAAACCCACGACTATCCTCAGGTTGCTGGCAGACCTTCCTACGTACGACTGGAGAGGAAGCCAGCATGAGATGGGACAATGTGCCAAGAGACAGGGCAGAAAACGGTGCTTAATTTTGATCCCTTACGTTTATATCTGTGGTAAGGAGGGTTTGTTTTTTTACACTTACAGGCATCAAATCCGATCTTGTCATGTACAAACTAAGGGAATCTTCAAAACACTAGCTGGATTGAACAGGTTTTTGAAACTTCTGTCAGCCACGTCTCAAAAAGTCATTTGCAAGCCTGCTTTTACACGCCCGAAAATTTATTTCAAGACCAAAATATGTTAAATACATCGTTTTCATAAAAATCCTGTTGGAGTTTAGGCCGAGCTGTGTAGGCATTCTAAGAACCATATTACAAGGCACTTTTTAGCTACTTATGGAAATGAAAAGAAACCAGAATACACACCTTTGGCCAGAGCTTCCTTGACAATTTTTGTACTTGACATCAAGGAAAATAAACTTTCCAAGGTCAACAGCCGACCTGAAAGGAAAAAGATATGTCACCATATTTATACTTTACATAATTCTTTTAAAAGCCAAAATGTAACTACATGTACATACAGTTTTCTGTATGGTACTGAATATAGATGATAGTGTTAAAACCTATGATATTCAACATCAATAGCTCTGTTGA
Source organism: Liolophura sinensis (assembly GCF_032854445.1). Classification (NCBI taxonomy): domain Eukaryota; kingdom Metazoa; phylum Mollusca; class Polyplacophora; order Chitonida; family Chitonidae; genus Liolophura; species Liolophura sinensis. Next base: position 15,658,831 of record NC_088298.1, on the reverse strand, counting down.
AGAGGCCTGAAAAGGTGCAACTTGTACACTACGATGTGTACAAAAAAGAAAATACCGGTACACTAAATTAATTAGAATTTTTTTTCTCCATTTTTGAGGCATATTTTATATTTCTTAAGCCTATTTTTTTGTTCAATCGTCAGGAATAATTTGAATTGACGTCACAGGAACAGCTCAGCGCGCCCAATTTGGGCTCTCCAATTAAAAGTTGTTTTGACTGCTATCCCTATTGACATCACCAGAGCAGGAAACTTAATTTCTGAACTGACCTTTGGAAAACTGAACCCTAACTCTTCTAATTTTTAGGACTGATATTAGTAAAGCTGAAAGCAAAGAATTACATTTCTCTCCAAGTTTTTGGGAAAAGTAAAAGATATGAAGTTTTTTGTTCATTAGATGGACTAACCATATGAAAAAAAGAAACTAAATTTTCCTGTTACACTTACATGTATATTGTTCAAAATGAGCAGACCAAGCGTCCCAAAAATTAGACAATTTAGGGTAGTTTAAAGCTATTTTTACCTCCCAAGAAGAAAGCCTTGGAGCTTTTTGTGCAATTATATGTTGGGACATATCCTAACCTCCATATCAAGAAATAAACACCCCTCTTTCCAAGTATACTTTAAAATCCATAAAATCTTCTGCAAATGGCAGTTCAGATTCTGGTTTCTGCACACTAATGGTTTGTTCATCTAGGTGGTAAGGGCACATGTACTCACAGCCTGGCAGGGTCTGAATGGCTAGTAATAAATAGGACAGCACTTCCGAGGCAGCAATGTCGTTTACACACTCCTGATTGGCCGCCACATTGTTGATCACCTAAGAAAATAAGAGTGCATATGCTGAAAATGCTGATTAATGGGATCACCATGCCAGCGTGGTGCAATGACTCAGCCAACGTGGTTAATGTGTTCAAGTCCAGCTCATGCAGGCTTTCTCAACCGCCATACATGGGAAGATCCCCCAGCAAGCTGCAGATGGTCATGCGTTTCAACCAAGCTCTGCCTGGTTTCCTACCACTATAATGCTGGTTGCCATCATATAAGTGAAATATTCCTGAGTATGGCGTAAAACACTTATCAAATAATTAAGGCTCACTGATACATATGAGAAAATGAGCAACATATATTTTCTACTCGTGAAGGTTGGGGCCACAGCTATACCACAGGGGCCGGATGTTCGAAAGTGTATTAAAAGTTCAGCCAGGCTTGTATCTTAATAAATGTGCTCCAATACAAAACTAACGGACTACTGTAAATGCCTTTTTATTGGAGGGTATAAACCTTCGCAGATTTGGTAAAGAGACACATTTGAGGAAATCAACTTTCGCCGATCTTAGCAAAATTTTTTATTTAACTGGTAAATGAAAATCAAAGCTCAATACAGAAACGTCAAGTAATAAAACAACTTATGCATTCAATTAACAATGTTATCATTTAAACTTGTTTGTACCTGTAAAATGTGACAAAAATTCTATACAGAACAGTAACTTGATCAGACAAAAGAAGTTAATAAGCTAAGCTTTTAATCTTTTGAAGACTGTTTTTTTCTTTATAAGACAAAGCCCTTAGCTGCTCTGTGAGCAAATATTCGTATCACTCACTCCGGGAGACGACGAAGGATTACATGTGATATAAATAAATCCCACTGTTTAATTCTCATACATCAGCAGTATGAGTGAAACTTTGAGTGAACTGTGACGGATTTGAGTAAATTTCTCCGAAATCATCATTATGAAAAGGATCAAAGTTTGAAGTGCGGAAACCCCTGAGCAATGTATCGGGTGCATTGAGAAGATGATATGACTGGAAGGCAAGTAGTGGATAAAAAAAATAGCCTCTCTCATCTTATGTATATCGTATCATGCACACACGCCCAGTACAAATTATCGACTTGTATGTCTCTAACTGCGGCAATAAATCAACAACGTCACATTGTGGCAATACTTAAAAGTTACTTTCCTTAAAAGAAAGACGATCAATTAAGCTGGATTTGTGGAAGCCGGAATACATTCTAATTAGGTATTTCTAATGAACATGTTAGAAAATATATTAGAACTGTAGTGCTTGTTAATGAATTCATAACTGTAACACATGCTACGTTAATAAATTACTCATATGGGTTTAATATTTGATGGCACTTATTTTCTCAGAAATGTGTTTCCCGCGAAATTCGCAAATGTTAATACCATGCGAATAAAAAGGCATTTACAGTATCTATCAATGGTCTAAAGCAATAACACACTTCTGAACAACTGGGCCCAGGTCAAATGCTGACCAGATATCATACCAGACCAAGGACCTATTTCACAAAACTTCTTAAAACCATTTTTTCTAGTAAATAATGTCACCTTATCACACAAATGACAGAAAAAGGTTATGAGAATTAGTATCTTTGCACTAATGGTTTAATAGAACCCAAATATATCTTGTCAAGAGACACCTTTGTGAACAGCCTTCTGCCATATTGTACCCAGATGCAGCCTTTTGTTGACGTCTGAGTTTCTATCCCAGGGGTTCTTACCTCGAGAGCATACTGCTGGAGTTTGGCACAGTTGTCCAGTCTTAACAGCGAGAAGAGAAGCTTAAAATGGCCTATACACTGAATCTCCACTCCTGAAACAATATAAAAACTTCAAAATTAATATAATTAAGTCAACAAAAACGCATTTGTTTAATTATTTATTTGATTGGTTTTTTACGCTGTACCCAGGCAAAACCCGTGACCACCAGGTCGCTGGGAGTCCAATAAAAATATGTTTTAATTATTTATTTGAATATTCTGAAGGCATTATTCTGTGTAGACTGATAAAACTGATACTTCTTGTGTAAAAACTGATCAATCCAATTATCCACGTAGTCTTTTTTCCAAAATCAAATTAATAATGTGCACAAATTGCACTGTAAGTTGCTCTTTCGTACACGAAAAGGTTGTGGAGTTAGGGTAATCCACAATGGTATTTCACACTTTTCTCATCGTTTTTTTTTTTAGTAACTTCCTGTATTTATTTTTTATTTATTTATTTATTTATTTCATTGGTGTCTTACGCCATACTCAAGAATATTTCACTTATACGACGGCGGCCAGCATAATGATGGGTGGAAACCAGGCACAGCCCGGGGGAAACCCACAACCATCCGCAGATTTCTGGCGGACCTTCCCACGTACGTCTGGAGAGGAATCTGTATTTATTTTTATATATTTATTTATTTATTTGATGTTTTACGCCATACTCAAGAATATTTCACTTCTAGACGGCGGCCAGCATTATGGTGGGTGGAAACCGGGCAGAGCCCGGGGGAAACCCACAACCATCCGCAGATTTCACACGTACATCCGGAGAGGAATCTGTATTTATTTTTATATATTTATTTATTTATTTCATTGGTGTTTTACGCCGTACTCAAGAATATTTCACTTATACGACAATGACCAGCACTAGGGGCACAGCCCGGGGGAAACCTACGAACATCCGCAGTTTGCTGGCAGACCTTCCCATATACCATTTATTTGAAAAAAACAGTGTTTACAAGGATTTTAAAACATCTACATGAAATAAGTGCATGTATCAGCACGATTTTACCAACAAAGGAAGTGCAAAAAAAACTGGCCACTGAATACAATGAATGAAAACATACCAGATGCAATAGCGGAAAAAAATGAGTTTAAACATGGCTTGCATAAAGTCTATGAAAACTAGACAGATACCTGACTGTGTTCATTGGAAACAGGTGAATCAGTGATCAAATGCAAATGAAATATACATGTAGAATAACACAGTTGTCTTCTACATCTGTAGAATAAAATACAACAATGAAGACGTACATCTCTTATCTAAGTTTATCAACCTTACAACATAAACAAGTACAAACGAAAATATTGCAGGAAACTACATTTTATGTTACGACTCTAAAATCGAATTTATATCTTCAAAATGATTATTTAAAGTACTTAAATTGAAGATGTCAAAAGAATGCATTGAATACCTGGCTTATTCAAATCACTGACTTATTTGTTTTGATTCGTGCGCAATGCCATCCTCAAAATTTCATTACTAAGGGGGTACACTTACTGCAATTCAACCTTTTCGCATTTTTGCAATGTGTTTATTTAAGTATATTCTGAATGCATTATTCCTTGTTGACTGATAAAATTATACTTTACATCAAGCCATGAAACTGGCCAATCCAACCAATGTAGTTTAGATCTACAAAATTTAATTATAAATGCGCATAAATACTAAAAGTTGCACTTTCACATGCGAAAAAGGAGAGAAATTATGCCAGTTACTTAATGGACAGGGTGTCCTGTCCTGTCCAAGCTACAGATGGATATTTTTTAAACTGATGTTACACGCTACATGTACAAAGACGACTAGCCTACGAAACAATAACACCTACAACTATGAAGACAAAAAACCAAATCAGAGAAGAACAAAACAACTACACCAATCCCCAGAGGAGAAACATTAACAAACACTGTGCACAGAAAGCTCAGTCCAAAAAAAAATAAAAGACAAAAAATACTAAGAAACAAATAATATCTCACCCCCTTCCTAAACTGAACGCCAATTTCATGTTAGTCACGAGAGCATCATCATGTCTCCATTTAAATGGGCGCAGTTGTTCGAAAGTGTATTAGCTAATGCTGGTATCAAGTCATATTTTGTATTTAAAATTTTAGCCCAATTATTTTTGGGCTTTGCAAAATTCAAGACTAAAATAAAGTTAAATCTTTTACTAAGACTTTTGATCAACCAGCCTTTGCGGTTCAGCAAAGATGTAACAAGAATTCTGACTGACTTAATGCTTTCCACAAGTGAGCTTTTCAACAGTGTACAGCAATGTTGGAAGACAGCCACATGGAAATGCAGGGTTTTTGGCTGTAAGTCAATTAAAATCCAAAGCATTAATTACCTTCCAGCCTTGCATGTTCCATGATATCAGTCAAAATTCTACAGTATCAAGACTATGTGCTGAAGACCAGTTCACACAAGACAACACAAGACTTTCAGGGACTAGTTCGATGCACAGCTGCACATTACAACAACAACTACATGTACAACTGATGGATTGTGGGAGTAAAATAAAAGACATTTACCCATGAGTGGATTGACCTGATTGGCTGAGAATGGAAAGAAATACAATGACATTTACAAAGTTCAGTTTTACATAATTACAAAAAAAATTACAACCCCTCCCCCCCCCCCCCCAAAAAAACAATCCATGGAAATGCGTTATTCATACATCCCTTGGCCATAAGTATGGTTGGAAAAAAAAAATATCAAGTAGATGCCTAGAGTAAATTTTGCTTGTTTGCAAGCATTATATAAGACTGGTAAATCTGTCTTCAAATTTCACTTGATGGATGACACTACCCTTAAGTCAGCCCAATAATGGCAAAGGGTTAAAACTGTACTTTATGTACTGTCAGTCCAAATCCTTTTCTTCCACACAACTTGTTAGACACCTAATTTTCAATTACATTTCGCATCTCAACTTTACCTGGATTGTTTTTGATGACATTGCGAAGAGCTTCCAGTGACAACTCCACACTTTTCAGCCGCTCTGAGCCAGCTGCTGTCACCGGCTTGCCCTGCTGCTGGAGGGACATCAGTGAGTAGAGATACTGAAAATGAAAGACAAATTGAAAATGAAAGTGAAACTCAAATTGAAAATGAAAGTGAAACTGAAAATGAAATTCAAAGAAAATTAAAAGTAAAAATGAAATATAACCTGTAAATGAACTCTTAATGACCCAATCAACTTTTCTGCTAATGTACTTGTGTTTGTTTGCTTAGAATTTAACACTGCCTTAACAGCTGCTTTGGTCATACTCCGGATACAACACAGTAAAAACATTTCAAATATTCGCATGTCCAGCGATCGGTTTCACCAAACGATCACACACTGTTACAACTGCTTTGTGGAACGAAGCCCACGATAAATCACTTAACAACACCGATTTAATTGTATCATACCTGAGCCTGGGATCCTAAGAAATCCAGAAGGTCTATCGTGAAACCTTTGGCATTCTGAAAACAGAAACAAGAATGTTTTTCATGACTTTATATGTTCTTCCACACGCACACAGTAGTGAATCCAGCAATTTCAACGGTGCTGGAAAAAAAATTTCTTCACGAGAATTTCATAATACATTAATTGCAATTGATTCCGTAGGCTACTTATATATCAGAACACATTATATCTGCCACGGTTTTCAATTTCAAGGAATTTCCCACTGCACAACTGCAAGAATTCCTGATTTTACGGGCTACTTATATATCAGAACACATTATAACTGTCACGGTTTTCAATTTCAAGGCCTTTCCAACTGCACAACTGCAAGAATTCCTGATGTTACGGGCTTGAGAAAAGTACCTTATTTCTTCTAAAATTTGAGACACCTGGTCTTCTCATTTTAGCCAATTTATATGTAAATCTAGCAGGAATATTGAGTTTCTTTTTTCTCACATGGTTAGACCATTTAATGAACAAACACACTCATATCTTTTACTTTTACTTAAAGAAATGTAATATTCTGCTTTATACACTACTAATATCTGTCCCAAATTTTAGAACAATTAAAGTACTTTAAAATTTCCAGGTTTTTACGCCTTTCCTGGCTCCATACAAAGATTGCTGATGTCAGTTCATGTCTGAACCAATGCAAACTGCATAAATTTCAGCATACTTACTCACTGGTCACTGGCCTGTCACTTGCAATGAGAGTGACGCTGCTGTCGCATCAGCACGAATTTGTTCCCTTTGTAAAATTATTCATTTTTTAAACGATCTTTTCACGATGTTACTCTGCCTTTTTTACTCATTAGTCAATGACTCATGGTATGCCCTCATTTTTACATACTATACTTTCGTGAAAATACTCTCCGGCCGTACCTGGGAAGGTTTGCCAGCAATCTGCAGATAGGTCGTGGGTTTCCTCCCACCATAATGCTGGCCGCCGTTGTTGTTTAAGTGAAATATTCTTGAGTACAGCGTAAAATACCAATCCAAAAAATAAATAAATAAATTCGTTAAAATATAGTCGTAGCGTTGTAGATAATGATAACACTTTTACTGAAAACCACTTTCCGCATGAGATCTGGCGTTCGGATACCACTGATGTCTTTAGTATTACCTACAGGTAACACCTCTGGTGTCTGTAGCTTGAAACATATACAAGTCGTGTTCCATGCTTTCTTACTAAGATTCCTTTTCCACAATTCACTCATCAGTTATGGTAAATAACCAAAACTTTGACCTAAAAGTGGCATTTTTAATAAAATGTCACAAAATAATACTTTTGGTGCTAAAACCTACACTTCCCCCATTAGGACACCATTCGAACTTATGAATAAACCTCAAAACCCTTTTTTAAGACCAATAGAATTCTCAGAATCAGGCAAAATGCGCAACTCAGTCACGAGTGAAAATTTCAAGTCATTTACTGTACATATTATTTGATTTCAAACCATTTATTTATTTATTTGATTGGAGTTTTACGCCGTACTCAAGAACATTTCACTTATACAACCGTGACCAGCACTACGGTGGGAGGAAACCGGGCGGAGCCGGGGTGAAAACCCACGACCATCCGCAGGTTGCTGGGACATACGGCCAGAGACGAAGCCTGCTGAGCGGGAGATTTTTAAACCATCATTTAACTCAAAAATGCACGAATGTACACCAGAAAACCTCAGGACTTACCTCTAATGGGAATGTTGGTTGCTCATTATAAATCCTGACAAAGATTTCTCCCACAATCAACTCTTTAGCGTGAATATCAAACACAAAGTCGGCTCCAAAACTGGGGTCACATTCGCCCTTAAAGAACAGAAACAGATTTATCAGACACAAACTGTATTTCTGACAAGCAAAGAAACAAGTGCATATTCCTATTTGTTAAAAGTCAGTCATCTTGTTTATAATAAAATAATTAGAAAATAATACACAATTTCTGCCCCAAATGAAAGGCAGAAATACTTTTTAATTATTTTTTTTACTGTACTCAAAAATATTTCACTTATGCAATGGCGGCCAGCATTATGGTGAGAGGAAACCGAGCAGAGCCCGGGGGGGGAAACCCACAACCATTCACAGGTTCTTACAGTTTTTTTTACGCAGGAGAAACTCTGATCCATGAATTGATCGGTACTTACAGTTTTGATCATCTTGAGCTGCTCGTCTGTGAGGAACTCCATCAGCTGTGCTCTCGTGGCGTTGTCCCAGATCAGGTACGGGTCCTCCGTGTTACTGTTCAGGATCTTCAACAACTGGCAGAAATAACAAAACCACACAAAAACATCAACTCCGCAACTTTTTGCTTTATACTAATGGTCAAAAGAGCTTCACAACATTTATGTACTTCCTGTAGTTCACCTACAGTTATATGTAAGCCTGTCGAAACATGAAGGCCTCAAAATAATGCTGTTAATGGAAACACTGACTTATTTATTTATTTGATTGGTGTTTTACGCCGTACTCAAAAATATTTCACTTATATGATGGCGACCAGCATTATGGTGGGAGGAAACCCATGACCATCCATGGGTTGCTGACACACACTGAAGTTTTTTTTTTTTTTTATAAGAGAAAATCCACCTATTAAGTGACCATATAAAGTGAATGAATCAATCAACATTGAGCAAATTTGTTTTTAATTTAATGCAATGGTAGTTAAATTTACTGATAGAAGAAAACTAGAGTATTTGGGCAACATTTTTACAATTTTTTATATTGCCATGGCGATGAGCCATGACCCTTGCCCTTTAATACCACAAAGACTGTGATCATGACAATGTGCCATGACCTTTGCCCTTTTGTGATCATGGTGATGTGACATGACCCTTGACCTTACCTCTTGTGACTGCTCATTGGCCAGTTTCCGTGCCAGGTAGGGTGTGAGCATGGCAGACAGGGACTTCTTGATGGTGGGGTTGTCTGGTGTGGAGAGTTCACTGTCCTGGGGGAAATATCCACCCAGCCTGCCACAGGCGCGGATACATAGCCTGGCCAGAATATTTGATACCTCCTGTGATGAGAAAAAAGAGTTTGTTTCACGTTACAGTTGTCATTTATTTGAAATATTTACAGAAATATGTATCTTAAAATGTAATACACACTCTACGGCCTTCACTGGGATGGTGAGCTCACCTATGCCAGACAGAAGATTGCAAAACTTCGGACCAATACATAAAGTACTGAGTTTTGTAATTTACGATAAGTAATATGCACACAAAGCATCAGAGATAAAACAGCCCAATTGTGTCATTGTGCTTTATATGCATGTACAACTTCAGGTCACTACACCCTGTACTTTTTAAGATACCACCCAGGAGTCTCTCACCAATGCGGCCGATGTGAGTTCAAGTCCAGCTCATGCTGGCTTCCTCTGCGGCCGTATAAGTGAAATATTCTTGAGTACGGCGTAAAACACCAATCAAATAAATAAATAAATAAATATAAGCCACATTCATATTTCAGGATGTGTGCCATTACACTCGCCACAACAGAGCAGCTGTTGAGGAAGCAGCTCCTTTTCACTGCCAATGAAATGGCAACATTTCAAAGATACACTCTTTACTTGGCATTTTCAGTGTCTCCATGCTTTTTACTATGTAACTGCGAATGGGGGACCCCACTCGGTTAAAGCATTGGTTGTTGAGCGAAAATTAGCACCCAGCTCCCATAGAATGCAAGATCTTGCTACATTTCCCTTAAAAAATAAAAAAAGACCGCCATCTAAACTGTGAATGCGACTTACACACTTTACATCGATTCATGAATTTTGTAATTTACGGTATTTAATATACACAGCGAATCAATGATGGAACATCCCCCTCCGGTTATTGTGCTCTACATATGTGCAAAACCTGGGCACACTCTAGTGTGATATGGATGGATTTACGGATAGATTCCAATCAATCAGAAATTTCCACTTCTTTTAAGATTTATTTATTTATTTCATTTGATTGGTGTTTTACGCCATACTCAAGACTATTTCACTTATACGACGGTGGCCAGCATTATGGTGGGAGGAAACCGGGCAGAGCCTGGGGAAAACCCACAACCATCCGCAGGTCGCTGACAGACCTTCCCACTTACGTTCTTTTAAGACAAGGGGCATTTAAATTGCCGGACAAACTCACCTGCTGATTGGACTCGTTACTACGCTCCACACCACCTTCCTCTAGAGTATAATCATAGTTGAACAGGTAAAGTAAGAGGTGCCAGAGAACCCCTGCCTGGAAGAGGTGAGTTTGTAGCCAGAAGTCCACGCAGAATGCGCTGACGCATTCAGCGACCACCTGACACAGGCGAGGCACATTCTGAAAATAAATGCAATTCGATTTGTCCTGTTTGCGTCACATGGTTTTACTAATGTTTGTACGTATGGATACTTGGGTTGATACATCAGGCTTAACAATTTTTCATATGACGATAAAGATGTACATGTACTGTCTTGTTGTGGTAGGGCGAGTCCTAAGCTGATTCTAACAAAGTGTAAATCAATATAAACAAATTTCATGTACTATTGTAACAAAAAAAAACCCCCTAAAATATTTACTTTGTAATAAAGTATCCGGCAGACATCTTTGATGATGGAAGGATGCTCCTGAATCTTGTCGCGACATCCCTCAAACTGAGACGCCACCGCGTAACATTTCGTGATGTTTGTGCACACCTGTAATCAAAGCATGGTAATTAATGAACTTAGTTAGTATACCATCAACGTGAGTTATCAGGACTGCTATCGCAGACATAAAGATCTACATGTATTATACTCTGTTAAACACCTGGTGATGTTTGTACACGCTTGTAGTCACCAAATATTAGGGTGAATTATCAAGATTTCCTTCCGAAGATCAACTTTAGCCTGTTACGCATTTTCTTGTTTGATGCTGTACTTAAGAATTTTTTTTTCTCACACGCAGGAGGTCGGATTCATGGGTATAGGAAACCATAGGGCTGGGAAATCCTTAACATCACAGCATTACACCTGATGCAGAAGAAGTGTACTTCTGCCTTATCAATAAATGAAAAATGTCTACATTTATTTATTTGTTGCCTTGACTTCTGCTGTAGTGAAGAATAGTTCACTTGTTTGACGGTGGGAAGCATTACAGTGGGCGGAAACCGGGCACAACCCAGGGGGAAACCCACAACCATCTACAGGTTGCTGGCAGACCGACCATGTCTTATGTGTGCAATATGATACATTCAAGTGGTTCCCTAAAGCAAGGGATACTGAAAAGAAAGAAATTAGAGCTCAACTAAATGCACAAAATGGATCATAATGTTCAAAGAACCCTTACCTGAACAGCCACATCTGATTCTGTACTGGATGCGTTCAGTACATTTACACACCTGGCAAAGGCTTCTTGTAACACCTGAAAAACAGCAAAATTCAACAGCATATCGTACTGAAGTTCATTGAATATCGTAATTCAATGAACTTCATGTAAAACCAAATGTATTCAAGACCAAATGACCCCACAAGTTGTAACGAGGTAACTTTCCGCCCCGTGGGGACTCAGGTCCAAGCTGGACTGACCACTGTTTTCTCGCAGTACACAAGCACCAAGTTACCAGTTTACCCACAAATTGTCATCACAATGGCAGGAATATACGCATGCTTGCTGATTAACATCGTTCTTAACAGTTTTATACCAACGAAGAGTCATCAGGTGTGTGTACATATACTGTGTCTTCTTGTGGCAAGTCCATGCCGCCTTCACTGAAGTATCATGCCAAAGACACCAGACACTGCACATTATACTGACATTGAGGCAACCAGTCATGTTTTCTTGCTTTAACCTCTCAGTGTTGAGTGCCACGTGAGGCAGCAACCAGTACCATTTTTTTTTTAAACTCTCTGGTATGGCCTGACCTTACAATGGCAGGCATGAACAACAACTGACTTAGGCATCTATTACTTTACCAGGGAAAGGTTTCTCATTCGAAACTCCTCTCACCTCTATTCCATTCTCTCTCCTGAGCTCTTCAGCGTTGAGAGCAGAACAGTTAACAGTGTGATATGCGAGCTCGCTGGCCGCGGATAAAAGGGGAGCTGCCTTAGAGAACAGTGAGTCGTCATGGGTCTCCATCTTGATGGTCTTGATTAACATTGGGTACCCGGCGTACTTGTAAGGGCGGAGTTCTGAAAGCAGGACAAAGATGTACAGATATAAATTTTGGCAAGAAATCTGATATACGATGAAATAAGCCTTTAGAACTAAACAGAACCAACATACATCAAGTAACATACATCAAATAACATACATCAAGTAACATACATCAAGTAACACACATCAAATAACATACATCAAATAACATACATCAAGTAACACACATCAAGTAACACACATCAAATAACATACATCAAATAACATACATCAAGTAACATACATCAAGTAACACACATCAAATAACATACATCAAGTAACATACATCAAGTAACACACATCAAATAACATACATCAAGTAACATACATCAAGTAACACACATCAAATAACATACATCAAGTAACATACATCAAGTAACACACATCAAATAACATACATCAAGTAACATACAGGTAAGTACTATTCAGGTTCTATACTTTCGTTATTGTACATACAGTAACTGATCCAAATTTCACCAAAAAAGGCTATTTTCAGAGGCATACACACCTTTCCAAGATTAATAGAACCTTCAAAATCAGGAAAAACGTGCGAACTTTTTTGATCACAAGACAAACTTTCAAGTTGGGTCATTTATTGTAATTTAACCAATCATCTTCGACTGAGAAGTTCAACATACTACACACCTTATTAGAAAAGAACAAATTCTTTTGATACCTTGATGAGTTGAGCTTAGGTTTCCGAGATTTTATAGAAAAGGCTTCTTTGAAGTTACCATATTTAGAGTTACTGGGGCTATGCCACAGATTTTGCGCAAAAAATCGATATTTCCTAATCAAATCAAACTTTCTCTATTTACTGAGAATAGCTCCATAAGCTTTCAGAAATTATCAGTTCCTGTACTACGCATAATGTTAAAATGATTCTAAATTCTGAAAAAGGTATGAACCGACTCGTACTATAAATTCTGAAAGTAACATGTGGCTGATATTTTGTCATGGTAATTATTCGGGCTATTCTAAAATAATAGCAAAAAATTCAACTGGATTTGCAATGATCGCTATTTTGCGGACAATTTCCGGTATTGGTACTTTGACTACTGTAAATCTTCAACCTTTCCAGCCACTAAAGTTCTTTTTTCAGTGGAATTTATGAATACACGTATGATGAAAATGATGCTTAAAATGACTTGCTTGTGTTAATAAAGACGCAAGCTTCATAAATTTGAGCAAATTATTTCTCTAAACCCCATGGTTCTTTTAGAAAATATTGGTTGAACAGGTTGAAGAATAAGGGTATAATGGTTTAGATCAAAACTGACCTTGACTTGGATTATTATCACATGCATTCATTTCTAAAATAAAACACTTTTTTTAATGCCGTAAAATACTCTTTTCGGTTCTTAAGCTTACAAGGCAGGGTATGATCCTTCCAAAACAACCAAACCTCAATACACCTGTCTATGATCATTAGAACTCTCAGAACCAGGAAAAACATTCAACCTTAAGTCCTGGGTGAACTTTAGGCCATTTACGGTACGTCCAACTTAGTCCTAGGCGAAACTTTAGGCCATTTACAGTACGTCCAACTTAGTTCTGGGTGAACTTTAGGTCATCAACAGTACGTCCAACTTAATCCTGGGCGAAACTTTAGGCCATTTACGGTAAGTCCAACTTGGGCCTGGGCGAAACTTTAGGCCATTTACGGTACGTCCAACTTAGTCCTGCGCGAAACTTTAGGTCACTTACGGTAATAATCCAGTGTTCTTTCTTACCTTCTTGATATCTGCTGAAGAGGATGGATTGAGCCTTCAGGATCAGGACTATGTTTGCTGGATCTGGGCCATGCGTCACTTTGCTTTTGCTGCACAGAAACTCATATGCTTTGTTAACCTGCTCAAAGATATCCTGAAACCGATCAAAATAATGATGATCAAAATAATGATGAAAATAATGATGATCAAAATAAATTAATGATGATCAAAATAATTCAAAGCACATTAGCTGTGTTATATATAGTCTATGGATATTTAAAAATATTTGGGGGGGGGGGGTTTGATCAAGTAACAAAAACTGGTAGGTAAGATTGAAAACATAAAAAAAAGTGTCAATCAAGTGCAATTGAAAAATATTTAATCTGAATGGGTTCTTTAAATTTCAAGATATCAAAACAATCGAATCTTAATCTCAAATGGTAAAGTTTCATTTGATTTCATATTATTTCTGTCCAATCAAGATTTAGCTGCAACAAGAGCTGTTGTGCCTTGCATCCTATCTTCCAACAACGACAATATTATCGTTAAACAATGGCAGTAACCATAACGAGGGCGCCCAGTGGAAATGGAAAACAAATGAGGCCCTGACAACGGACACATGACAGTATAGGTAATGTCGCAGTTTGAATCCTGATTGTGATTTATTTATTTACTTATTTGATTGGTGTTTTACGCTGAAAGCGACGTTTCAGTATAAATACTAATACCGTTTTCAAGTATAATGAACAACCACAGCAACTCTACACATAGGCACATAAGTGAATAGTGTCAGCACATAGAAGACAAGGATTAAGGGATTAACACAAATGCTAGGGCTGTTAATTATGCTTGAAAACGGTATAGTTTTCAATACTGAAATGTCGCTACCAAATAAACAGAAGTTGTTATCCATATATCTCGCCATGTTATCCAACTCAACTTCTAAATGTCTCTCAAAGATGTTAAAATGGAAACTGTGACACCACCTTTAGATATTCCTTAACATTTGACACCAGAATCTGAAAATTCAAATTTTTGACAACAAATGCTGCCCATGTTCGCTAGGCTTTAGTCTTGTCAAAATAGTTTTCTTCTTTTTGTTACTTACACGTCCTTCAGGGTTTTTATCTGGGTGATATTTCTGGGCCAGGCGGAAGTAAGCCTTTCGGATTTTGCCTTCGTCATGGCTGAAAACACAAATCAAATAAATAACTCTTTACTTTTTGTTTCAGTTTAGACTGTAACTTAGCACCATACTCAATAATCATTCACTTATACAATAGGGATCGCTATATTTTTGGTGAGGAAACCAGGCTGCCCAGAGTACACCACACAACTTAATTATTGACTTCACAACTACTTGGTGGGTAGCTCAGTAGCCATGCCAGTATGGCGCAATGACCCAGGAGCCTCTCACTAATGTGGTTGCTGGGAGTTCAAGTCCAACTCATGCTGGCTTCTTCTCTGGGAAGGTCTGCCAAGAGCCTCAGGATGGTCGTGGGTTTCTGCCCGGGCTCTGCCTGGTTTTCTTCCACCATAATGCTGATCACGAACGTATAAGTGAAATATTCTTTAGTGCGGTGTAAAACACAAATCAAATAAGTAAATAAATGTACAATAGTGGTCACTACATTTATCACCAAACCATGATTGTTTACTTCATAACTACTGAAAACTGACATGGTTCTGTTTTAATGATTCAGGATGACTTCTATGTTCATTTTTTATTTTACTGTTCTGGGAATTCAAAGAAATTTTTTCACAAACTTTTTTTATTTTATTTATTTATTTGATTGGTGTTTTACGCTGTACTCAAGACTATTTCACTTTTATGTCGCTGACTAGCATTATGGTGGGAGGAAACTGGACAGAGCCCGAGGGAAACCCACAACCATCAACAGGTTGCTGGCAGACCTTCCCACGTATGGCTGGAGGGGAAGCCAGCATGAGCTGGATTTGAACTCACAGCAACCACAATGGTAAAGGGCTATTTCATTTCAAGATATCGTACAAGTTGCATTTTCCAGAATTTTTGTTTGTTTTGAACTCTAATTAGCATGTTATCAGCTACTCTTATTTCAGATAAAAAAGGAATGCAATGCAAAATACATAATATTTTTATTACAGATCTTATTTCCATATTGCCCTACCCTCCGACACCCTTGTCGAGTTTCAGGACTTCCAAGGCTTCCTCTATCGACATTGTTGGAGGCTTCTTTTCCACTTCCTTTTTCCAGGCATCCAAAATATCTTTCAATAACCTCACCTATGGACACAAAGAAATATTAATTGAATAATATTCAAAACTTGGCCACATATCACAAAAATTCTATTAACTTCTGCAGAAAACTTACGGTAACTTACAGAATGCCGAGTAACAAGCCTAACCATGAAAAAACTTTTTATGTGTAATTTGCCACCAGAAATTCTGAACTCGTCTTTTATTCACTATAAACAAAAAAGCTTACTGTGTTTAGCCAAAAAGTTTGTTCTTGACCAAATTACTCATTCTTACTAATACTCAGAGTTCTATTCATTTAAGAGAGGTGTAAAATTTGGAAGGAAAGATTCTACTGGAAAAATGTCAGTTTCAGCGATGAAAATGCTATTTTATGACAATTATTTGCTTCTACAAATCCCCTTTTTTGGGGCCAAATTGTAGATCATTTACTTATTGGGCCAGTATGATAGGTTTCCGGGTCTTTGATTGGCTAGCTGAAATGCTCATTAGGTTCATCACTAGCTAACAATCAAGACAGTTACCTTGCATTTGATTGGTAACAGAAAAGCTCACCTGTTTATTTGATTAGTCAACAAGAAAGCTGAATTAACATTTGATTGGTCCAATGGAGAAACTTACCGGATCTTTGATTGGCCAATCCGGGAAGCGTGTGACATCACAGAGGTGCTTCAGATAATAAATATTACAGAAGAGTTCATTCTCCAGCTGTGGGTAGCTGATCATGGGGATGGGGCAGTACTGGTACAGTGCTCTTGTGTTGCTCATCAAGCGAGGTGAAAAGTCCGCCAGGTGCGACGCAGTCTTCTCAATCATCATGCGTCTATTGGAAACAACATATTTGACAAATGATTCTCTTCATTTTTTCATTTAATCAGTTTCATTTGAATGGTATTTAATGTCATACTGAAGAACTTCAGACTTGGCGATGGCTGTCAGTATTATAAATGGATGTAAACTGAGTCACTGGAGAAAACCAAAGATCTTTGGCAAGTTACTGAGGAACTTTCTCACGTGACCTACGGATATTGGTTGAAGACAAGCGAGCAAAACATGTACATCATATCACTGACCACTTATTGTCACCAGGCCCAACAAGTAATGAAACTGATGTACTCACTGATAATTTGTGCAAAAACAACATCAGTTATTCGGTTTCCATTTTCTCTGATTAGAACAGAAAACCTCAAGAATCATTCAAAGAAGCAAAGCAAATCTTTTCAACCACTAAAAGCAGTTTTTTTCAGATGAATTTATTCATACCATGATTATGAAAATGACGCTAAAACAATCTGTCAGTGTTATTAACGATGCAAGCTTTGTCAAACTGTGTTAAAATGTTAAAAATTATGGGTTGCTGAGGCGGGCCTTCATATCTCACATTATAGTTTCAAGCCTTATATGCAAACATTTCACTAACACAAACATGAGGATACTTTTATAAAATTCCACTGACACATGACAGTTATTTCAGTGTCGGAGGTTCGATACATATTGATGTATTCTCTGATGATGATAGCAGCTACATGAGAGGCTTTCTGATTCACAGTTGCCAGTAAGACTGACAGACAGAGCAAGACTCCGAACACGCAACTCGACAGTGTATGTGTTTATTTATATACCAAACTGTCATTTAACACCACGCTCGAGAAGTTTTCACTTACAGTTTTTTTGCAGGAAGAAACCACGGTAAATTTCTCGTGAACACTCATCAGTGTAACGTACCCTAGATGACCTAAAATTTCGCCCCAAAAAGTGCACTTTTAGAGGAAAATAAATGTCACACAAATTATTATGTTTGGTACTGATACTTTTTCCAGTAGAATATCATCCCATGTTCCAAACAAACCTGAAAACACCATTCTGAAATCATTGATTTCTCAGAATTGGGCAAAATGGGCAAGTTGGTCCTGGATGAAATTTTAGGTCATTTAGGGTAATCTTGGTGAGGGGCAAATAGTCTGTGGTCTCCCAGTACCCCATCAGCCAGTGCAAAGCTCACACAATCTACAGCTTTACTGGTCTGTGGTCTCCCAGTACCCCGTCAGCCAGTGCAAAGCTCACACAATCTAAAGCTTTACAGGTTTGTGGTCTCCCAGTATCCCATCAGCCAGTGCAAAGCTCACACAATCTAAAGCTTTGCTGGTCTGTGGTCTCCCATCAGCCAGTGCAAAGCTCACACAATCTACAACTTTACAGGTTTGTGGTCTCCCAGTACCCCATCAGCCAGTGCAAAGCTCACACAATCTAAAGCTTTACAGGTTTGTGGTCTCCCAGTACCCCATCAGCCAATGCAAAGCTCACACAATCTACAACTTTACAGGTTTGTGGTCTCCCAGTATCGCATCAGCCAGTGCAAAGATCACACAATCTAGACCTTTACAGGTTTGTGGTCTCCCAGTATCCCATCAGCCAATGCAAAGCTCACACAATCTACAACTTTACAGGTTTGTGGTCTCCCAGTATCGCATCAGCCAGTGCAAAGCTCACACAATCTAAAGCTTTACAGGCTTGTGGTCTCCCAGTATCGCATCAGCCAGTGCAAAGATCACACAATCTAAAGCTTTACAGGTTTGTGGTCTCCCAGTACCCCATCAGCCAGTGCAAAGCTCACACAATCTAAAGCTTTACTGGTCTGTGGTCTCCCAGTACCCCATCAGCCAGTGCAAAGCTCACACAATCTACAACTTTACAGGTTTGTGGTCTCCCAGTACCTCGTCAGTCAGTGCAAAGCTCACACAATCTAAAGCTTTACAGGTTTGTGGTCTCCCAGTACCTCATCAGCCAGTGCAAAGCTCACACAATCTAAAGCTTTACAGTCTTGTGGTCTCCCAGTACCCCATCAGCCAGTGCAAAGCTCACACAATCTACAGCTTTACAGGTTTGTGGTCTCCCAGTACCCCATCAGCCAGTGCAAAGCTCACACAATCTAAAGCTTTACAGGCTTGTGGTCTCCCAGTACCCCATCAGCCAGTGCAAAGCTCACACAATCTAAAGCTTTACAGGCTTGTGGTCTCCCAGTACCCCATCAGCCAATGCAAAGCTCAAACAATCTAAAGCTTTACAGGTTTGTGGTCTCCCAGTACCCATCAGCCAGTGCAAAGCTCACACAATCTAAAGCTTAACAGGCTTGTGTCAGCCAATCACTTCATGATTGGTCAAAATCCCTCACCTCATTTCTGTGTTCCAGATGGCCTCAGGCGTATCAAACTCTCCCAGGAAAATTTCAGCGAATTTTTCGGCCGAGTAGTTTTCCAGGTAGCAGACCATAGCCTCGGGCAGCATGTGGCCTAGGACGCTCCGAACCATGATATCAGAGTTGCTGGACTGCCAACAGTGAGCATACAAACAAACATCACTGATCAGAATATTGGATTTCTACTGTGAAATTAAAGAGAATCTCCAGATGTGTATGACATTCAGGCTATAATGTACTGGACACACACCTGTACAAACAACAACGACATAGAATAATATACTGAGCTTAATTTATTTATTTATTTGATTGGTGTTTCATGCTATACCCAAGAATATTTCACTTATAAGACCGCATTATGGTGGGAGGAAACCGGGCAGAGACCGGGGGAACCTACAACCATCCGCAGGTTGCTGCCAGACCTTCCCACATACAGCGGGAGAGGAAGCCAGCATGAGCTTGACTTGAACTCACAGCGACCGCGTTGGCTGAGCCTAATTTATTAGGAGAATGGATTATTTTACTTGGAAACCCAAATGTCATCAAAAATTTGGCTGCTGTAAATTCCCTGCGTAAACACAAAGAATTTTTCAATGTATATATCCTTCTAATCTGGCGATGAAGACAAAAAGTAAACAACTCTTATAACTCTAAGTGAATCGGACATCTCCAAAAAGTTTACAGGCAGACACCACCACACATACATGTACTACAACTTGTCATTTCTACTGATCAAATAAACCTAAAAATTGGTGTAAAGCTTACAGTACAAGCATAAGATGTGTTTATTTATTTGGCCACAAGATAGAATGTCCTGTTTCTGGAGACAAGTGAAACGGGAACTAAGTGAAAGTGAAAGTGAAGAAGACGAAGGGAGACAACTTCTATTCTGACTGGAGGGAAGGCACATGAAAATGCAGGACATGGGGAGTAGCTCACCTCTTCAGAGCGAAAAGCTTGTTTCAGGTGGGTGTACTTGAGGAAACGAGCCACAGGGACCACATTTGACCCGGTGTACATCATGATAAAGAAGAAGACACCTGTCAGGTAGAGACGCGAAATGTTCGGGTTATCCTGCATGATGTTGTACAGCAAGGTCGCGACCTTCTCCACCAATACTGGGTCAAAGGTCAAGAGCAGCTGAAAATACAGAAGTTTACAGAATAAGTTCACAAACTGCATTTCAAAGCTTCAATGTAAAACACTCATATACTTGATGTCTTATTTATTTATTCAATTGTTACCCAACCCCACACTCAAAAAAACTTCTCGCTTTTATTATAGCAGCTATTTTCATCGGTGGAGGTAACCAGAGTGCCTGGGGTCGTCTTCAATGCATGTTATAGCACTGTTTACTGCTTACTGCCATAATGGCTACATGAACAGTGAAAGTTGAGAAACTCCTAAATTAACCCTGTCCACGGTTGGGATTCAAATCACACTTTCTGTGCTCTACTGACTGAAAGACAAGTGTCTTATCCACTTAGCAAATGCTTCAAACCTGGACTGCTTGATGATTTCACCTACACTCAAGATTACTGTCTCTTATACAGAACTGATACACAATATACCAGATACGACCTAAAATTTCGAGCACAAAAGTGCATTTTTGAGGCAAATAAATTTCACAAAATATTATTTTTGGTGCTGAAACTTACAATTTTCCAGTAGAATATCATCCCACATTCTAAGCAAACCTCAAAACACATTCCTAAACATACTAGAACTCTCAGAATCAGGAAAAATGGCCAAGTCAGTCATGAACAAAATTCTTAGACTAGAATAAAAAAAATTCTCATCAAGTTTGCATGACAGAAGGTGTTTTGAGTAATTATAGATCAGTCACCTCTAATAAAATGCAACTCAGACTACTGCATTTTTTTAAAATCTAATTCTGCTTCAGCCATGATGGTAGGATGTGTTTAATTTGCTACTATTTAGGTACTTACATGAACTGTTAGAATAAAATCCTAACAGAGGTAAACTGACAAGAGGTCTTACTTCATCGCTTACGTGTGACAATTGGCCAGCTGTCACACTGTCGTCGCTGCTCTGGTTTTTTCTCTCTCCATGCTGCACATCTCAATTATTTTATACTCTTTTTTTAGCGTCAGTTTTATGGCTGTTATTGATTTATTTATTTACAAGACTGATCCACATACTTGGACAAGACATTTGTAGATTCCTTGGCTACCACTGTTCCTGTCAGGCCATGGTAACGACAAGCCACTACCAGGGCTCCTGGGAACTTCACACAATCTCACATGTGTTCAAATCCACGTCTTCAAACAACGTGGTATGCAAATCTGTACATTACGTGTCAGTAACTGGCCAACATTACCCCACAAGTGTTGTTCAAGTAAGATACCTCCGATATGTACCTGGTGTAAGAGTTTTCAAAGTGAAAAAAATCTAGAGGTGAAAAATTCTTGAATATGGCGTTAAGTACCCATCAAATATGAATATTGTTTTATTACAGTTTTGTTATATCAATGTCACAATCAGTGTTCATGACAATGAAATGAAAGTCTTTTGATGAACGGTTGTCCAGATTGTTCGAGGTCATTTTTCAAACCATGTGTATGCACAAACTCCTCAGAGGTGTGAACATTTACTTAGGATAATGAAACGAGACATTTCATTTCAAAATAACTGTTGGGCCAATCATAGGTCACATTAAATATAAGCAGTTTACGCTCACCGATGCAAGAAACCATTTTCATGTTAGTTAGCAACACAGACGATCAGTTAGGGACAGATTTTCCTGTAAATAAAATAAACTTATCTATTTGCGACCATCTGAAAGCTCACTGCACTTGACAAATTTTGAAATTATCATTCCCCTGCTGTTTACGTGGTGACGAAGAATTCACTCCCCTGAATTTACGTTTAGGAGACTGACAAGTGTAACACCCGGTTAAATCGTCTCTTATGTCGTGGCCTCAAAGCAGCTAAACTCTCCACTTGGCTGTGGCAAGAACAATGCTTGAACCAGATAAGCCAATGAAATCTGAGGAGAAGCATTTCAGTGCGTATAGTACCTGTACTAAGTGTGGCAGACAGACCGCATCAGACAAAATCCTCTTGACTCGGGGAAGTGGACGCACGATTGCACCGTCAACATCTCTGCAACATGACCATCATTACATGTCATTCTTTTCACAACATTCAGATACTAAAATCAGAGAAAAATCAGGACATTTTATACAACTACAGGGAGCAGTAAGTACAAATCCTCTTTCAAGCCATAAAACATTGTACATTTACAAGAAATATGGCCATTTTACTGATTGGAGAAATTCGCCACTTCCATCCAAAGACAGACCAGTGGCTGGCCAACAGTGCACTACTGGCTAGTCCCTTGGGGGCTGTTTCTCAAATGGGTTGTAATGTTACACCGATCACAAATGCCAAGGCGACCTATGCCATCAGTATGCAACGTCATGGTGATTAGGCCGGAGTAACGTTACGACCCCTTTAAGAAACAGTCCCCAGAGCTCTTTTAGTAAATGAAACATGTTTGACCTCACACAACAAGTTTACAGATTGGAGAAATTTGCCAATTCTATCCACTGGCAGACCACAGAGTGGCTACAAGCGCACTACTGGCTTGTCCCAGAGCACTGTAAGCAATGCAACATGTTTTCCATGTCATGTACCCAATAACTTATGGCATACACACCTAAATTCACCACAGTGTCACAAGTTGCAAGAAGAACATCTGCCTGTACTACATTGTCTTCGCAGGGAATCAGATGTAAACTAACACATTTTCCACACCTGATGGTGGGACGCTCAGTATGTAGGAAACTTTGTACTGCTTAAATGATACAGTATTGGGTCACATCACAAATTTTTTTTTTATGGGCACGTCTGAATGATGATTTCAGACAACTCATATCCCACGATAAATGTGAAAAAGCTTGTTTGTGAACTGTATCGGAGTGGTCACAACAACGAAATCTGCACACAAAACTTTCTGGCTTCAGATAAAATCAGACAATATCTGGAGCAGTTATGAAAAATCAAAGAGATCATTAAATATGGAAAAACTTGTGCACAGATCTGACTGATATATACTTGGTGCAGTTATAGCATAGATTAATTAAATGAATTTAATTTGATTGGTGTTTAACGCCGCACTCAAAAATATTTAACTTATACAACAGCGGCCTGCATTATGGTGGGGGGAAACCGGGCAAAGCCAGGGGGGAAACCCACGACCATCCACAGGATGCAGACAGACCTTCTTATGTACTGCCATAGAGGAAGCCAGCATGAGCTGGACTTGAACTCACAGCGGTTATAGCATAGAAGTCACTGCGTGAAAAACAGAGACAGACAGACAGACAGACAGACAGACGGATACAAATACCCCTCACTTTTAGTCTGATTTATGTATTTATTTCACTGGTGTTTTACGCTGTACTCAAGAATATTTCACGTATACGACGGTGGCCAGCATTAGGGTGGGTGGAAACCGGGCACAGCCCGGGGGAAACCCATGACCATCCGCATGCTGCTGTCAGACCTTCCCACTTACGGCCGGAGAGGAAGCCAGCATGAGCTGAACTTGAACTCACAGCGACTCTTTTAGTCTGATCATGAGACAGAAAAGATTAATCCGTACCTGCTTGGGTAGAACTCTGTCATCTTGTTGAGCATGTTGAGGATGAGTGTGGCCAGGTCTGACTCGTTCATGACTGCTTGACCAGTGGCCAGTATCGTCCACTTGAGCTGCGGAACGGCCTGCATGGGTCGCCAGCCGTCCATACCCTGTGCCCAGCACCGTGTCTTGGCATGGACTGTACCCTCCTTATAGAAATCCTTCATCTGCAAAAATTAAAAACAAATGAAACAATTGTTAAATTGATAGTCTAATGTAGTACTCGACATCAAGAAATTATTCATGTGGAACGTGTATCATTTGTATTTTGATCTGATTTGACTGGTGTTTTACGCCACTCAAGAATTTATTTATTTATTTATTTGATTGGTGTTTTATGCCGTACTCAAGAATATTTCACTTATACGACGGTGGCCAGCATTAGGGTGGGTGGAAACCGGACAGAGCCCAGGGGAAACCCATGACCATCCGCAGGTTGCTGTCAGACCTTCCCACCCATGGCCAGAGAGGAAGCCAGCATGAGCTGGATTTGATCTTACAGCGACCGCACTGATGAGAGACTGCTGGGTCATCACGCAGCACTAGCGCGCTAACAAACTGAGCCACGGAGGCCCCGCCACACTCAAGAAAACTTTAATAATACAACGGTGGCCAGCAATATGGCGAGAGGAAACCGAACAGAGCCCAGGGGGAAACCATTGCCATCCGCAGGTTGCCTGCAGACCTTTCCACGTACGGCTGGAGCGTGTATGATTTGCAGTGAAAATATTTAATTATACAGATCAATTTAATTAAGTTGTATTCAACAAAAGCACAAAAACCCGTTGTGATTCGAATCAATCAATATAAATTCTGACTTCTATAATTTGTCAACCTTTTCGCATGTCTGCCAGGTGTTTTTATTCAAGCATATCTGGTATCATTATTCTGTGTTGATTGAAAAAATTGTACTTTTTGTGAAGCCCTGAAATTAGTGAATCCAACTATTGTAGTTTTTTCTCCAAAATCACATTATGAATATGTATAAAAGTTGCTCTTTCATGTGAAAAACGTTGAGGAATTAGAGGAATCTTAATCCGTCCAGCTTTGTCACATGAGCTATATGTGCTCTGGAACCCGAACTTTCTTTACGAATAGGGACGCACTTAATTACCTCCCTTGATGTTACTCTCTTGTTTAAAAGGTGCGTACATATGCACAGTTTTGTCATAGAGGGCCTTTGATTTCATAATCATGCGACTACCACAGATAAATAGAAGTCCTGCCAGATTCAATACGTCAGTTTAGGTGTGACTGCAAACAATTTCTTGGGCTTCAATCAGGGTAAACTGACTATGATCAAAACATCATGACGAATCTCAGAGGTCAGGGCTTTGTTTTGACTGTGTCTTTCTCCTTTTCCTGTTCATCTGTATCTCTCGTTCACGCACAATGTATAATTGTTCTTATTCATAAGAAGCTACATATCAATTTGGAATTAAAAAAACAAAAACACAAAAAAATGGACTGACCTCATCAAAGCTGTATGGCCCCAACCTCTCTTTGTCCTTGTTACCAAAATACCACTCCTTCTCGCTCTCACGCTTCATGTCTGGTGACGCCTCGATCACATTGGTCTGGAAGAACAACGAAAGAGGCCTCAATCACATTTGTGTGAAACAACAACAGTGCCGAATATCAACAGAATGAATGAATGAATGCTTGAGGTTTAACGTTGTACTTAACAATTTTTCGGTCAAAAGAAGACGGGGAGTCATTAGATGTGTGTATATAGACTGTGTCTTTCTGTGGCAGGGCGAGTCCATGTCGCCAAAGTGCTGCCATCACTTAAAGCACATGCCGAAGACACCAGACACGACACCCTACCCAGTCACCAACCAGTCCTGTTCCCTGCTCTAACCCTCAGTGCTGACTGCCGCAACAAGTACCATTTTTAGTCTTTGGTATGACCAGTCCCGGGTTTGATCCCAGACCTCCCAACTTTGAGGCAGACGCTCTAACCATTAGGCCACCGAAGAGGTAAACATCATACTGGCATGAAACAACAATATTTCATTGGAAGAAGAATCTTGATTTTCCGAAGTAAGCAACATCATAATTAAGTATAAAGGCATCCCAAATATTACCTTTAAGAGGTCACAATCACAAACCTTACCTGTAATGGAACAGTGGCTCTCGTCGTGTGTAGATGAGCCAGGGTTAACAAGTCCACCAGTGTCTTAATACCATTGGCATTCATAATTTCTTTCACGTTTTTCTGAAATTCACAAAATTATACAAATTATACAAAAGAGTGAGTGAGTGAGTGCTTGGGGTTTAACGTTGTACTCAACAATTTTTCAGTCATATGACGACGAAGGAATCCTTAGGGTGCATGTACGTGTAATGTGCCTCCTTGTAGCAGGACGGATTTCCACCGCTCTTTCATCTAGTGCTGCTTCACTGAGACGACTTACCGAAGGCAAGTAAGCCGCCCCGCCCGAGCCATTATACTGATACAGGTCAACCAGTCGTTGCACTATCCCCTTCATGCTGAACGCCAAGCGAGGAAGTTACAACTTCCTCTTTTAAAGTCTTAGGTGTGACTCGATCAAGGATTGATCCTGGATCTACCAGTCCGACAAATTATACAAAAGAATACACAACTTTTACACATCAACTATGTTCATTCAAATGTCACTGTCAGTTACTCAGAACGAGATTTCTATGCAATATCCTTAATATTCTGATATTTCAAACATATGCTTAATATTATTTATTTTCTTGTAAAACTAAAACCTGACAACTCTGAACAAAGGTGTAGAAGCCTTAAAAATATGAAAATATGTAAAACGTATATACATTTATGTTTAAATAAAAACCCATCATAAAATAAGATCAGCATAGATACTTTCACTGAGGTTGTCACCCTAACTGTTTGGTCACAAATGCTGAAAAAATGATCTTACTCCACATACATCTTTCATAATTTATGACTGACAAGTTAGAAAAAGGTTTAATACCAAAAATTGTTTTATTTATTTATTTGACTGGAGTTTTCACTGTACTCAAGTATACTTCACCTATACAAAGGCAGCCAGCATTATGGTGTGAGGAAACCGGGCAGAGCCCGGGGAAAAACCATGACCAGCCAGAGTTTGGTGCCCGAAGTACAGAAACTTTCTCCACTTAAATTGTATCCACTGAACTGTTTAACACACAGGAGAAGTTTCTGCTTATGACACACAGTCCAGTCGTTTATTTATTTATCTCAATGGTTTTTTACACCATACTATATGCAGGATTATTTCACTTAAATGACTGCAGCCAGCATTATGGTGGGAAGAAACCGGACAGAGCCCGCAGGTTGCTGGCACACCACGTATGCACACAGAGCAGTTAACAAAGCAGACTTACCGGGTGTAAGATGAGTTTGTTGAGGAAATGTACAAGTCTATCTCTCTCCAGTTTGTCTGAGCACTGAAAACATGGCATTAGTTATGATTACTTTATGGATCAAAGAAAGCTAAAAAGATCCATTACGATGACGGAGCCAAATAAATGTTTGTCATGTTTTAACTTTATTTGTAACAAATAAGGTGCACCAATTTAAAATGGTTGGTTTACGGGCAGAATAAATCTTTTTGCAATGTCGAAAGAGGTTATAAAAAAAAAAAAGAAGAAAAACAAAAAAAAGAAAGCTTTGAAAAGCAATAATATTGGTGTCACCTACCCATGACCAAGTTTATTAGGGGTTCAAACCATTCAGGTTTGAATCCCTCTTGTAGGGGTTCAACTCAGGCTTGAATCCCTGTTGTAGGAGTTCAAACTCAGGCTTGAATCCCACTTGTAGGGGTTCAAACCATTCAGGCTTGAATCCCTCTTGTAGGGGTTCAAACCATTCAGGCTTGAATCCCTCTTGTAGAGGTTCAAACCATTCAGGCTTGAATCCCTCTTGTAGGGGTTCAAACCATTCAGGCTTGAATCCCTCTTGTAGGGGTTCAAACCATTCAGGCTTGAATCCCTCTTGTAGGGGTTCAAACCATTCAGGCTTGAATCCCTCTTGTAGGGGTTCAAACCATTCAGGCTTGAATCCCTCTTGTAGGGGTTCAAACCATTCAGGCTTGAATCCCTCTTGTAGGGGTTCAAACCATTCAGGCTTGAATCCCTCTTGTAGGGGTTCAAACCATTCAGGCTTGAATCCCTCTTGTAGGGGTTCAAACCATTCAGGCTTGAATCCCTCTTGTAGGAGTTCAAACTCAGGCTTGAATCCCTCTTGTAGGAGTTCAAACTCAGGCTTGAATCCTTCTTGTAGGGGTTCAAACCATTCAGGCTTGAATCCCTGTTGCATTCGTTTGGATTATTATTATTATTATTCTTTGCAATACTTTGAGACACTTTATGAGAAAATGACAAATGGTACCTAACTGAAACTTCAGTATGGTTTAGGAAAGGATCTGAAGTTGTGCTTTTTAGCTGATGGAAGCATTTCTAATCAACAATCGAAAAATTGTCCCCCATATTTGTTGGTTACGTGACACAAAACTGACACAAGTCATGTACAGCTGTAAATCTCAAAAATCCTAAATGGGTGGGGCTACATATGTACTGTATGTTTTGTGAAACTCTCTGAGCTGTCTTCATAAATACAAAATGTACATGGCTTCAAAGTTTGACAAAAGACTAATTCACTATATTTTGGCACATTTTTTATGAGTATATGTTATATATAAATTTATAATGCATAAACAATCTATTCATGTCCAGGATGAATATAGAAATACTGTAAGTATGCCACCCGTCGCAAATTGTGGCTGTGAAGTTGAGAAAAGCAGTTAATTCCCCCATATTTGCAAGTCACGTGACGGAAAACTGTCATAGCTCTAAAGCTGAAAACTGCCGTGTAAAAAGGGATATAAATATGCTGAAAATCGCTAAACCATGTTAAACACAGGAGATGCCCTCCTTCAAATATTGGCCACAGGCTGATTTACTATATTTGGCACATTTACATGTACACGCTATGAAGCGTACTGATGGCTAGGAATATATGGTAAGTTGGTTATGTATCAACGCATAAAGACACCACTCAATTAACTGGGAGCGACACCCAATACCGGCTTGAACTTTGGCCTCGCTGTTTGAGCAGCTATATTTTCTGTTATTTCTACTTCTGACAGGTATAGATGTCAACCGTCTAGACCACTCGACCAACAGGTTTTCCACAAAAATAGAAGGTAGTTAACCGGTAGACTTTACAGCGAATTGTACTTCCAATGACTCTACGTTTTGAGCATGCTTAACTACATGTATGCAGAGTTACCTACCCTTTCCAGCATGCCTACGATGTAGCGTGTGTCATTGAAGGCCCCTATTTCCTCGTGGCATCGACCGTAGACGATTGTCATGGCCTGCAGACACATACACTTCATGTTGGTCTTGGAGGTCAGCAGAAATCGATGGTATAAATCGTTGAAGAATTCATACCTGTGAAGGATTAAAGATCTTCAGATTATTTCTTCACTACAAGTATTAGACTACCTCGTAAATGTTTAAATTTATTTATTTATTTGATTGGTGTTTTACGCCGTACTCAAGAATACATTCACTTATACGACGACATCCAGCATTATGGTGGGTGGAAACCGGGCAGAGCCCGAGGGAAACCCACGACCATCCGCAGATTGCTGACAGACCTTCCCACATACGGCCGGAGAGGAAGCCAGCATTAGCTGGACATGAACTCACAGTGACCGCATTGATGAGAGACTCCTGGGTCATTATGTTGCGCTAGTGCGCTAACCAACTGAGCCATGGAGGCCCTGTAAATGTTTAAAAAGAAATCCGTTTATTTCACCTAAAGTTTAACACTTTACATGCAACACATTTTGTTCAATTCTCATTCATTCAACTGCCTTAAAGGCCCACTTTTATAGGGAAGTTTTACTATTTCTTCCGCTTCTGGAGCGGTAGATCCAGGGACAATCCTGGGTCGAGCCACACCTTTAAAAGAGGAAGTTGTAACTTCCTCGCTGGGCGTTCAGCATGAAAGGGATAGTGCAACGACTGGTTGACCTGTATCAGTATAACGGCTAAGGCAGGGCAGCTAACTTGCTTTCGATAAGGCATCTCAGTGAAGCAGCACAAGATAAAAGAGCGGTGGAAAGCAGGCACACTGCATGCACTCTAAGGATTCCTTCATCATCGTATGACTGAAAAATTGTTAAGAAGGTGGTGTGTAGAAGGGACTCACGACTATCCAACTGGCAACAGATCTTCTCAAGAACAACCAGAGAGCATGTCTGTTCTTCAGAACATTTAACATCAACTTACGATTTTTTGATGGCGCTGGTTTCTTCTGACTCTGTGTCCTCTTCTAACAACAGCCTGAGATAATAATCCCCTGAAATATTAGTAATAATTTATAATTTTACACTTCCAGGATATATATTCGTCAAAATCCCTTGAAATGTCAGACAGTTTACATTTTCAGACCATGAAAAATTTCCTTTAGTTCACATGCACCTAAAATACCCATCACAGTTTATATACTGTGATTAAAAACAATTACATGGTAAAACAAATATGGTCATGCAGCAACCTGCGGATGGTCGTGGGTTTCCCCCGGGCTCTGCCCAGTTTTTGCCCACCATAATGCTGGCCAACATCGTATAAGTGAAATATTCTTGAGTACGGCGTAAAACACCAATCAAATAAATAAATAAATACATAAATCAAAACAATTGTTTCTGATCACATCATCCTACTATCACCTTCAAAACTCTTTTATATTTATATATTTATTTATTTGATTGATGTTTTACGACGTACTCAAGAATATTTCACTTATACGACAGCAACAAGCATTATGGTGGGCGGAAACTGGGAAAAGCCCGGTGAACACCCACGACCATCCGCATGTTGCTGGAAGGCCTTCCCACGTACAAAACTGTTTTATAAAATCAACATAAATTATGTGACAAGCACAATCTCAAATAATAGGTTAAATACAGTTTTATCATTTATATAAAGGCGAAATGTCAGGATTTTATTCATGATAAACGTGATATCTCACCGGCTATAGAGTTAGATATCACTTTTGATATTACACATCCTGATGCCATGACGTCACATAGCGTGATATCTTCTCACTGGCTAGAGTTTGATATCATTTTCATTATTACAGACCCCGAAGCCATGATATCACAAAGAAACATTTTGCTTTATGACCTTCCAAACCCAGCTTAGTATAATACAAGTTTAGTCAACTTCAACATTTCTTACGTCACGCCACAAGACATGACGTTATACAAGACGTCATGTGCGACGTCACTCTTCATACACAAGCCTGTGAAGGCCTGCAGCTAAACACATTACTTAAATACATTCAAATACACAAAATTAGGACAATGTCAAAAATATAAATAATAAATAGAATATTGCACAGTAAAGGTTGAATATCATAAATACTTTTCTCATGACAGGTGGAAATGTTAACCAACTCAACGCCTCATTCGAAGCTACCTGGGTTATCATTTTTATCTCTCACTCGAAAAATATTTATAATACTCAACCTTCACTGTGCTATACCCTCTGTATATTATACACAGCTATAAGATAACAAAAACAATCTCTTATTCCTACCTCCTACCTATTTATAATTTGACCTCACCCACCTATTTTGATTTCCTCAGCGAGACAGTTGTACGGGACCTCAAACTCTTGGTGGTTCCAGGCGATGATGTGAGTTGCTCCCAGCTCACGGTCGACCATGAACGCCCGGATTTCATTCTCTAGAGCGTCTCGCAACTCTTCTCTTGTCTACAATAATCGGTCAGATAGCCAGTGTGATTTATTCTCAAATTTGATTTATTTGATTTATTTATTTGATTTATTTATTTGATTGGTGTTTTACGCCATACTCAAGAATATTTCACTTATACGACGGCGGCCAGTATTACGGTGGGAGAAAACCGGGCAGAGGGGAAACCCACAACCATCTGCAGGTTGCTGTCAGACCTTCCCACATACGGCCGGAGAGGAAGCCAGCATGAGCTGGACTTGAAATCACAGTGACCGCGTTGGTGAGAGACTCCTGGGTCATTACGCTGCGCTAGCGCGCTAACCAACTGAGCTCTCAAATTTGACTGCTTGATCTTGACACTCTTTGCAATATATTACACTAATGTTGGCATAAAGATTGGAGGAAACAAAATGTCAATCTTAGGACCTTGGCAGACATATGGTAAATTTTCACATTTAAACCTGATGCAACACCCACAAGCATTTTCGGTGGCTGACCAAATGGGAGCTGCATTCCAAACAAGCAGTTTTACTGGCTCTGCCAGTTTAAGTTGCATTTCACAGCAAGCAATCGCAATGGCTGCACCATCTAGAGCAGTATGTCAACAAACACTCTGATTGGCTGAATCCCTCAGAGCTGCATTCCAAGAAGCAATCCTACTGGTCAGGGGCTTAAGATATTAAGTTATGTGTAACAGATTATTTATGTCTTTCAACAAGACAAATTTTAATGATTTTATTTGCAAACTGAAAACATTATGAACTATCAGTATATACAGAATGTTAATCTTTTACATACGGAATGAGTTGCTATTAGAACAGCATTCTGTACTAAGCTGAACATACTGTGTTACCCAACACTCAACATTCTTTGTAGGCCTTAATTTATTTCTTTATTTGATTGGTGTTTAATGCTGTACTCAAGTATATTTCACTTCTACAACAGCAGCCAGCACTATGACGGGAGGACACTCGAGGGAAACCCACGACCGTCTGAAGGTTGTTGGCAGACATTCCCTCATACAGCCGGAGAGGAAGAAAGCACGAGTTAGACTTGAACTCACAGCCACCACATTTATGAGAGGCTTCTGCTTCACTGCACTGTGCTGGTGTGCTGCAGGACTTAAGAACGTTCACATCTAATTATTGTTTCAGATAGATATCAAAAGAAACTCTAGCCAAACCTTGTAATTCCAGATAAGGTTGGGTTTCGCATGGTCTCTGTTGAAGTGATAATAAAATAAGGGCCAGTTAGCTTCACTCTTTATCCTCTGACGGCGTTTCCGTAATACTATAGGCTTGTCATTGGCAGTCTGTCAACAAAACACAAAAACATTTTCAATCAAAGTGAGCTACTTTTCAATCAATAAAAGACAACTCACCAAGCAGTTATATGATCTTAAGACGTTTAGACATTTCTCAGCTCGGTCTGAAATTTTTTCAATCAAACATGTCTAACAAAACTTACTGCATTTCACCTAAAGTTTAGCATTTTTTTCAACTTTTCAACGTTTTTTTTCAACGTTCCTTTGATTCTAATCAATTCACCTAACACATATTCCCACGTAAGACTTTTTTGGGTAAAGTTTGATCAATTTCTGACCAAAAGACACTTAACAGTTGGCATCAAAAGTGTGATTCTAAGACCTTCATGAGCACCTGAAAGAGCCTTTTTACATACAAATTTCAGTACTTCAATTATCATGGATTTATAACGAACTTTTCAACAAATTTAAAGTGAATTTTATCCAGTGAAAAAGATTCAGTAGTCAGCCATCTTTTCAAGAGCACAACATCTGGGTGTAAAGTTGCTGTAACCGATATGAGATTGTGCCATAGTGTATCAAACATAGCTATAGTTTGCTTTGTAATGTAAGAATTTTTTGTAATAAATTCTAAAATTAAGAACTATTCATATATAGATATACCCTAATTCTTCAACCTTTAAAACCACCTCTGCAACCAATATTTGGAAACATTCTGAGAGAACTATGCGTAGAAAAAAAAAATCCCACAATTTTATGAGCCTTGCGTCTTTACTGACACAAACAAATCATTTTAGCATCATTTTCATAATAACTGTATGCATAAATCCTACTGATTTACATTAAATATTTGTCTATAGTTCCTACAAAAACATGCATGCTAGTGAGATGATGTGCTTATTTCTACAAGTAAGTATACGTACCTGTTTCTTCTCCAGTCCAACTCGAGCTCTCCAGTGTTGGAGGAAGTTATCTATCTTCTTCTCTATCACACGCCACTGTGCATTCATGCGGTTACGGTTTTGATGATCCTGAAATCAAAATAATATCTTTAGAAAACATTTACTTCAGTCACAAATTTCCTTTGATGATTATTATTAAGATTTATTTAATTATTTATTTGATTGGTTTTTACGCCATACTCAAGAATATTTTACTTATAAGACGGCAGCCAGTATTATGGTAGGAGGAAACCGGGCAGAGCCCAGGGGAAACCCACGACCATCCGCAGGTTGCTGCCAGACCTTCCCACGTACAGCCGGAGAAGCTGGAATTGAACTCTGAGTACTATTAAGATGGTGTTGTCGGTTACAGTCTTGGATCTCGTTGCAGTTGACTGGCACATAACCACCAGAAGAGAATCTACCCATCTCTAGGAGACCTGTTTAGATCTACTGTGGAAGGGTTCTGTTTGCTAGCCTGCTTCCCATGCGCCCAAGGGGGGGCCCAGGTATTCCAGAGCCTCTCTGCTCAATTATATAACCATACACACTCAGATCATATTCGGGTGCATAAGTGATAAAAGTTTGATGATAGGCGTTTAAAGAGTTCAAAGATACTTTTTCTACAAGTCTGTCACAGAACAAACTTAATTAACTGACGACAATGACTCTGAAAAAATTGGCCAAAATCACAGAAAAAGCTTTTCCCAATGTCAAAGTGTATGTGTGGTGTAACTTTCTGAAATGTGAGTTCAAGTACTTGATACAATGTGTACAAAGAAAGAGATGAACGGACTAACATTACGACAATTGCACTAAATCAATTCAGGCTAAGTGTATAAAAGCCACACTGTACCCGTGAAATGCGTTTCTTACCTGTGCTAGCTTGACGTTGTCCCGAATGTGCAAGAGATCGTCCTCGGAAGCTGGGACATCGTCAGGCGAGTCCAGGTACAACAAGAGACCATTGGGCTAAACAAAAAAAAACACAAAAAAAAAAGAAAAAGAGAGAGAGATTAAAAAACAGCTGCATGATTCATTTCAATGAGTAGCTTTACTGAAGGATAAATGTTAACAAATTAACTATTCTGTTGGACAAATGGATCAACAGCATCTGATTAAAGCACACAGATATCTATAATGATTACGGCAGTCCTGTGATCATGGCAGGAGGTCGTTTATGAGCTGTAGACACCAAACAGGACACCCGGCCCTTGGTACCTTATGGTGCACTTCAAACAGATCAGATATTAACTGTTATTAGGGCAGTCCTGTGATTATAGCATGAAGTCGTTTATGAGCTGTAGACACCAAACAGAACACCCAGCCCTGGGTACCTTATGGTGCACTTTAAACAGATTAGATATTAACTGTTATTAGGGCAGTCCCATGACCATGGTGGAAAGTGGTTTTCATGCTGCCCTACTACAATACCATGTTGTAGACACCAAACAGGACACCCAACCCTTGGTACCTTATGGTGCACTTTAAGCAGATCAGATATTAACTGTTATTAGGGCAGTCCCGTTACCATGGTGTAAAGTGGTTTTCATGCTGCCCTACTACAATACCATGTTGTAGACACCAAACAGGACACCCAACCCTTGGTACCTTATGGTGCACTTTAAGCAGATCAGATATTAGCTGTTATTAGGGCAGTCCGGTGACCACGGTGTACAGAGATTTACATGTTGCTCTACTTGAATTCCATGTTGTGGACACCAAACAGGACAAGTGAGAAAGTATAAACAATATTGTTGTTGTCTTTGGTCTAAATGGACGGAGCTCTGTCCATCACCATGCAGGCTGCTCTCCCTCCTTTGGGATTTACTATAGAATTAGATATATGACATTCACAACACTTGTGTCTTGGAGAATGCCACACAGGACTGACCGTTTGCCGTAGTCAACAAACACACGGTGTTAAATTTCCATGGATTAAATAATCCAGACCAAAAACACTATGACAGTATTTATTAATATTCAGAACAAGGGGTCATCAGTCAAACATCACCATGACCATGTTGGCAGTAATGTAAGACATGCACAACCTACTTTCATTTTACAGACCATAAGTTTTGTGGTTGTAATTATTTTTTTTCTTTGCCGATCAAAATTCAATTTAGCACGGCATTTATGACGGCTTTTGCCAAATGCCTTGGTTATTTGCAAGGGCTGTAGTCAGGACACGAATACGGATCGATGCACAGACAGACAAAATCACTATAACATAACAGCGTATACAACACGGGCACCTTAGTCATGGAGGAAATCTATGGTCATTTAGGGTATAGTATTCTGGATGCTGTGACACCACACACACAGGGATGACACCACACACACAGGGATGACACCACACACACAGGGATGACACCTCACACACAGGGATGACACCTCACACACAGGGATGACACCACACACACAGGGATGACACCACACACACAGGGATGACACCTCACACACAGGGATGACACCACACACACAGGGATGACACCACACACACAGGGATGACACCACACACAGGGATGACACCACACACACAGGGATGACACCACACACACAGGGATGACAACACACACAGGGATGCCACCACACACACAGGGATGACACCACACACACAGGGATGACACCACACACAGGGATGACACCTCACACACTGGGATGACACCACACACACAGGGATGACACCACACACACAGGGATGCCACCACACACAGGGATGACACCTCACACACTGGGATGACACCACACACACAGGGATGACACCACACACACAGGGATGACACCACACACACAGGGATGACACCACACACACAGGGATGACACCACACACACAGGGATGACACCTCACACACTGGATGACACCACACACACAGGGATGCCACCACACACACAGGGATGACACCACACACACAGGGATGACACCACACACAGAGGGATGACATCACACACACAGGGATGACACCACACACACAGGGATGCCACCACACACAGGGATGACACCTCACACACTGGGATGACACCACACACACAGGGATGACACCACACACACAGGGATGACACCACACACACAGGGATGACACCACACACACAGGGATGACACCTCACACACTGGGATGACACCACACACACAGGGATGACACCACACACACAGGGATGACACCTCACATACAGGGATGAAACCTCACACACGGATGACACCACACACACAGGGATGACACCTCACACACTGGGATGACACCACACACACAGGGATGACACTACACACACAGGGATGACACCTCACACACAGGGATGAAACCTCACACACAGGGATGACACCACACACACTGGGATGACACCACACACAGATGACACCACACACACAGAGATGACACCTCAGACACTGCAATGACACCACACATACAGGGATGACACCACACACACAGGGATGACACCACACACACAGGGATGACACCACACACACTGGGATGACACCACACACACAGGGATGACACCACACACACAGGGATGACACCACACACACAGGGATGACACCACACACACAGGGATGACACCACACACACAGGGATGACACCTCACACACAGGGATGACACCACACACACAGGGATGACACCACACACACAGGGATGACACCACACACACAGGGATGACACCACACACACAGGGATGACACCACACACACAGGGATGACACCACACACACAGGGATGACACCTCACACACAGGGATGACACCACACACACAGGGATGACACCACACACACAGGGATGACACCACACACACAGGGATGACACCACACACACAGGGATGACACCTCACACACAGGGATGACACCACACACACAGGGATGACACCACACACACAGGGATGACACCACACACACAGGGATGACACCACACACACTGGGATGACACCTCACACAGATGACACCACGCACACGGGGATGACACCACACACACTGGGATGACACCTCACACAGAGGACACCACACAAACAGGGATGACACCTCACACATGGGGATGACACCTCACACACTGGGATGACACCACACACTCGGGGATGACACCACACACATGGGGATGACACCTCACACAGATGACACCTGACCCATCTCATAATGGTGTCATTTTTAGCACTCTTAAGCTAATCTTTCTGAAGTTGGGCCTAACTTAAGTCCTTGGTCTGTATTTGCCTGGGTAATCTGATTTTGAGAATAAGTGACATACTCACCATAAGTCTCCTCAGTAAGCCCATGGCCGTCGGGTGACCCGTTACCCACAATCCTACAAGATGGCGACTCAACTGCCTGAAAATAGAATGAAGAGAGATCTTCAAACCGAGTTGTCACCAAACCCAACAGGAAAATGATCTCATAGTAAAGACTGACTGAGTTGTTTGCAAGCAAAACAGAGAAAAGCAGAGCAGATGAAATTGGATATTTCACTTATATGACGATGGCCAGCATTATTGTGGGCGGAAACCGGGCAGAGCCCGGGGGAAACCTTCTCACTTACGACCGGAGAGGAAGCCAGCATAAGCTGGTCTTGAACTCACAGCGACCACATTGGTGAGAGGCTCCAGGGGTATTACGCTGCGCTAGTGCGCTAACCAAATGAGCCACAGAGGCCCACCCCCCCCCCCCCCCCCCCACACCGGATGAAATTTGAATTACACAAATACGAGCAAGGCTATCAATGTGGTACATCTATCTTTCAAAGCAAGTGAGAACAAAGAAATCCATCCAATGATTAATTTGACTGGTGATTTACCGCTCAAAACTAAAAACACTTATACGACAGCAGACAGCTTTATTGTGGGAGAAAACCAGGCAGAGCCTGGGGGAAACCCACAACTATCCACAGGTTCCCAGTTGGCGAATTTGAACTCCCAGTGACTCCCTTAGTGAGGGGCTCCTGGTTTATTGCTCTGCGTTAGCACACTAACCACTACCCCACAAATGTCCATCAACTCAATGAGTCAACTTACTTAACTTTATAGTCTGAAGTTATGGCCAAAATCAGAATATCATCACTACATGAGCCTTTTTTCACATATCTGAATGTTGTGCCCAATGTTAAAAAATTTGGCTCTTTGGAGGGGGAGGAGGGGGAGGAGTCTGGAGGAAGGCAGAATACTGTAAAATCTCACTAGTATCTGAACACTGAATGCTTATGTATCATACCTATCAACTGGTAGGCTCATGGCTATCAGTTGTGACGGCATGACATCATAATAATAAGTCAATCATTTTGTTCAGCTCTATATTTACTGATCTCGAAAAGAAACCAAAAAAAATTTCTTTGTGTTTTTTACACCCGGCATAAGGTTTTTCAGTCACACTTTTCAATCTTGCAATATGGAATTCTTCTTCAATGACTTATCCTTGACATACCTGTTCGTTAGCATCCTGTTGTCTGTGCTCTGGGTGAACATTGCGGTCAGGAGATGTTTGGGCAGTGCCCCCTCCCCCAGGGCCAAGTCCTGCATCTTAGCAGCGATCTCTGCATCACCCTCCTACAACAACAACAGCACCTAATGTACTTAACCTATATAATTTAGTTCATAATTAAATTACTCAACTCGCCTGATTCTGAGATTTGTATTGGTGAAAGAAAAGTGTTTTGTGTACATTTGTGGGGGGTGGGTGGGTGGGGGTTGGGGGTGGGGGAGTCAGCACCGAAACTAATATTTCATTGTCCTTATTTGCCTCGAAAAATGTACCTAAACAAGAGAAGGGGGTGGGGACACCGTGGTAAGAGTGTCAATGCAGTGCAATGACCAAGGCGCCTCTCACCAATGCTGTGAGTTCAAGTCAAACTCTTGCTGGCTTCCTCTCCAGCAGTACCAGGTCCGCCAGCAACCTGCGGATGATCGGGGGTTCCCCCCGTGCTCTGCCCAGTTTCCTCCCAGTTTTCCGCCGTCACATAAGTGAAATATCCTTGAGTACAGTATATCAAACACCGATCAAATCAAATAAATATATCAAGAGACAGAGGTAAATTCAAACACATGGTCTCCCTGTCCGCCACCCCTGCTTGGATAACTCCTTAAAAACAATCTACTCATGTTCACTAAGCTGATAGTGCTGGTGCAGAGCAGATATCTATAACAATCTACATATCAGCCAGTTCTGATTTCTAGATACATAAACAGGAACTGGACTTCCGTTGTTTTTAGGCGAAACAAGCATCTTTACCAGCTCCTCTTTTGACATCTGACTTTTGAACATGGACAATTCATTTATTTATTTATTTGACTGGTGTTAAGCCTTACTCAAGAATATTTCACTTATGCGCCGGCCGCCACCATTATGGTGCGGAAAAACTGGGCAAAGCCCGAGGGAATCACACAGCCATCCGCAGGTTGCTGGCAGACCTTTGGACCACTCACTTAAAAGAAATTACAACACTAGACCAAATGCATCCATCAATAAAGTATCCCAAATAAAGTTTAAGTGTATTCTACATTTCTGTGATGTCTGATAACCGAGATATTGCAGTTCAAAGTGAGCTAAAACATGGAGAACATTGTTCAGCTAATCTGCAGCCATGTCTATATTAATTTTAACTGATCATTTTTGAGTTATATCAAAAACCTGAGAAAGCCGCTGTTTCCAAATGACATCAACAGAATCCTGTTTTGTCTTTCAGCCCTATCAACACCGGTATGAGTGACACGAACATCATGTATCCGGTT
This sequence comes from Liolophura sinensis, assembly GCF_032854445.1. Lineage (NCBI taxonomy): Eukaryota > Metazoa > Mollusca > Polyplacophora > Chitonida > Chitonidae > Liolophura > Liolophura sinensis. Next base: position 15,618,204 of record NC_088298.1, on the reverse strand, counting down.
TCTGTAGCATGGGGTATCCCGTGGACTCTTAAAGAGTTCCAGGTTAAAAGTTTATTTACCCTCTGTTTCAACCACTTTTCTGAATTAGGTAAGGTTACCACATAATTCCTCAACCTTTTCGCTTAGGAAAGAGCAACTTTCAGTGCACATTTTTAGGTAAATTTTGGAGACAAAACTACACTGGATGGATTGGCCAATTCAAGGCTTCACAAAAAGTGAAATTTTTATCACAAAATACAGAATGATCTACCTTCAGAACGTGCTTGAATATAAACCTTGCACACGTATGATAAGGTTGAAGACACGTCCATGTAGGAAGAGGGCACTGCTGTTTTTACGATTTAACAGTCGAAATAGTTGTTTCCCTTTGTAGAGGGCTGATGAACCCTATTTATGTTAAGAACAAGTTTGCAGGAAATTGTTTTACGAATCAAGGGCAACAAGAATAATTTTATCAGTTGACACAGTATAATGCCTTCAGAGGATACTTGAACAAAAACACCTTGCACGCCTGTGAGAAGGTTGCAGAATTATAGCAAGTCGTTTGTCGTGTTGTCTTTCCACTTTTTGCAGGATGTCTCAGCTATCATGAATTTGCACATGCGCATTTTTTTTGTTCTTCATTTCCTTAAGAGATCTTGTTTACGAGAGTCACTCTTACCTCAATGATTGCCTTCATCACCATGCCTGCCCCCTTCACTATTGCCATGGAGGGATGCTGTAAACAAAAATACCAACAGTTTTACCTATGATAAAGTATTAAATATTAACAAGGTTTATTACCGCATCGAGCGCATCGCTCTACTCTCCTCTCCTCATGCCAAGCTGAGGTCTGTACCCTGCCGTCTACAAATCTGACACAGACGGCTAATTCACACTATCCACAATGACCAATGGCAACAGTGATAACATCGTAAGTCATATCATGTTGTTGTTGTAAAAGTAACGGTGAAAGAAGGAAGACAGTATACAAGCCAAATTTGACCATATCCCTTGACAGACAGCGGGTTTTAGGTATAGGGACTATTTCTGTTATCTGTGTTTTACGCCATACTCAAGAATATTTCACTGATACGATGACGGTCAGTGTTGTGGTGGGTGGAAACCTGGCAGAGCGCAGGGGAAACCCACGACCATCCGCAGGTTGCTGGCAAACCTTCCCACGTACGGCCGGAGAGGAAGGCACTATGAGCTAGACTTGAACTCACAGCGACTGCACTGACGAGAGGCTTCTGGGTCACTACGCTGCACTAGCGCTAACCGACTGAGCCACGGAGGCCCCCCTAATCTATGAGATGAAGTTCTTAATAATCTGCCTATGTCGCAAGTTAAATATGTCACTTGTCAATGGTTTGGAAGACTCTCCTCAAACATCCATTTTTAAAGTCTTCAACAACATGCCTGCTAAATGCTTTGTTTTCTGTATCCACATGTCTGGAAGTTAATCCTTACCTGAAAGAGTTTGAATACTATCCTGCCATTGACAGCCACAAGTTCAAGGAGCGTGTCGAAATGGGAGCCATCTGTTGTTTCACTGTATGGCGCACAGAGAGCAAAGGTGAGAAAATCCAACATGGCGGATATGACTAGAGCCCCTGTACTTTTTACCTGAAAGAAAAAGTTAATATATACATTTATTATCCAATTTCTTCCAACTTCTTAACTCTTTTTCCCGTAATACTGCAACTACCCTTATTCCTTAATCTTTCTGCACATGAAAGAACAACTTCCAGTCCAATTTATGAACATTTTTGATTTGATTTTGACGACACAACTATACTGGTTAGATTGACCAATTTTCAGGGCTTCACAAGAAGTATAATTTCATTGGTCTACACAGAATAATTCCTTCAGAATATGCTTAAATAAACACTTTGCAAACATGCGAAAAAGTTGAATAACAGTCATGCAATTTTCCATGTTCTTTTCCATTCTCCATTTCTTGCAAGTCTTCGTTTCTTTCTTCTCCTCTATAATTACTTTTATACTATCATAACATTCGGAGGTCCCCAGTAAGGTTTAGTACATATTCCATCATAATTTTAGAACAGTTGGTGTAAAACACCATGCCTTAAGGCAACAAATATATCCAGACGCACAGCAAGCACACATGAGCTTTGATAAAAAAAAAAAACATTTACTTATTTTATTTATTTATTTATTTGATTGGTGTTTTATGCCTTACTCAAGAATATTTCACTTATACGACGCCAGCCAGCATTATGGTGGGAGGAAACTGGGCACAGCACGAGAGAAATCCACGACCATCCTCAGGTTGCTGACAGATCTTCCTACGTACGGGTAGAGAGGAAACCAACACGAGTTGGACTTAAACTCGAAGCGGTCGCAATGGTGAGAGGCTCCTGGGTTATTGCACTGTGCGGGCGTGCTAACCCCCTCAGCCACTGAGGCTGCCACTTAGGCAAGAGTAAAACTAGATACACATGGATATTGAAACACGTAGATAGCATTTGAGAACTGAATGTAGTTGATTTCATTTGAATGTCTCACTCGTGACAAATTTAATTGTGATTTTTGTACTTTGTATAGTATTTTGGAGTTTCAATTTGGATTAAATGTTTTTCGAGAAAACTTTTTATCGGACAGTAAGTGTCTTTTTTTTGGATAAAAACTAAAATCCCCACACTGATTTTTCTTTCAAACACCTCACACCAATTCATGCAGGTACAGGCAAACTTTTTGAAGTCTTTACAATGACTGAACTAGAGTCTACACCGATAAAAGTAAGCTGTAATTTGTAATTTTAGTAAAGGTAGAGTGGTGCTCAACATTATACTCCGTTCACACCGTCAAAATTTAATCCGGATCAAAATCGAAGCCAGTTGTAAAAATGTGGGCGTTCACACTACCATGTGGCCTAGCCGGTTTTAAACCAGTTCAGAGATTTGTCCCTTCACACGGCCACATTTAAGCCGGCTTAGTAATTGCAAGGTCATACCTCGTCTATACACAGCTTCACTGACCTGCATCAGTTTAGTAATTGCAATGTCATGCCTCGTCTATACACAGCTTCACTGACCTGCATCAGTTTAGTAATTGCAATGTCATGCCTCGTCTATACACAGCTTCACTGACCTGCATCAGTTTAGTAATTGCAATGTCATGCCTCGTCTATACACAGCTTCACTGACCTGCATCAGTTTAGTAATTGCAATGTCATGCCTCGTCTATACACAGCTTCACTGACCTGCATCAGTTTAGTAATTGCAATGTCATGCCTCGTCTATACACAGCTTCACTGACCTGCATCAGTTTAGTAATTGCAATGTCATGCCTCGTCTATACACAGCTTCACTGACCTGCATCAGTTTAGTAATTGCAATGTCATGCCTCGTCTATACACAGCTTCACTGACCTGTATCTCTTGCCACACCTTCTTGTTTCTTACAGCATCATTCCGTTCTTGCTGTATGACATTATTGCCCCAAATAGCGATTAGTGCCGAAGTTTCTTCAACGCTTCAATTTATCCCTTAACAGTCCATCCTTGAATGGCGAGCTTGTCTACCATGCCATGCCCACATACGCGTTAAAAATGCATATCCAGGGCATTTAATCCAATTACCGTTCACACGGTGCAGATACACCGACTCAAGCCCCGAAACTGCCTTCAAGCCATGTCGCTAGCTGGGGTAAATAACCCGGATTAAATGCCCCCTATTTGCGTTTCCACGGGCAACATCAAACTGGCTCAAAGCCACTTTCGCAAGTTAAACCAGCTAAACTGAACCTGGGTATTAGATTCAAAAATAACTTCCCGTATTTTAAATATGAACTGGTTCAGCGAGCGGACTCACCACATGTTGGTTGAACATTTCCAACAATGTTTCCAGAAACTTCCTCGAGGACAGCAGAGAGTATTTGTTAAGTTGCTCCTGACGAAGATCGTAATCATCGTGCATAGGCTGAAAGAAAAAAACATCATTTATCAAAGTGTCAACATAAAAATCCTTTATTTGAACAGTTACTAGTAACTGAATACAGGTGATTGTTTTTCTTTAATGTATCAAAAAAGGCCAGTTTAGAGAAATCCACCTTTCCATCTCCATCCACCTATCATGAAGATACTGAATTGAATGAAATGCCTAAAGAAGACTACCATGAAAATGACCTTCAAATGTCCTAGATCTGGATAGAGGCCATTTGAATTGAGGAATGGTCTCAAGAGTACGCCATTCGCTAATCACTAGCTTATTTGTGGTACACACTCACTAGCATACCACTGGACTGGTTGGCAAATCCACAGAGCAGTAAATTATTTATTTGTTGAAATTTAACGCCCCAGTTGAAAACTTAAGGAAGGTGTATGGATTTGAGGAAACTTGGAGTGAACGGAGGAAACCAACAACCTCAACCGGGTATATAAATCACCTGACTTAAAGCTGGCCAATGAGGGCTGGATTTAAATATGTGACCCCATTTGTCAAGGGGCGTGACTGTCAGATTTGTAAATTCTGACCACTAGAATAAGCCTTGCCAATAAAACTTCAAATCCATATTTAAAGAAAGACCGATGCCCTTTGACAGCAGCAGCTGAGGCTCTGACTTCCCTAATTTATGCAAATCTGCTCTCGAGCAGATGCACAAATCACAAGAAATGATTTAGGGTACAAAGATACTGATCAAATTTGATCTATAAAGTTAGTTTTTCCTTCATAAATAACTCTTTTTGACCAAATTTTGACCGAATTTGAATCTGCAGCGACCTTGAATGACCTCCATATTCCATATCTGTATTCTTCCCCACCTTGATATGCATGTTCTTAACAAAGTTCTGACATGTTTGATGACCTTTGTCTCAGGTATCTGAAACGACCTTGAAATGACCTTGTGTCCTGTCCTACCTGCATGAGAGCGTTGAGCATGTCCGTAGCTGCGTGGGTCACCCCATCATCCCCTCTTTTCAGTGCCTTCACCACCTTCACTCCAACTTTCTCTCTCATCCTATGAAGGAAATGACATATGAAACAAATTGGATTTGATTCCTTCGATTGCTGTTTAACACCAGCCTTAAAAATATTTCATCATGATAAATGACCTAAAATTCGGCACGCTGCCAACTTGCACTGATTCTAAGAAGGTGTTTATAGATATGTTTGAATGAATACATGAATGCTTGGAGTTTTATGCTGTACTTAACAATTTTTCAGTCAAATGACAATGAGGGCATGATTAAAGGTAAATGTGGGATGATATCTGACTAGAAAAATGTAAGCTTCAACATCAAAATGAGTATTTTATGGCATTTAATTGCCTCTAAAAATACAATATTTCGCGTGAAATTTTACACCTCAGCGATCAGTGTTTTAAAAGTAGGGGAAACAGAAGTACTTGGAGTAAACCGTCGGCCTTTGATAAGTACCTAATGAACTTTTAAACATGTGACCCGCAGACTTTCACCTGCGACGGGACTGGTCAACTTTCCACCCATTAGCTTTTGACATGTAAAAAGCTACTCATGAACATACTCACAGTACAAAGAGAATCAGAACCTACTTTGGCAGCTGTGTGAAAGCCCTGAACCCGGCCTTTGAAGCGACCAGTCGCCTGAGAGCGTGGAATTGAGCCTCGAGAGCCGATGACGATATGACGGCCTGATCACCCTCACGTTCAATCAGATTCGCTAATGTCTGGTTGATTAACTTCTCTTTGTTCTCAGAAAACAAACCCTAAATAATACAATTTAAAAAAAAAAATGTAAACACAAAGTACGACAGATCAACTCCAATTTTTTTCAACATATGATGTTTTACTTGTGACAAAAGTGAATATCAAATGTGAGGTTTGATTTATATGTTTCACATGAGAACACATCATATAAAGAGAATGCACAAAACTTATTTATCAGAAAGAAAGTCAGATTCAATGATTTTATTTAGGGTAATAATATGGTCCAAACGGCCTACCATAGCGTTAATAAATTTTCACTGCATTTAATACTGCAATTCACCTAAAGTTAAGTATTTTTCAAGTGACACATTCATCCAAGTTATAGTGCCACTTATGGAATTTTTTGTGAAGTTTGTTAACTTTCTTGTTGGAAAAACTTCAGTGATGGCATCAAAAGTATCATTTTTACACAAACGAAGTTGGAATTTTTACACACCAACCTTCAGATGAAATGGAAAAATCGAAATCAAAAATAAGTTAAGATGTGTTTTCTCTGGTAATGGAAACTTCAAAGAGAATGACACCACCAAAAGTAGACTGATCGCCAGCTGTCATATTACTAAGAGTTGTATCTAAGTATACAATTACCAAAAGTTTAGATTTTCTCTGAACCAAATTAAATGCACTGAAATATGTGAACTGAAAAAGTCTTTGTACCTATTGCATTTGTTAGACTGCATGTTGGAATACAACACAGAGACATTTTCTACTTTTACATAATATGACAAAATATGTGACCTTTATCATTATTCGCATGTAATTAGTACAAATGAATATTTATGGGCTATCCTCAACATAAATACATGGTTTAATAGCACGAGAAAAACGCAAAAAAAAAAAAAAAAAAAAATACCAACATCATACATAAAGCCCAGCACAGCTCTGAAACCTTCTTTCATTTTACAGACAAAGACATTCAACAAATAGACCATGAAAACAACTACTTCAAAACCTACAACATTGCTGAGAAGTTACTGATATCCTCTTAAGTCCCAACAGACCACCACAAAATCCTATGGTTTAAATGGATTTTAGTCGGTTAGAAAATTCTACAACAATAAATCAAACTTATTTTCCTGGACAGTGTTTAATGGTTTTTCATCTAACAAATACTTTATTTTTGTGCTTTCTTTGCCTTTAAGGGTCTGGGTTTTTTTTGTCCCCTTAAACATGTTGATTTGTTCATCAAGCACGTTTACACGCTATCCCAGTTAGTGCAGATTAATTTATGCAGAAACGTTAAAAGTTATATGTTTTTACACATCTATAGCCTGGAATTACTTAAAGTGCTGTGTGTTGTCAGATTTAAGATTTCTTTCTTTAAGATTTATGGCGGCCAGCATTATGGTGGGTGGAAACCAGGCAGAGCCCGGGGGAAACCCACAACCATCAGCAAGTTGCTAGCAGACCTTCCCACGTACAGCCGGAGAGGAAGTCAGCATGACCTGGACTTGAACTCACAGCGACCGCATTGGTAAGAGACTGCTGGGTCATCACACTGCGCAAGCGCGCAAACCAACTGAGCCACGGAGGCCCCTAGTGCAGCTTAAGTTCTAGGGACTCAAAACGGAATACAAAATGTTAACATTCACACTTACATCCTGTGTGACTGCATGTAACAAACCACTGTAGGAAACATTGCTGTTAAACCGATCAACTGCTTCATCAAATGTCATTGATCCTGAAATGACACAAAATTGATTTATTGATTGATGTTTAATGCAGTGTTCAAGAATATTTCACTTATACAACGGCAGCCAGCATAATGGTGGAAGGAAACTGGGCACAGCACGAGGGGAGTCCACGACCATACGTAGGTTGCTGACAGACCTTCCCATGTACGGGAAATGACAAAAAATCCAACAATCCACAGGAATGTACATGTAGCAGTGTGTAATCGTGCCTACTGTGTCAACTGAATGATTGGTCTCCTCTCTACAATTTATTTACTTACATGATTGATGCTTTACACTGTACTCAAGAATATTTCACTTATGCGACAGTGGGAGGAAACCGAGATTAATCCCTCCTCTCAAAAAAGGAATATTTCTTTTCCATGAAGCTTGTCGGGTTTATGGATAGAAGATACCAGAAAAAAATCCCGTGGAAAATAAATATACTTCAGACTAAAATAAGAAGAAATTTCTTTTACCATGATCCCTGTTCTGTTGTTTTTCGAAAAATTGGTACCAGTAAGGTCAGTTTTGTGGTAAACAAGGTTACTTACCAGGGGGACTTTGAATGAACTTGAGGTGTTGACTTTCCACTTCTTCTTCAACTGGGACAGTGAAGGGACCTGGTAGCAGAATTTTGAAAAGTAAACCCAGAATGTATGTATGTATGCTGAATAGGGCTTAACGAGTAAATCAAGTAAAGTTATATGGTCATGACAAATTTCAAAAAAAATTGGCTTACAGCTGTTTCATACTCTTATGCCACACCTGTCTTCGTTTTTTTTTTTTTTTTACTTTCACCATGAATGTCTTTCCAATGCAAAATAACTATAATACTGACAAATCTTCTAATTTATGGAACATGTGGACTGTCCCAGCAATTTCTTCTCATGAACCCAAGCTTACTTTATTAGAAAATTTTGAAAGACTGGAAAATCATAAAAACATCTAGGTCAGACAAAATAAAATGGTGGATTTTCAATTTTACTTTTATGTTTGTTTATTTATTTCACTGGTGTTTTACGCCATACTCAAGAATATTTCACTTATTCCATGGCGGCCAGCATTATGGTGAGAGGAAACCAGGCACAGCCCGGGGGGAAACCCACGACCATCCGCAGGTTGCTGCAGACCTTCTCACCTATGGCCGGAAAGGAAGCCAGCATGAGCTGGACTTAAACTCACAGCATTTATTTTTATAACAAAATTGGTGCTGCCCTATAAGTTTGAAAAAAACACTACTCCTCAAACAGCACTATTGCAATTCATCAACTTATCATCAACATTCAACATACCTAAATCCTCTTTCAATTTAGGCCTATTCACTGACATATTCCTTCGCATAAGTTTTTTACTTTCTTAAGATAAATTAACAACTTATCTTCAAATTTAATATTTTATTTACATATAAAATAAAATTTCATCTATATATGAATACTACAGCTCAAAGTTGTTTCTAACACAAGGAACTGCTGTAAACTAAAGCAGTCAATAATTCTTTTGTCACAACATAGACAAAGCAGTCAGCTGTTGAGGTTTTCTTCTTTTTGCTCAGTCTAAAGTGAAAGTGAAACTAAAGTGTGACTTACCCAGTCTGTAGCCTCGCTTTGTGGGTTTCATCTTGACACAAATATCTCTGTTCCCCGAGGCTCGTACTCCATCCAGGACTGAAGCTATCAGTGCATCTCTACAACAGTAAGACACAATGAGCGAACTGTCAAACCTGCTACACAATTTTTCAAAAAATCCTTTTCCTTCCATTACAAAATAACATATCAAATGGCAAAAAAAAAAAGTACCTAATGCTAACAACCTGCAACTTTTAACTGCGACAATCCAAACTCAAATAAAAACCTAGAAACAACATTAAAATTATCTTTATGTTGCATGGGTTTTTCTGCATGTTCTGTAGGTGTCTAACAGTCATCACATCTGGGTCTTTCATCTGAATGAATGAATGAATGATTTAGGCTTAACATCATTTTGACTTGACAATTTTTTAGGCATATGATGAAGGAATCCTTAGGGTGCATGTAATGTGCCTCCTTGCTGCAGGAAGGATTTCCACCGCCCGAGCCACTATGAAAAAGTCATTAGGTGTATGTACATATACTGTGACTTCTTATGGTTGGGTGAGTCCATGCCGCCAAAGTGCTGCCGCCACTGAAGTATCATGCTGAAGACACCAGACGCGACACCCCGCCTAGTCACATTATAATGACACCTGGCCAACCAGTTCTGTTTCCTTATTCTAACCTCTCAGTGCTGAGCTTCAAGGCAGGCCGCATCAAGTACCATTTTTTTAAGCCTTTGGTATGACCCCAACTGGGTTGATCCTGGGTCTTCCGATTTTGACCACCTAACCCTACACAACACTGAGTAACCAGACTAATGACTGTAAGTCTTAATTTATACCTGGAGGAAGCTTGAGCACCTGGAATAAACCACCGATCATTGGCAAATAACTCACAGACTAACATCAAGGTGTATGCAATAGTGTTGGCAGACCAGAGATCTCAAAAGAACTTCATGTAAGACCAACCAAAGTGCAAATCAAGCTCAGTTGATTTATCACTGCCACCACCTCGAACTGTCAACTTGGTGGTTGATTCCTGTTTACCCTAATTCCTCAAACCTTTTTCGCATACTAAAGAGCAACTTTCATTTCAATTTATACTTGTTATTCATATGATTTTGGAGGCAAAACTACATTGGTTGGATTAGCCAGTTTAAGGGCTTCACAAAAAGCATAAGCCACCCCGCCATTATACTGATACAGGTCAACCAGTCGTTGCACTTTCCCCTTCATGCTGAACGCCAAACGAGGTAGTTACAACTTCCTCTTTTAAAGTCTTAGGTGTGACTCGACCCAGGAATGACCCTGGATCTACCGCTCCTGAAGGCGATGCTCTACCAACTGTGCTATCGGGGCCAGAAAGAATTCTTTGAATAAACACTTTGCACACATGCGAAAAGTTTGAAGAATTACAGTAATAATGGTATAAAAATCAAAACATATTATCAACGTTGTGAACATTTCAGAAAACAATAAAAATTTACAGCATTCAAGGCTGCTCCACTGACCTGTCCGTGGACGTGTATGTCCGCACAGCACCTTTCACGTACTCTATACTGAACATCTGGGGATTTTCCTGATCACGAATTATTGCAAAAACCTGTCGGGAAAAAAAATCAAATTTTGCAATGATTTATAACACAGCGTTGTGAAAAATTTTGAAGACACTCAAAGCTCACTGACTACAAATACCTGCAAAAAAAATGACTTGTCTTTGGAACAATTCACTATAAAACATTGCAAATTTGACATGTCCACAGAGCTTTTTTTATTTTCTATATACATCAAGGAACACTTGTGTCACTTTCATATTCTTGCCAATTTATAACAAAACTAATCTCACAGAGAAACAGTTAGCGGCATAGGTTTAGCTAGAGGGGAGTCTCGGTGTCTTTGAGACGCTGTACTCTGACAAAATTACATGTATAGACACTGGAGACACAGGGAAAATAAGAGAAAAACTGAAAATAAGATGGCCTGATTTCAAATTCTGACTGAATCTATGGATAGCAGGTATTTACTTGGGGATTAACAAAGCTTTAATTTACATGTAGCTAAGCACAGGAAGTAACTGTTTACAGACACTGTGCTGACTTTAACTTGTTGCTTAGAGCTAAACACAGTTTATCAATTTCTAAGCATAACCTGACTCAGGATTGAACCAGTGTCTTTTATCAGCTGGATATTCCCGCAGCCTGGCCCAATAAAGTGTTGGTGGAAGAAGAATTCTTTCATCTTCTGTGTACGATAATTGTGACTGAAGGATTTACAGGAATGACAATAATTTGGAAAATGGATGATCCGAGTGTCACCTGTCATCCAAACTAGGGGAATCTGCCTGGGTTTAACATTAAAAAGTCACAACCAGTCTACAGTTTTATTGGATTGGTGTTTTACGCCGTAGTCAAGAATATTTCACTTATACGACGGCCACCAGCATTATGGTGGGGAGGAAACAGGGCAGAGGCCGGGGGAAACCCACGACCATTGGGACTTGAATGGATTGCGACTGCATTGGTGTCTATGGTTTTAGCACAAACAACAGCATATATACTGTGTCAGTATACTATAAAACATAACACTATAAAACTGTTCTACTGGAAACCAGTATGTACAAGTTTCATGGTGAACACAGTTCAAAAAAAAACAAAAAACAAAGAATTCCTATTTATATTGAAGTTTCACCATGAATTGAACTTTGATTTTGAATGTAACTTCAATATAAATAGGAATTCTTTTTGTTTAACACCTTACTCTGTTGAAGACGATAGGTTGTCACCACAACGTCAGTAAATAGCATACACTGTCCACTAGAACAGTTTTATAGTTTTATCGTTTACAGTATACTAATCTGGATGTCTGAAAATCTACATTCCTATGTTTCAGTATATGTGTATGTATGCTTTAGCTTTAACGTCGTCTTTACAATTTTTCAGTCATATGATGAGGTGTAGTCATTAGGTGTGCGTACGTATAATGTGTCTTCTTGTGGCAGGGCGAGTCCATGCCGTCAAAGTGTTGACACCACTAAAGTATCATGCTGAAGACACCAAACACTACACCCCACACAGACACCGGGCCAAGAAGTCTAACCTCTCAGTGACCTGAGCCAAGCACAAACAAGTACCATTTTTAAAGACTATGGTATGACCTGTCGCAGGGTTTAAAACTGTTTCAGGTTTTTATTATTTTTTATTATTATTTTTTTTATAAATATGGAATCGCCCATATCTGTTCTCTGTTACATGCAAGAAATCCTTCGTCTGGATGCAACTGTTCGATGGTGACAGATTTGGACTAGATTTCTGCCACACAAATCTAATGGAATCCTTTTCAATTCTGGTTAAAATGACAAAAATGCCCTGTTTAATAGCTTCCCCAACTAATACAAAGTCGGTGAAGTTTAAAGTTAGATGCCGCCCCCCACAAAGCACATGATCTTCACTCACATCACAGAGCGGTTTACATGTCACCAGATTGTAAGTGGCTGGGTCACGCTCCACTAGGCACGTTTCCGACAGACACATTGTCCGTCGCACGGAATCAACATGGCGCGGGGAAATCTTCTGTACGGTGAACTCTGCGTATGATGTCAGGGCCTCGTCAGAACTGAGAAATAGAAAAAGCAGAACAAAAATGCAGTAAGATTTATTGGCTGGAGTACAAAAACAGTGCTTTAAATGGAATATTATTGTACTTCAGGTGCATGGTAGGTACAAATGCACTTTTAAAAACACAAACGGCTTAAATTGACACTTTTGAAGCCAACAATTAGGTTTTTCTGACGGGAAAATAATCAAACAAAAAGTGGCCCTATAAGCTGGATGAATTTATCAGAATCAATCAAAATATGTCACTGGAAAAATGCTAAACTTTACTAGGTGAAATAGAATAACCATGTTTTCTGTATTTGAGAAAGTCATTTTGGACATCATTTCATCCATTTCCAACAGGCTAATAAATACATTTCAACATTCATTTTGTTGGTCACAATTCCACTTTACTTTTCATTCAGTCTTTTGTTTTTTCCTGTTTTTTTGTTTTTTTCTTGGAAGAAAAGTTATTTATTTATTTATTTATTTGATTGGTGCTTCACTTATAAGGCAGCGGCCAACATTATTGTGGGAGGAAAACCAGAGCCCAGGGGTAACCCACAACCATCCGCAGGTTGCTGAGGGACCTTCCCAAATTGACGAAAAGTAGTACTGCCATGGCCGTACCACTTCTGATGCCACTGTATCAGAGGTGTATCAAAATACAGTGTATCAAATTTCATAAGGCGTCAACATGAATATTTTTTTAACAAAACTTTTTATTAACAAAGGTTTGGAATAAATGTACCTGTATTTTCCCATCTTACGGGTGACGAAGTGTTCAAACGTGATCGGCTCTTTCCGTTGCTTCACGGATATGCCAATGTAAGCGGCTGCAGACTCTAAAACACTTTTTGCTAACTCGTCTCTCTGCTCCAGAGCAAATAAATGCTGAAAAAGCAAAAAGGCCACCAATCTGACTGACACAATATAATACCTGTGAAAGAAAAATATTTTTCAATCACTCCCAGGACATAGTATTCAACGTTCCAGTATTTTCCAGGTTTAAAACCTGTGATTAACTGATACCACCTTGCCGAGTTTTCTTGACTCTGAGAGTTCTCTCGATTTTATAAAGGTGTCTGGAAGTTTGCTTAGAACATGGGATGATATTCTACTGGAAAATTGTAAGTTTCAGCATTTTGTGAAACTCATTTGCCTCTAAAAATGCACTTTTGTGGGCGAAATTTTAGGTCATTTGTGGTATTTTGGTAGCTTATTTACCAGTCCATTTGAAACATAATATTTAACATTGAAAAAAAGGACATTTATCTACTTATCATACAATTAATAAACTCCTTTTCTAGAAAATCTTTCAAGAATTTCACAGCTCGGTGCAAGCCGTCGTTTCCGTTTCCATTCCTAACAAGTTTGTAAACAAAAACAAATAAAATACTGTAATTCTTAAACCTTTTCACATGTTTGCAAGGTGTTTATTCAAGCATCTTCTGAAGGATTATTCTGTGTTAAATGAAAAAAATTATATTCTTTGTGAAGCCTTGAAACTGGCTGATCCAACCGATGTAGTTTTGTCTCCAAAGTCAAATTAAAAATGTGCATAAATTGAAGTTTCTGTTTCACATGCGAAAAAGTTGCAGAAATAGACTACAGATGCACCCACCAGCCTGTTAAATCCACCATATATGACAGCTAGACCCCCTGGGTAATCCGACACCTGCAATAAGAATCAGGTCATAATGTAAAACATTTTATAGTGAACCTTAATAAATGGCATTTTTCTCGTTTTTATTGCATACTTATTATTGGGGTCTTATTATGCCTTTCTATTTTTCATGGTTTTCACATAGGTTCACTTTCATTTATTGATTTTAGATGGCGGCCATCATTATGGTGGGAGGAAACTGGGCAAAGCCCAGGGGAAATCCCACCCAATGCCAGTATAGAGTGTGCCTCACTTGAACGTGAGGTATGGGGGGGAAAGTCCTAGGCAGTTATAGGATGAAAGGCAAAAGGCATTCATACAAAATAAACCAAAAACAATATATATTTTCAATTGCTGAGAAAATCTGCAGTTCATACTAAAAACGAAATCTGCAACACAAGTTACACAGGACTGTCAAATTTCCTTATTTCTCCCTCTCCGTTCTAACACTGACCCTTTACACCTATGACCCTATTTATTACTGTTTACCTGAGCTAGACCCTCCATGTCTTTGTAATCGTACGAGCACAGGACCCTGTTTGAGCTGGGGTCCACTTGGTTCAGAGAGGCCGGGGTCACTTCCAGAATGACAGGAACACGGTTCTCCGACCAGTGGTGTTTGTAAGCGTTGAACCTCTGAAAGGAGAGTTTAACACTTGTGATAACTCTTCCCAGCTTCCAGTAACCAAAGCATCACTAAGCCCATGTTGTTTTGGCAGCTGTATTGTTCACTTTTTGTTGGCATAGGTACTAAAATTTTACTTAAATTGTTACCATAAACCCAAAAATTACAAAAATTCCTTGTTTAAACCTAAAAAAAGTACTGAAATCTTAAACCTACATGTACATGAGAAGATATTGTTTGATTCATTTCACTGTTTAATTCACATTACTGTATATGATTATGCACACTCAAATCATATCTTGGGGCCTCCGTGGCTCAGTCGGTTAGCGCGCTAGCGCAGCGCAATGACCCTGGAGTCTCTCACCAATGCGGTCGCTGTGAGTTCAAGTCCAGCTCATGCTGGCTTCCTCTCCGGCCGTACGTGGGAAGGTCTGTCAGCAACCTGCGGATGGTCATGGGTTTCCCCCGGGCTCTGCCCGGTTTCCTCCCACCATAATGCTGGCCGCCGTCGTATAAGTGAAATATTCTTGAGTACGGCGTAAAACACCAATCAAATAAACAAATAAATCAAATCATATCTTAAACTACATAATAAAATCTTTAAATCAGGCAAAACTGTTTGCTATTGAAAATCTGTACATACATGTACGGTACAGCTCAGGCTAAAAGTCAACTGTTTACTGCTTGTATCACACTCCGAGATGCTGAACAACGCCCCGCTGGCACATGACAAACCCTCTACTGGGCTGTGTCAGAGACGTGCTGAGGTACGCAGTATTATCGTCAGAAGGTGTGAATATAGTTCCGTCTACAGATACAGGCCTATTCTAGCTTGCCAGTGAAGGGGCAGTCTCCGTGTTCACATACATTTTGCCTCAATTTTTACTCAAGTTCACACATAAAATTTGACAGGCCAATCTGAATTCATCTGGGTGTTGGTTCAAATCATGTACAGTTGTTAAACATAAATTAACAGAGTGGAATGACTTCCGTGAAGGCATTTTGTAGTCACAGTCAGAAAAGAAAAGCTACACTGTGTAAGGGTAAGCCAAAAATTCGAATAAAGTGTATTGGTGCAATTGGGAAATTATTACCGCACTACTTTTTTCTGTCAGAAAAACCTTTCTAACGAATCATTTTTTCCTTCATATGTTTGCTATGTGGGTGTTTTTCCTACATGGTTTCGTACAAACTACAAATTCTCCAGAGTCATACAATCAAAATCTAACTTGTCCTGTATCATGTTTTTATATTTTTACCACTTCTGTACATAAAATTCATATTGAAATACCGCGCTGTTGTTGTTGCACAGTGTGTCAGCGTCAAAGTGTCTATCTGGTTTTCTAAATCACTGAGTGGCAGATAATTTTTCACTGGTAAATGACTCCCACAACTAGAAAAACTTTCTACGGAACAAACGAGAGGTATATGTCCATCTTTTAACTTGTTATGGAAGACGAAGAATGAGCTAGTTTTAGCAGTCGTGGTGACCTATTACAGATGTCACATAGACTCCCTCGTAAATCACTACTTAAAAGAAAACTGCCACTTTGCGATTAAAAACACAAACATCGGATATTTGACCTCAGTTTCATGTATTGTGTTAGTCTTTCACAAATCTTTTAAATCATTCTAACACAGAACTATATTTTCCGTCGTCATCTTCCCACAGGCAGCGCATTGGTCTACCAATGCTTAGCCAGGTGTGTGATCAGTCACAGTGGACGGATCACTGACTCCGCAGGTGACTGTCTGTCTTCAAGACCTCTACAAACTCTCTGCAATACCCTATAGGAAGGTGCTAATCTCCAGCCTGAATTTGACATTTAGCCTGAGCTGTACTGTAGATATTTCTTGTGCTATGTCAATGAATTACAACATCAACATCTGTCACCTTGCACTATGAAGGTTTCCAGATAATTCACTTACCTTCAAATTTTTGTTCTGTTCAACAAACTGATCTCTAAATCTCTGTTTAGGATCGAAAAAGAAGAAATAAACATTAACATCAATTTCATCGTAATCTTGAAAACATGAAGATGTATGGTACATATAAATTCACAGGGAAAGTAGTTGTCCATAGCCAATAAGAAACACATTTAATCCCCCCCCCAACCAACCGACCCTTGTCAAAAGGGAAAAAATCAAGACGTATCTGACAAAACAAGTATTTATTCATTGATTTGTTGTTTAATGCCACACTGAGGAATTTTTCACCTATACCATGTCAGTCAGCCACATGATTGTCATCAACAGCGTATTGTCCCCAGAGCCACACAAGCAGCAAGAGCAGGGAAAGCTACACATTCTCTGTCCAATGGAGGATTTCAATCTGCAACTCACGAGTCCCTGTGACTGAAATACAAACACTGGCATGCTTCCCCACCTACACCTATTCACCCACCCACACACCTATTTGCTCACCCAATCCCCACACAGACAAACAAAAAGTCAAGAAGAACCTTTCGAAACAAGTAAACTAATACATGTAAGAACTAAAACTGCATCAATGATTAAAAGAAAAACCGCACAGAATGCCTACGAGATGAGAGATAATTTACCAAGGCTTCTGTCAGCAGATCGGCCCGGTGGTCCGTTGAGAATCTCATGCTGTCAGTTTTCCGCGGCCCTTTCTTCATGGTTATAACGAGCTCATTGTTTGTGGGCGCCTTCACATTGGGCACAATGCTGATGAACTCACTGTATGGCCACTGAGGAGATAGGACCAAGAAACATGATCAGTTAGGTTTATTTACTCATTTAATTGGCGTTTTATGCAAAAATATATCATTTATACAAGGGCGATGTGCATATGTTGCAAGCTCTTCTCATGATTACTGTAAATGTATATCACTGCATTAGCTTCATTCTTCATGATACCAAAGATGCATGCGTATGTCAGGAACTGCACCCTCAATGATACTTTAACAGAGTAGATTTTGCAGACGATCCATTTAAAATTGAAACCAAAAATTTGGGACTGATATTATAGGATAATTTCATGCAATACATTAGACTAACTTTGCTACATCTTCTTCAGAGTTCATAACAAACACCTGAGAATGTCACAAAGACAAATATTGCTGTAGGCATTCTCCAGGACTGTGGGTGTTGGCACAGAAGATTTTGCTATAGCCTACAGTGTCTTAACACGAGCATAAGGTGTAAAACATCCCAAACATGGTCTTCTGTGGAGATTTACCTCTGCTTTTGACAGGACTGTCTGCTTCTTGCATGTACGCTAGCTTTCAAGAACTTAGGTGTACATACAAATCTTCGGATGGATAGAATACGCTGTTTTAATTTTAGAAGTGTATCACTTCTAAATTCGCCCCATATCTATAGCACTGCCCTTACACACCAACTGGCAAAAAATGTACTATCTGTACTTTTGTGTTTTTACTTTCAAATTGCACACGTTACTTCACGGTAAAGACTAAGTCCATAAAGTTATTTTATGATTTCAATCTGATGGTACAGTGAGCGAGTGAGTGAGTACTTGGGGTTTAACATCGTACTTAACAATTTTTCAGTCGTATGACGACATAGGAATGCTTGGAGTATCTTATCATACAATCTGTGAAGTCACATGTATTGGACTATGCCTTACCATGCTGGCAGTCGTTTGTTCAGGGAAAATTTGCATTCTGATACCAAAAATAAACACTTTGGAAAAAAGTTTAATGCAGGAAATAAAAAAAGGCAAGCAATAAACTCTTGTTTAATTAAATCTTACCTGATTTGTAACCTCCAAGGTATTGGGGTTGTAAGTTGTGATGCCTTTTGTCCCCACAGAAAATATCCTCTTGTATCTGCGAGAAAACAACAAAACAGTGTTAACTTGTATCAAGTATCAAAAGTTGAAGTTGATTTTATCTATATTTAACAATCTTTTGCTTTACTTTGAAATCAATATATTATAACAGCAACAACATTGAAAGAAAAATGGGAAAAGCTTGTGAACTAACTTTCCTTTCCAGGAATGTTTTGTTGTGAAATAGCAGGCCACATCTTGATTGTCCTTCAGGGTCGTCATGGTGACCTGGAAGAGAAATTAACATCTATGTAAATTCTTGGTTTTGATTTACAAGTCTACATTTTTTTTCTGAACATTTCTTCAGTTACAATGTGTACAAACCTGAAGTTAGTCTCAGCTTTTCACAAGACAATAACATCTGTGGAAGTTATTTTTTGCTATTTGCTTAATGGGTGTTTTAAGCTGTATTCTAGAATATTTCACTTATAAAAAGACGGCCAGCATTATATGCTTGCAGAAAAGCGGGCACAGTTCGGGGGAAACCCACGACCATCCACAGGTTGCTTTCACACCTCCCAATGTACGGCTGGAGAGGAATCCAGCACGAGCTGGACTTGAGTTCACAGCGATCGCATTGGTGAGAGGCTCTTGCGCCATGCTGGCATGCTAACCACCTCAACCAGTCCATAGAGGTCCTGCGAAAGTTCTTAACAGAGCTACTGTCAGACTCCAGGAAACTGACTCTCCTCTACTCTGACTACTCTGAATATACAACAGGAAAAGTATACGATAACCATGCCTGAAGTAATAATGAACACTGATCTGGCTTTATTTGACACATTTGACTAGAGTAAGTTTTAGGATTGGCAATGCCCACTGTTTGATTGCACTGAGTAAATCCTGTTTAAAAGAGAATAAAACAATGCAACCTTAATTAGTTTGGAAAAGGGTGGAAACAGTTCCAACAGACAGAGCCAGTTTGTGCTTGGAAACTTACTAAATCAAACTCGGCTCTGATTAGTTTAAGTTGATAAAAGGGGAGCCCTTCCATTATGTGTGTGATTTTTTTCTGAATGTGCCAATTTTGTTTACAATGAACTGCGATATCTTGGTCATGCAACACAATAAAAATAAAAAAAGGTATGTTATTTCAACTTTATATGGGATACTTGAAAAATACATAAATATTTTTGGTCTAGAGTTGTCTTTTCTTTTAAAACAAACTACTTTACTCACTCACAACATAAATATCCTAGCAAAAGCAAGATTATGTTCGATCCATGCCACATTTTAGGTCCTTCTTACTGAAGCAGATATGGTTCAAAAATATTTTTATACTCTAACAAAAAAAAGGTGGTAGCATGACACGGATGTCAAAGTACTAATAAGGTATAGCGGCCATAAAGCTCTGACTGCTAAGGGTCAGTGTGTCACTGTCAGTACTTATTCTCAATCTCATGCCAGAAATTCAAATAAGATACAGCCTTCTATACGTTCCAAAGTCACCTGCAACTGGGTCTTTTCAAAATCCTCACATTCATTTCAAACTAACAATACTGTAGGATTCACGCCTGGATACAATACAATCGCCTTTGGGTACAACAAAATACATACTGTTGTTGTTTTGATTAGCCCATAGTCACATGATTTGAAACTGACACATTCACAAATCTGTGGTAATGATGGGCGATACTGCCTTCCTCTAGCATGCAGGTCTCGAGGTGGGGCCTGAATTGATCTTGTTATTTCACTTAATTTGAAGTCAAACGAAAATTAAACAAAAGTCACAACATTCTGGAAGTTATATTCTTCCGTATATTTCGGTGGCGAGATGTCAAGACATCCTGTCACCTCAACTCGAAAGAGAAAGGGGGTTGGAAAAAAAAGTCTACACGCATCCTTGACAGGCCGAGCATTCGGCACCGATGCTCGGTCACTTCTGTACCTTGTGGCAACAGCTTCCACAAAATTGACGAGTCTGTAGCGCCCTGAACGTCGATGTTATCGCATCCCGGTCAGGTCCAACACACCGTGAGCTGCCATGTTGGCTACTTTGGTTCCACGGCGCATGCGTGAACCACTACTCCCACATCCCGTTAAATCTCGTGTTCAGCAGTTCTCGCGAGGGGCACCTGGCAACCAAAAGCGTCCTGTTTAACAGGCAGATGTGTATTAGGCGGCAAGGTCCGCCTCAAACTCTGTAAGGTGTGCAGATAATTTTATTTCTCAGACAAAAACAGGTAGGTATTGATTACTGCCGATAGCTGTGGAAATTATGTCTGTCCTTATAACGCGTGTGATAAATAGTTTTACTGTCAGCGAAATAGACCTAGATACATCTAGATGTATATACGTGCACATACAGGCACATAGCCTGGGACTCTAAGCAAGTGTAACAGTTAAGCAGGCTATTAAAGTCACGTGTAATATATGTGTAAATAGGTTTTACGTTACGTGAATGTATACTTTATCAGTCGATGTTTCTGAGGCTATATTTAGCATTCTCATGATTGCTTACAATTTTACAGGCCCAGAAGGTCACATTTAAGTATTTGAGCGATAGCTCATATATAAATATTAGGTGTCGATACTTGCAACAAACGAAGCAAAATTACCGGTACAAAGTGAAAAGGAAAGAGGTCCAAGGCGCATTTTCACAAATTTTCGTGAGTCATATTTCTTGTAACTTTCTGCGTGAAAGACGTTGTCTAGGCCATGGTGCCATAAGGCGACGTCAGTGACGAAAAACTGAGTTACGAACTTTTGTGAAAGTGGGTCCTAGTGTTAAAAGATAAATTACCTTCTACTGTTGCGTTGAAGATAAAACACATCACAGTTGCGTGTTAATTTATGTCATACCTGTAGAAAAGAAAAACAAACAAACAAACAGAAAAAGTGAAGTTGGTCTGTTATAGGGGTATTTTATTACACTAACCCTGCAGATATATCCAGTTCATTAAAGGGCCATACGCTTAATTTTCCTGCCCTTCTGCGAATATAGATCGAGAGATAACTCAGTTGCTTTCTGTGAAATATCTGTTACATGTTATTTCAAATATCTGTGACATATGAGGTCAAGTATCTGGTACATATTAGGTCAAATGTCTGTTACATATTAGGTCAAATATCTGGTACATATTATGTCAAATGTCTGGTACATATTATGTCAAATATCTGGTACGTATTATGTCAAATATCTGGTACATATTATGACAAATATTTGGTACATATTATGTCAAATATCTGGTGCATATTATATCAACTATCTGGTACATATTATGTCATATATCTGTTACATATTAGGTCAAATGTCTGGTACATATTATGTCAACTATCTGGTACATATTATGTCAATATTTAGTACATATTATGACAAATATCTGGTACATATTATGTCAAATATCTGGTAGATATTATGTCAAATATCTGGTACATATTATGTCAAATATCTGGTATATATTAGGTAAAATGTCTGGTACATATTATGTCAAATATCTGGTACGTATTATATCAAATATCTGGTACATATTATGTCAAATGTCTGGTACATATTAGGTAAAATATCTGGTACATATTATGTCAAATGTCTGGTACATATTATGTCAACTATCTGGTACATATCATGTCATATATTTGGTACATATTATGTCAACTATCTGGTACATATTATGTCAACTATCTGGTACATATTATGTCAAATATCTGGTACATATTATGTCAAATATTTAGTAACTTTACTACTGGACAATATATAGCTCGTTTTTCGTGTTGAAGCAGACATAAAACCAAACTACAACAAAACGCACCAATACCAGTTTCATCTATTTTATAGTATGATGATAGCATTATTAGTTAGTCTCGTAACGTAACTTTATCTGGTGTCAATTGACCCCCATCCCTTCCCCAATGTCAATCTTTTAATATCGCTAAATCTCGCTCAGCACAGTGGATAGTCGCGGATTTCCTCCCGCCGTCGTAAAAGTGAAATATCGTTTTGTACGGCGCAAAACACTAATCAAGTAATTTTTCAAAAGTAAGTCTGTAAGTACGACTGATGTTACCATATCTGTATCTTTGGAATGCTGTATGTGTTTTCAGGTTGGTTTATGTTACGTCATACGAATCACATACTACATCATAAGGGATGCATTGCGCTGTAAACTGGGAGATCACGCCATGCATGCTAAGTTTTAATTCCTTAATGTGCAAGTAGCTACTTAGGATTATGTTTCTCCTGGTGAAGTTGTTTGTGGAGGCCTTAATACTAATCTTGTTGAGCAGGATTAAGTGTTGGCTAATGCCGTGTGATATACGAAAAGCCAGCATGTCTTTAAAGAGACCTATTGGCGACGGCGAAAACGCTGTGTTTTATTTGCGAGCTTTAAGGTGAAATTTTTATATCTTTACCCCATGGATTTACTAAATCAGGTTGTCGGCTTTCAAGCTCATTTAATTATTTATCTACTTGGTGATTTGTGCCGCATCCAAGGGAAACATTTCTCTAATACGGCAGGGTTAAAATTTATGGGTAAATAAACTGAATAAACTGAGGAAATACCGCATATTATGAGGTACCTGGCAAACCCCCTGACGCTGAGCTCAACTGTACCATCCTGTTACCTGATTGGTTAGAGGCTGGTTGAATCAGGAAGGCAGAACCCTTCACGCCACGGGCCCAGTGATACAGCTTTACCCCTTTCGACCCGAACGATTTATATAGTAGCCTACACTTTTTTAATTTCCCGAAGGTCGTGGCACAACTCTGGATGTAAGATGCAGTATTATTTTATGGACACGATACCAGTCAGTTCTTTGGATGGACAAGCCCAGGGCGCGTTTTACAAAGTTTTACAAAGTGGTAGCACATACTGATACGTTGCCAGAACAACTGCGCTTGCCGCAACGTTACGCAACACTTTGAGTGCCTGACCCTTATCACCCAAACCCCAAAAGCAGTCAGAAAGAGGAGATTCCAAGGCCAGTCGCATCTGGCCCTAGAACCTTAACCAGTGAGGTTGTGTGTTTACTTTCAACATAAGAATTTCAAAGCTCGATGGAGAAAGTCGAGGTTTTGATTTAAGGGGTTTTTTTCATGATGAATGTCCTTTTAAAAGTCGATGCCGAGTTTTAGCATTGCGTTTTGAGATGCAGACGTTTTTTTTTCTGAAAAAACGTGGTGTCCAGTTTTTCCATTTTTGTCCATATTATAGGTACATTTAAAGGTCGACATTTATTGGCAGAACTCTACGTCGATTTTTAAATGGCAATTTAACATCCCAAAACTTGGCTGTAAAACGTCGAGTTTTTTTAAGTTAGACATACTTTTCGTGCACAAACAAAACACCATATAGAGAGGTACTTGTTTCCTTAAACAGTAGTCTTTAATCAAATTTTTGTTTTTTTCTGAAGAAATGGCGTCAGAGGCAGAAGAGGCTCTGGACGGTGAAAACCACTCGGAGACATCCAGCGTGTTGGACGCCGATGGAAATAACGTCATCGATTTAGAGTCCCGAATCGTCAACATCGCGGGGAAAAAGTCGGCGATGAACCTCAATGACCTCAGTCTCGAGGCTGTTCCCAAAACGTTTTATACCTTTGAGAATATTAACTGTCTCTTCCTGTCAAACAACGCCATAAAATGTTTGCCACCGGAAGTAAAACATCTGAAAAACTTAGAAGTTTTGGTCATGAAAAATAATCTCCTGACCAGTCTTCCAGTGGAGCTTTACAGTCTGTTTGACTTAGCAATTTTGGACATTTCCGAAAACACCATTACAGAGTTTCCCCTGGAGTTAAGAAAACTGGAAAACCTTACGGAGCTCATCGCCAATGACAACCGATTGACGGCCATTCCGCACTCAATCGGCGAAATGACCAGCTTGAGGATTCTGGGACTGAATGATAATCGTCTGACGACTTTACCCGATTCCGTCCATAGACTGCCAAATTTGGAAATACTGGGCTTGGCAAGAAATGACTTGGAATTCCTGAGTCCCGAAATTTGCAGAATCCGGAGCCTGGTGCGATTGGATCTTTCTGGAAACAAAATAACAAATTTGCCCCGTGAACTGGAGAATTTAGACAAACTTGAACAACTCTTACTGGACAACAATGAGTTTGAATTTATCCCTGCTCAAATTTATTGGCTGGACAGTTTAGTCGAGTTAGGAGTTTCCGGAAACCGAATATCCATGATCCAACCGGAAATTGGGCGGCTTTGCAAGTTGAAAGTGTTTGGAATCAATGACAATGAACTTCGGGAAATTCCGAAGGAATTCTGTCAGTGTACGGAACTGGAAGTTGTGGGTTTTGAAAATAACAGAATTAAAATGTTGCCGTCGAATATCGCTGAGCTGTATCAGCTAAAAGAATTGTACGTCGGAAATAACGAAATCGACGAGATCACGGAGGACGTATGCTGGTGTTCGGCATTGACCGTGCTAAGCTTGATCAAAAACCGAATTTCCCAACTTCCGGTTGAAATTGAGAACTTAAAGAAGCTACGAACGCTGCATCTCAGTGATAACGAATTTGATAGTGTTCCTCGCGCCATTGGTACGTTGCACGAATTGGAGATCTTAGATATTGATGGAAACCATCTCCACGAGCTTCCGCCAGAGTTCGGTGACCTTGGCAAGGTCACTCACTTGAATCTTAGCCGCAACAAGTTTCAGCTGTTCCCGTATGCAGTCTGCATGGTTAACACCTTAGAAGTGCTCCGATTGGCAGAGAACAACATTTCGAATATTCACATGGACATTTCGAGACTTGAAACCTTGAGGGTTTTGGATGTGCGTCGGAACAAACTAGAAGGCTTAGTCAAAGATTTACGCGGATTGAAATCGCTGGAGATCGCAAATTTCGCAGAAAATCAGCTATCTGATATTCCAGAAGACATTTGCGAGCTTGAAACGTTGGTTGACTTGGATATTTCAAACAATGCTTTCGTGGATTTTCCGAAGACGGTTTTGTCCATACCAAATTTAGTAACACTGCGTTGTGATCAAGAAAAGGGGTTGAAAATCGCGTGCTTACCAGACGAAATAGAATTCTCGAGCGTAGAAACACTCATTGTGTCTAACAACGCTCTTCAGACTTTACCGAACACGATAAATGGTATGAAGAATTTGACCTGCCTGGTGGCCCATCACAATCAGATAGAATTCCTTCCCAGCACGCTATGCGAACTTGAAGATTTGGAAGTCCTACATTTAAACGACAACAATTTAACAGTTCTACCGGAGAACTTTGATCAGCTGGTGAAACTGAAGGAATTGAGTCTTCAGAACAACCCACTGAGAACTCCACCAATGGACGTGTGTGTCAGTGGAGTGCTTCAACCAATTGGAAGATTTATTAGAAAAGCCGTAGAGAGAGATGGTAAGTAGTTTTGCAAGGCTTCATTTCATTGGAACATTGTCTCTTTATTCGTGATATACATGCAGTTTCATATAAATTTGCGAGGCTGTATTTTGCGACCGCACATCCAAGCGTAAATTAACCCTTTCTCCACCCTCCTGCCGGAGTATTTATTTATTTGATTGCTGCTTAACGCCATACTCAAGAATATTTCACATAGACGACGACGGCCGGGAGGAAACTGGGCAGAGCCGGGGGAAACCCGGGGCCATCCACAACTTGCTGCCAAACCTTCTCGCGTACGGCTGCACAGGAAGGTAACATAAACTAAACTTCACGTCGCCTCCCCCAAAGTAGGTTTGGAATAATTTTTGCTCAGCCATGAATGGCTCATCCTTGGTCAAATCTATATACGGCCAGAGAATTCTCGGAGTACTGTATGTGAAAGATTTGGTTACTCATTGAGCAAAAATTCGTTGTACATCCCACACATGTGCAGTTAAATCATATGACGCATTTGGCAAGAACAAACCTGAAAATGTCTTAACTGCCACGAAGACTCCAGGCACTGGTGGGAAAGTACAAATTCCATATCCTATCAAGGCCGGAATTGAACCAGAGCACCCGGTGTTTGGAATAGCGCATTTTACCGTTCACTGCGCCACGTCCTTCTCCGAGGTATATTTGGTTGAGTTTAGGAACAAATACATTTAGTTTTTATCTCCACGTGTATGTGACTTCCATTCTGTTATTTACAGAACTTCTCCTATCTCGGATGTTTGACGTCATCAAAGTGTCGCTCACGAAACACGAATTACGATACTTGATGAAGAAGTGGGGATTTCCCGGAGAAAAAATGGCGGAACTGGAACAACATTTCCATGGCAACGCCAAACTGAAAGACCGCATTTACCACGCGCTACTCTTCTGGAAAGAGTTCAAAGGAACCATGGCAACTGCTGACGAACTCGTTCGAGTATTTCATTTAATAGGCAACAGTAACCTCTCGAACAAATTGCGCGCCATGAAAATATATTCGCAGGCATTAAAACTTTAAAGCCGAGGCAGTTTTTCGAGAAGACACGAGTATGGATATATTTCACAACGCTAGTGATGAACAAAACGACGATAAACACTTTGTACACGATGACTTACATGATCAGGTTTTTAGTGACAAACTGCAGTTTGCCAGCAGTTTGCCAGCACACCTGCGAGGTCTCTTCCGAAAACTTGTAAAGGAGTCATCATGTACAATGTGTTTTTTGTCGTTTGGTTCATCGCAAGCCGCGTGCAATTTTTATATAGTCACCTTCGAATCGTATTAAAGAAAACCAAATGCATGTACCACGTTTGTACAGGCATTCATATTTTTGTCTGAGCTTATAAAATTTGCAACGAAAAATACAGTCAAAACTTCTATTTTCAAATATGCCTTTCATATATATGTATATAGTCATTTGTATCAGAGAGCCCATGGTGCCTATAAATTAGTTATAAATTAAATTTTCTATGTAAACTAGCATTTACAAGTATCTAATAAAAATAAAATAAAAAGCAAACCAGAAGTTGTTAAAAAAACGTAAGGCAAGCCGTCCCACTTCCCTCCATCTGTTGCCACGATATGACTGAAATATTGCCGAGGTGGTGTTAAGCCATAATCACTCATTCATTCGTTCCCTCAGTGTGCAGAATCTGTATGCAGAAGTACAAACCAGTGATTTAACACGGCTCATGTAGGTTTTAAAGCTGAACTGCAACTAATTTTGGACAAACATGTTGTCAGCAGGCAAAGTTTCCTGTTATTGTATATGACAATGAAAGTTTTCTTTTTGAAAAGTATTTTTACATAGGCCATAAATCTAACGTCAGAGCAATCTCGGAATGTATTGGCCTATATATCTTTACAACTGTCAAACGTATAGTGCTGTATGGAAAATATCCATACACTTTTGAAACAACCGCCAACCCCCCCCCCCCCCCCCCCCCCCTCCTATGGTGTTTGGGTTGACTTAGGTCAAAACTCATACCTTCCTCACATCGCTTCGTGTTTGGTACGGGAAAATGAAATTTTGACACATTTGTCTATATTTATACATTTGTGTGACAAACCTTCCCGGTTCACCGATAGAGGAAACTGAAGTGGTGAAACGACCGCCCTTCACTTGGTACTCGATAAACCTTCCCGGTTTACCGGTGGAGGAAACTGAAGTGGAGAAACGACTGCCCTTCACTTGGTACCTGACAAACCTTCGCGGTTTACCGGTAGAGGAAACTTAAGTGGTGAAACGACCGCCCTTCATCTGGTACCAGGCAGAGGAGTCTGAAGTCGGAAACGTCGGTCCTTCACCTGGTTCCTGACAAACCTATCCAGCTTATGGGTATAAGAAACTGAAGTGGCGAATCGACCGCCCTCACTTTGTACCTGACAAACCTTTTTCTAGGTTTATGGGTAGAAGAAACTGAAGTGGCGAATCGACCTGACAAACCATTCGACTTAAAGCTGCTGCTGAAATGGTGAGAACAGAGCTCGTGTTTATTGAGCAGCTTGAAGACTTGGGTCATATATTGCAATTGCTTCAAAACCCAAACTATGAAGAGGAAAAAAACTCAAATTGTCGTCGGTGGACTGCTCGGCGGTAAAGGATCACTATGAATTTTACACTTCCTAGAACAAAACTTTAATTGTAGCTATATTTGAATTTTTGACTGATGTCTGAAGATGTTTGATTAATATGGCCCTATGACCTCACTGGCAAAGGGCGTATTGGCAAACGCGAGCACGAGGCAGGCATGATCTCTTCTACGTCATGCGGCAAGAAAGGAATGTTTTGTTTTTTTCTTTGGAAATATTGTCTCACTGTCTTCATCCAACGCATTGCAATCCTAATTCCAAATTACCTTTGCTTGTATCCAAAATAAAACAATGATCGCTCATCAGTGAGAGGTTAGAGCATGGAAACATGACTGGTTGGCCTGGCGTTAGTAAAGTGTGACTGGGTGGGATGAGGTGTCATGTCTGGTGTCTTCAGCATGATACTTAAATGGCGACATGAACTTGACCTGCTACAAGAAGACGCTGCATTTGTCATCTGTTTCATCATTTGACTGAAAAAATTACTATACGACAAAGGTAATTAAAGTAAATAATAAATAAATGTTTTTTATTTCATATTTTCTGGCGCTCAATAAAACAAACAATAAACGTGTACCCAATAGAACACTCGAGGCAAATGCAGATCTTACAATAAAATGAAACATAAAAATGACGAATAAAAAAAATTATGAATCAAATCAGATGTGGCAGTTACTTTAAGAAAAACATACATAGCAAGTCTGAAACTATACACGTCAGACTTCTTTTTACACAGACATCGCAAAATGTACGGATATATATCATTACGGAGACTATTGTACTAAATTTTTCAAGTGAAATTGTGGAAATGACTTTCATCAAGATCAATTCACAATAAAATTGGTATAAAAAAATGAATGTCACAACACTACATAAACTTCTTTAAACACAAATAAGATAGCATTTGATATATATATATATGTGTGTATCTTTTTTTTGGGGGGCGTCTTGCATTTTGAATTGATCAAAAGGATACAAAAAAATCTGATCAAATTATGAAGATGTACGTTCATGAAAACTTTTAAAATATCACATGATTTTCCAAATAACATCTCTTCTTTCCATTATGAACAGCAAAGAATATTCTTTCTTGTTACTTTGCTACTTGAATATTTCGTTTTCAACAATTGCATACAAATCACAAAATTATTAAAGAAAATCATTAAAAATATGAAAATTCAAAATCTTTCAGTAATTTAATTAAATTTCTTAGCAACCCTCCCCCAACCCACTCATCCCTTAACCTCACCACTGGGCTCCTATGGAAGACACTCAAGTTTAAGGAAAAGGTCAAGATCGCAAAGTTTAATAAAAAACCCACAACAGCAGAAAACCCTGGACAACCTTGCTCAACAAGAACCTCACGTAAATTTTCTTAAGAACAAAAAAATGTAAGCATATATTGGAGGAAAAAACTTTATCTCAAGTTAAATTAAAACTGCCTAATAAAAAACATTTAAATTAAAACAAATTGTCACTTGTGTACAATGTTCCTGCACCAGTTGGCATATTTTATAAGAAATTTTTTCGTCCTTCAGTTTCTTTTTATCATAATTCGTCCTCTGATGAGCCAAAAGGCATATTTCTCCTCTGGACGGTAAATTTGGCCATCATGCTGTTTTTGGAGGCCAGCCTGGCCAGACGTTTCACAGTCTTTGAGAAAGTCTCCGGAGATTCTGTGTTGACTACAGGGTTGGTGAAAGATGAAGATGATGTACGGTCCCGCAGAAAGTAGCGCTGCAAGCCCGGGCGTACATCGCTCTGAAATGCAGAATCCATTCAAACACACTGTTTGAGACTAATCCATTGCCTTTCATTTCTTCATTTGTTTGTTTTTGTTTGTTTTTGTTTTTTGAACGACATACATATATGGCAGTCAGTTTTATGGTATAAGGTAACCTGGGTGCCCAGAATAAACCATCGACCTTTGTAAAGTTAATGACTAGCTTTGCAATCATATTAGCTCAATGTAAGTGATTTTTAATGAAAGTTAGACTGCACAAATGGATATAAGACCAAGAACGACCCCACATCACATGTGTCAGAGACTTTTGTCTTTCCTGAGTTTTATTAAATAAAGGGAATCCTAAACATATACATGTAATTCGTGAAACAGAATTTGTTTTACCGTTTTAATCTTCGTGTAACCTAGTATAACATGTTACACTGTGATTTCAAATGGCCATCTCAAAAGCAATTGCTCCAATCAGTATCTTTCAACTTGAAATTGCATGGATACACTTACTTTACTGGTAATTTATTTATTTATTTGATTGATGTTTTACGCCGTACTCGAATATTTCACTGATATGATGAAGACCAGCTTATGGCGGGAGAAAACCGAGCAGAACCCTGGAGAAACCCACAACCATCTGCAGGCTGCTGACATATTCTATTTGTAGTATGACATCACATTTAAGGAAAAATCGATGTGTATGCCATATTGATGGAAAGCAAGTTATCGCCAACAAACAAACTTTATGTAAGACAACATGAACATCCATACCAGCACAGTGTCTTGTAAACTGCCATCAAAAAGACCTCAATGAGAAATTGAATGGACACAGATTCCACGTCACAGGCACTGACGTACGCCATGTGCTTAACTGCCAGAGATCATAGATCATCACGGCCATGATCCATCCTCCAGTATATGTATCTATTTATCTTTGTGAATGTTGTGTTTTTACTGTACTCAAGAATATTTCACTTATACAACGGCAGTCAACATCATGGTGGGAGAAATCAGGCAGAGCCCGTGGGAAATCCATGACCATCTGCAGGGTGCTGAAAGACTTTACCATGTATGGCCAGAGAGGAAGCCAGCATGAGCCGGACTTGAACTCACAGTGCAGTAAGAGCCTAAAAACCTTTGTATAATAAAAGGAACAATGTACGAAAGACCTTCATATGTATGGCTGGAGAGAAAGCCAGCATCAGCCTGATAACTCCCAGTGATCACATTTGTGAGGTTCCTGAATCACTGTGATGTGCTAGCAAGCTAACAACTAGGCCATGGGGGACCCCATCCCCGAGCATACGCTTCAGTGTACTGAGCCCCACTACCACGCTGTATTACTCACCCGTAAAGGTGTGCTAGAGCGGCTTCTTGACTGCCTTGAGGTGCCAAGCTTCCGAGGGCTTCGATTATCTCCCCCTGAAAAAGAGAAAACTTAGAAATGAACAAGCCCAAAGAGAAAACCACTGACCTGATGGCAATGACTGAAAACGAATTCTGTTAATTTTTTTAATACGAAGCTCAAGAACTAATTCTTACTAGGTCGCAGAAGTCCAAAAATTAAACAGCCTGCAGTCAGGCACTTATGACGTCAACAATGACAGCTGTCATAACAACTACGCGAAGTAAAGATTGGATACCAAGCTGGTCCCAACACCAGAGGTTTGTGTGGCTCATTGGAGTTGCACATTTTTATTTTTACCACTGTGCCATGTATGAGTTTCAGTTTTTATTTTTTTTACTGTTGTTAAACACGATACTTGCAAAACAACCTATGCTTATGAACTAACACATCCCACACACATACCTGGCCCATGCATGGAACTGTACAGTGAATGCCTCTGGCGCAGTTCCCTCACAGGTGTGGAATTCCATAGGTCGTTAACTTCACTCATTAAGGAAGGTGTGCTCGCTCTGCTTGACCCACGAGAGGGCGCTGTGGAGTACCGATCCTCTA
Organism: Liolophura sinensis; assembly: GCF_032854445.1. NCBI lineage: Eukaryota > Metazoa > Mollusca > Polyplacophora > Chitonida > Chitonidae > Liolophura > Liolophura sinensis. The sequence goes on along the minus strand of NC_088298.1, from coordinate 15,585,941 downwards.
CAGAAGACGTGTCTACATCCGCATCATCCTGCAGCATGTAAGTTCGGTCACTCTGGCCGCTGTCCGAGTCTGATCCAGTATCACTACTCGTACCCGTGTCTGATTCATACCCTGTACCTGCAAGTATGAGGAATTTATATAACACTGGTTTTGCGAGAATGACAATGCCATTAATAGGGTCGTCATGTATTTATTTATTTGATTGGTGTTTTACGCCGTACTCTAGAATGTTTCACTTATACGACTGTGGCCAGCATTACGGCGGGAGGAAACACACGACCATCTGCACGTTAGTGGGAGACCTTCCCACGAACGGCCAGAGTGGAAGCCAGCATGATCTGGGCTTGAACTCACACCGACCACATTGGTGAGAGGCTCCTGGGTCCCCCCGTAAATCCTGTAACTTCTACAACAGAAGTGACCTCTGCAAAGTTCAATGACAATGTCCGCTATGATTACTGCATTTCACCTTCAGTTTAATATTTTTCACGTCACACATTTTGCTTGATTCTGAATGATTTTTTTTCACTTGACAGTGCCACTAAATACTTTTTTGGGAGGTTCGATTGATTTCTCACCAGAAAAACTTAAGCGTAAGCATCAAGAGTGTCATTTTAAGGCTTTATGTGCTTCTACAAGTGAAAACAGAAGGTCGAGGGCACTGCTGTTTTAGGAGTTGCAATATCTGATTCTCTTTGTAGAGGGTTGGAAAACCCTAGTAAATAAACTTATAAACCTACTATATAAACTTATAAATAAAAACTTCCTGCAGTTTCACTAAAATTTCACTTGGTTAAGACATCTATGGCTATTTTAGAGTGCAAGTTAAATGTTACACTTGTTTATGTCCTCAAAAAGTCTTAAGAAACTGCAATTTATCCATCACAAAATGCCCATTGTGCAGCAGGTAAAATATTTGTGAATGCTCCATTTTGAGCAGAAAATTCTGTTAAGTTGCCCACCTTTACACCACACAAAGAGTTTACTTATGCTGCATCAGCAATATTCATCTATCATGAAGTCCAGCTATCATGTGATCAGGTCTGCTTTAAATAATATCACTGAAATCATAACTGTCAAAGACAACAGAGCAGTTCAGCATTAATATTAAACCAGGCCTATTTCAATGACTTAAATATCTTGTCAGAAGAGAGAAATTCCAAGACATTTCTGGGTTATTTATTTATTTATTTGATTGGTCTTTTACGCCGTACTCAAGAATATTTCACTCATAAGACGGTGGCCAGCATTATGAAGGGAGGAAACCGGGCAAAGCCCGGCGGAAACCCACAACCATACACAAGTTGCTGGCAGACTTTCCCACACATTTATGGATTGCTACACATTTACAAAGCTATAAGGATCAATGGGACTTGGGCTTAAACTCACTGTGATCTGTGTCCAGTTTGATGGCGGGTTGATGATTAACAGGAGTTACCCCCCTTACACAATCCAATGCATCTGTGACATCGCTTCCATTTGCACCCTGTGGTGTTCCACCTGTATCCAATCAAACAGAACGTGCAAATGTAAAATACAACCTGGCATATAAGCATGGTTAATCATCGGGGTTTAACACGGTGGTGAAGAAGATTTCCCTTATACCACAGGTGTTTTTCTAATCTGTGCATGATGTTGATGAATACAGAGTAAAATACTGCCAGGAGCCATTTCTCCCTGAAGTCAAAATTAAAAACCTTATCACAATACTTAATATTTGGTACTGGATGTTGGAATTTTCACACACTCATCTTAAAATAAGGTGGTCAAAATATTTCCATGGCCCCCCCCCCCCCCCCGAAAATCAGCTCTAAAATGAAATTTAAACATAGACTTACGTGAGAAATGGCTATGTGGAATCTACCCTAGGCCTTTATACATTATCTGAAAAAATTTCTTACATGAAACACACAAAATTTTCGCCTCATAACTAAGCTCAACAGTAAACTGTAACTCCATGCAAATAGCAAACTTCATGTAAGATCACACAACAGAGCATGAAAGATCAACTGTTTATTGCAACCACAATGTAAATATCCTGTCTCCGACACACAAAATTATAAAGTTTCAGTGCAAGAAAGCCCCTTCAGATTTTTTTATTTATTTATTTATTAATTGGATAGAAGGTTTACACCATACTGAAAAATATTTCACTTACAAGAGGGTGACCAGCTATATGGTGAGAGGAAACCGAGCAGAGCCCGAGAGGAACCCACAACCAACCACAGATTGTGGCAAACCTTCCCATAGATGAGTACCTTTTTTCGCTTTTCTTTGCTTGCTTATCTTGCATTTGTCTCATAAAAAGCCATGATATAACACTCTTAACACAGCTTAACACAGTGTCTATTCCCATGTTACCCGTGACAAACTTCATGTGTAGCGCAACTCTTATACATGTACTAAGATTGGTCTCACAACAACAGCTCTGTTGCAAAGGAGAGGTATCTTTGGACAATGTGGTGGGGCACAATAATTACCTGTCAGAATGAACTTTTTTAGGTCGGAATTTTGTTTGCGGATTTCCACCAGCAGTTGGTTGTTGATGACATTCAGGTCTTTATATCGGTAAGCACAGACGCCCAATAAGATCAGTCCTAGCACACAGCTGATCTGACGACACCACCACTGCCTGCAGTACACTACTGACTGCAACAACAACAATGGTATATAATTACTTCATAGCAATGCGGGTCCCACAAATCACTGGAAGGAAGAGCAAAATAGGTCTCAAAATAACTGTCAAAATTGTTGAGAACAATTCAGTTGTCTATAAACTCTTCACGACCACATTGGTGGCTTAATATGTTTAGAGACTCCACCTCGAAGTTGGGAGACCCGGGATCAAACCTGGGTCGGGTCATACCGAAGACTTTAAAAATGGTACTTGCTGCTGCCACGCTTGGCGCTCAGCAATGAGACGTAAGAGCAAAGAAACATGACTGGTTGGTGTCATTTCTGGTGTCTTTGGCATGATACTTCAGTGGCAGCAGCACCTTGAGAGCACAGATTTAGTGTACCACAAGAAGACACAATACATGTACACACCTAGCGACTCCTTTTTGTCATGTATCATTATGATTAAAATTGTTCAGTACGTCAAACCCCAAGTATACAAACATACATCTATATACACTTTTTGGAAAAATGAGAGAAATCATGATCAAACTGTTCTGCAATTTATTCTGATCTAAATGTGTCTACTGGAACATCTGTTTTTAGATTATTATTCAGTACTTAGTATTATCCAAAAATCCCCTTCCTAGGCCCTTCAGTTATAAGTATATAACTCTTACTTGAGAGCCATCAGAGTTACATGTACATCGCAAAACAAGCTTAAATGTGTTTTTTTTTTTTTTTTTTTTTGCCAAAGATCTCCAGTATTGTCTCTTCCTCCACAACTGTTGCTGACAACTGTACAGTGGATTGGAATTCCTTCTGCTGCCAAGCTTGCATGCTCTTTTTTTTTTTTTCATCCCAGAGGATATTTTGCACAGTCACATCAAAAGAGTGTTTTAGTTTGGTGCCCTGCTTCCTTTGACTCGCAGCAGTCAGGAGGCAACTTAAAGATACCAGACTAAAATAAAACTCTCTTATATCGCTTAGCATTGTAACTCGTGGCTGAGCCACAAAAACCAGAGTAATAGATTTTTCTCTTTACGTCTACTCAACTGGCCTGACCAAAACTGGGCTCATTTCAAACCTTTGAATGTTCATATTTACATTTCATACCAAAACTTACTTCATCCATTTCTTCCATTACTGTGGATCCGTCTGTTGTTACAGCGCTGTTACGAGACAAGATCAGCCGTTCCACTACGATGTTAAGGGTCATGATGCCGAACAGAGCAAATCTGGCACCACTTGTTCTGGGCGTTGAAGTCAACATGTAGCTGATCAGAATAGACAAAGTGTAAAAAATGATAGAGTAGAAGCCAGTAAATTCCCCAAGGACCAGCGACTGCAGCTTAGCCACTCTGTCAAAAACATCGAAGATCAGCAGCTTCTGCTCTTGCGTCGTTTTATTGAACTCATCAAACATGAACCTGACATCGGATGACGAGTTTGCGATAATTAGACTCAAATTCGACGCTTGGTTGATCAACTGCATCTGGTTTTGCAAAGACGTATTCTGCTGGTGCAACATTTTTTCCTGCAGCTGGCTGGATTCTTCCAACTGGTTGGCTACAACTGCAGAATTCTCAGCCAACCTGGAAATGGTTCTTTGTGTTTCTTGATGCCATGCCTGGCTCTGAAGAAAATAACAAATATTTTGAGTGTGAGTGAAAAATGTTGCGTAACTACTTCTGTCCCCATCCAGCATATTTTTTGTGCATTCTGGCAAACTTTGAAGTTCTGAACAAGGATAGTTTGGCCTTCCTTGTAATTCGAGGAAACAGTTCAGATAAAACAAGGCCATTCGACTTTGACCTTCGTCTGTCAGCTGTTTGCAGCCTTTTTGAATATTTTCTATGGCATTCAGCCAACACTGGCCGTATTCTGGCATTTTGGAATAACCCGCCACGAGTTCGTACTGAGCTTTTCCGGCTTCGTATTTTTCACGGTCCATTTCCATGTCAAAAACACTTTGCCTTCCGTCCTCACTATTTGTGTCAGACTTTGCATTAGCACAACTCCCAGTCCATAGTGACACTGCAACAAATACGATAAACACTTCCCGACACATTGTCTTCACTTTAAAGCTTTAAACTCTTTTCAAATCGATGTTAACCTGAACTGTCACTCAAACTTGTGTTGTCAGTGTCGTTTCTGAAACGTCTTTGCCGCCAAATGAGCTTGCGCATGGTTTGTGAGTGGATTTCCGCTTCCGCCGCTTTCACGTTCATGAGAGTTATCTCCCTTGAAACGCACTCTAACGCATGTAGTTTCTCATTTGTCATAAAGGCACAAGCTGCCTTGTAAACTTAGATATCTCATCTTCATGCAGTGAGACGTAAGACAAGAAAACTTGCTTTCTTTGAATTTCACAAAATTGTAATTTATTTATTAATGGCACTGGTATTTTAAGCGGTATTCAAGAAAATGTCACTACGGGTATCAGCAATGTGATCATGGTACTAAAGAGCGAGACTGACCCACCGCCGGTATTTATTTATTTCACTGGTGTTTAACGCCATTTCTTATAAACGGTGATCAAGTAATCAAAACATCACAAGTAAGACCAATGGGCTCTTCCGAGTGGCTGACCAACTAGCGAGAACTGGATTCGAACCTGTGACCCTATATTACGTTTAGTCACTCAAACCAATAGGTTACCAGTACATGTGCCGAGGCATGTGACAAGCAGGGCAGGTCTAACTGCAGTATGAAGGTTATGACAATAAAAATAACAATATGGCGAGCTATACTGCTGATAATTTTTCATGATCTACCGTGTACAAAATTCTATTTTTTTTTTTTTGTAAGCCTATAATTGCCATAATCAACAGATGTCCGCCAAATTTGAATTTCCGAAGTTGCTTCGCGATGTACTGGTATATAAAATATGTATGTGTACGTGTGTATGCTTGGGGTTTTACATCGTACTTAAGTGTTTTTCATTCACATGACGACAAGGAGTCATTAGGTGTGTGTACATATATACTGTGTCCTCTTGTGGCAGGGCCATAGTCCATAGCGCCAAAGTGCTGCCGGCACTGAAGTATTATGCCGAAGACACCAGAAGAACGCTTGTTGTAACGTTTCAGTGCTGAGCACCAAGCGAGGCAGGAACAAGAAACACTTTTCAAGTCTTTGGTATGACCCGAGCGGGTTTTATCCCGGGTCTCCAGACTTCGAGACCTCTAGCCATTAGGTCACTGAAGTGGTCATCATAAAGTATGATGCCGGCTTCAAGACGTATATTGATAAAGTAAAATTATTTATCACAGGTAATCAACGTTTAGATTCCATCAAGTAAGAATAGAAACCAAACCTCATAGTATACAAGGGCCGCTTCGGTGGCCCAATGGTTAGAATGTCCGCTTCAAAGTTGGGTTATATCCAAGACTTGAATGGTACTTGTTGCTGCCTCTCTTGGAGCCTAGAGTAAGGACACAGGAACGCTTGGCCCGGTATAATGTGACTGGGTGTGGTGTCATGTGTGCACGGTGTCTTCGGCATGATGCCGTGCGACAAGAAGACACAGTATATGTACACACAACTAATGACTCGCCGTCGTCATATGACTGAAAAATTAAGAAATATGAGGTTAAAACCCAAGCATTCATTCATTGTATAGCAGTTTCGCCAGAAATAGGCCTGTGAGAACATACATTTTAGTTAGATAATTAGTATTCTTACATTATGTATGTTAGCGATATAACAACCGTACTTTGTGCCATCATCCTCTGTACCCGTCAATATGGAAGACGACAAGCAGACTAATTAAAACTGAAACCTAGCCCTGGAGCGAAAAACGCATTATCCAGTGGATTACATCGGGCCCATTAGCTTGATTTCATAATGCTACGTATACCTGGTGACGATTAATAAACACTTCGAGATTAGGATATAATTATGAAAGATAAATTAAACTTTTAAGATTTAGCTAAAAATCCGTTAGCCTTGTTAGGCATTCGTTCAACCTGATTATTTCCAGCATTTTAAGCACGAACTATCATCTGATTTTAATCAATATTCTTCTCGCCCACAATATAATATTCGTGGGATGATCTGCCAACAACCTGCGGATGGTTGTGGGTTTCTCCCGGGCCCTGCCCGGTTTCCTCCCCACCATAATGCTGGCCGCCGTCGTATAAGTGAAATATTATTGAGTACGGCGCAAAACACCAATCAAATAAATACATGTGTACCGTAGGTCATTTTATGTTAGGATTCTTTCGCCAGGTACTCAACTGACAATTCTTCTGACTTTAATAAATCCACGGCCCAAGAAGCGAGAGTAGCATGTATTGGAATCTACAAGTCAATAGTCAATTTGGGAAACCCACGACCATCCGAAGGTTGCTCCAAGACCCTAAAACTTACGGCAATTGATTTTTTTTTTTTTTTTTTTTTTTTGATTGGTGTTTTACGCCGTACTCAAGAATATTTCACTTATACGACGGCGGCCAGCATTATGGTGGGTGGAAACCGGGCAGAGCCCGGGGGAAACCCACGACCATCCGCAGGTTGTTGGCAGACCTTCCCACGTACGGCCGGAGAGGAAGGCAGCATGAGCTGGTCTTGAACTCACAGCGACCGCATTGGTGAGAGGCTTCTGGGTCATTACGCTGCGCTAGCGCGCTAACCGACTGAGCCACGGAGGCCCCTACGGCAATTGAGGAAGCCAGCATGAGCAGGACTTGAACTCACAGCGACCGCATAGGTGGGAGGATCTTGGGTCATTGCGCCGATATATACATAAAGATCTATAGGAAAAATATTAGAGAGTACAGTGGAAGGCACCTTTGAAATAAATAAATAATATGCGTGACCACAGACACAATTACAGACACTGCTCACCAGTATTCCCGGATATGACATCTTTTCTTACTCCTGTTTTCTAAACCTTGGAAATAATTGGTTGATGATCAAATACAGTAAATCACTGGCCTGCATCAGCTCTTCAAAATAAACACGTATATATCGGCCAAGTTGCCGCGGATCATCAAGGACGTGCGTCTCAAAGGATAAACATAACTGGACGTGTCTATTTAAACACAGGTGAAGAGATAAACCATTGTTTCGCCGCGGGGAGGAGTTGACACAACTTTCGGTGTCAGCATATGTTACGCTATTAGTTTCAAGTACGTCGGTTCAGTTTAATTAAATTTTTATTGAATTATTATTTTATATTTATTTATTTGTTTTATTTTTTATTTCCTTTTTGCTGATTCGTGAAAAAGATGCTTATCTTTCTTCTCCCCTTCTCTACTTGCAGTGGGGTTGTTCAGCCTACCGTTATACGCATCTGTATCAACCTACAACATGTCTCGACCTGTGCTTCTGACAGCATTCTCCTCGGATAATTATGTACGCCATGGACATGCTTATGTATTTCTTATATTAATATTGTACATTTTTTTTACAGTGTTGTACATAGGTCAAACAAACGCTCATTGATTAGTACCTGGATGTATTAGGTTCATCAAGTTCAGGTATGTCTACATCACCTATATACATATTTATAATATGTATGGGTCAATATTTGGTAATGTCAAGTTTTCAAAAGGGCAAACATGTTTTTTTCAGCTTCACATTTAACGGGTATTTTTGGCTATATGATCAACGTATAGCACTGAACAACATAATTTTCATAGTGTACACTAATTGCTTAAATAATTTTAATTAATTTTTCCACCTTTAAAGATACTAATTAGCTAAAATGTCATCAAACCTGAGCTCTGTGCTAGTTTATCATTAGTTTTACCATGAAAGCTTGAACATCAAATCTTGCTTCCAAAATCTAATTAAAAGTCAAAAGGTACAAAATCTAGCGATATCCTCCGTTGAAAATGAAGACAAGCTGGAAAATAATCCACCTCACTACCGACTGTCACTCCAGAAATGTGCAATGATCCACTTTATGTTTTAATTTTCAAAAGCTTGCTGACATGTCCATTTTAAAAAGGTTACATGTTGCCTTATTTGCAGAACGTAGTTGTTATATCAAGTAAAACCTTTCACGTGACGCAGGTGACATGCCGTGACACAGTTGACGAACTGTGACGTAGCAGTTAATAACAAAAGTGAAAGTCACATAGTAGTTATTTGAACTAACAGTAATGTTTTGGAATGAAATCGAGTAGCAACAACGACGGAGGTATGTATTCCCTTACTTACAGTTGTACATGGATCTGAAGTGTACATATACGTGAAACCTCAACAAAAAAGGCAAAATGGGTAATATATCGCTGTTATTAGACAATAAAATTAACATGTTAAATGGAAGTTTAAACTGCAATACTTCAGGATGCCTAAAACTCTTTCTTGGAGGCTGGTGAGGGGAGAGGGGGTGTCTAAGTTGGTGTCATTTTAGGGTGTTGGACATTGCAGAGCTTTTTTTTTCTGCCTCAACGGAATTTGTACCGAGTCCCTCTGTCCACATAGGATTGCGTCAAATTACACCCAAGAGTGTAGGCCTACTCAGGAAATTCAAATCCATAAATAATATATGGTACTTTGAGATATGTCGAGCTGTATTTTGAACTGTATTTTGCTTTCACGCCGCCCAAAACACTCGCATCAAGACTTTCTTCCTGACTCGACGCAGCTAGTGCCATGCATATGATAACATTCAATTTGAATTCCCGATAGTGTATGCATAATCGAGTCCATTAGACGTGTATAACGTATGAAAGGCCTATGAAAGCATATGCAGGCCTATATCACCGATGGACTTCACTGGTTTTCAAGTCACAAAAATGTAACAAAGGCATCGTTTAAAACCTGATGTTTTGCAGCCGATAGTTAGCCTACAGACCCATTAGGCCTACCGTTTAATACCACTGGTCAGTGTGGCTCAGTACAGCTCGGTACGTCAGTGCATCGTTAGATCAGTCCACCCACATTTGTGTGGCTAATACCTTATAATCCCACCCTTAAACTGCACAATAACCAGACCAGTTTTAAACCCATGGGTCCTGGGTTTTTAAGTTATTGTCTTTTAGACACCAAACTTTCCTCAAAGACTATTTGGGAAGAGAGACAAGACTTTTTTCGAAGATTAAGACATCGCCTATCTCGTTTAAAGAGGTATACCGAAGAATTTTGGCAAAAAATCAATTCCGCTGATCAAATCAAATTTTCTCCATTTATCAAGCATCGTGCAAATTATTACTTTTCAGTAAACAAAATTTAACAATCAATACGCCCTGTAAATGTTAGGCACTTAAATATTACCACTTTGGAACGGTAACATGTGCAATGACGAAGTTGATATTTTGTGCAAGGCAATTATTTCGGAGACCAGTATTCTGATTGAAAGTTATAGTTCAATAAAATTTTCGCTGATCGATTTTTTTTTCAAAATTTTATGTTAAGTGTGAATTCAATATACAGTGTTGGGTATAGGCTACATATATCTTCGTACGCAGCAACGTATATGTGTGCGTTTGAGTCGGTCTGTCTTGATAGACGAGCCATTATGTAGCAGTATTTGTCATCTCCGTAACGGGGATTGTCATCTACGTCACGCAAAAAAATGTGACGTAAATGACCGTGGTGCAGATGACAGAAAACTATATTACTGGCTTATGTGAGTCTGGTAGATGCCGTATCAGACAGTAATTTTACGTCGTACTATAGAGGTTAACCTGTTTTGTCACTTAGCAGTCAAAATTTTGGAATCAGCATTGAATAATTACATGCCTTTGGGCGTTCGTAGATGACAAAGAAATGTGAAAAAGACCTACATCTGGGTGGAGAAGTAGACATTCTTGTAGAAACAATACAGAGTACCTTTAACTTTCCAATTGGTTTAAAAAATATATAGCTGCTCTCAACTTTTGAGAGCCAAGTGGCCATTCACGTTCCTTTTCTGAACTATAATAAGGCAGACACGCCATCCGTGACAGAGACGACCGAAAATTTAGGGACAGCAAATTTTAAAAAGAAAACAGCAGATTCTATTCAAAAATATGAATATAATAGGTGTTTTTCGGTGTAGAAATAAACTTTTTATCATAATTCAGTCCTACAATCAGATTTTTTGCATAGAAATAAGCATAATCAGAATTATATCATTGTGCAAATTTTTCGGGGGAATAGGCTGGCCATTCCATTTTGAACTACACGAGTGACTTTCGAGGCATAAAAAAATAATTATTACAGTGATGTCCCAACGTGTAATTATGTATTTAATCTCGTAAATGTATTAGCTTGTTAATCAAGTTAAAAGGAAGAGTCCAGAATCGACAAATCAAAGGAAATGTGATGATCTCAAAACTGAGTGACATGAATGCGCGACATTAATGAATATTGACCCATATACATATGAATTTGGAATAAACAATTAAACATGCCGTTATAAACCAATATAATTAAGGTTTGTACATAGGTTTCAGTACATCTGCACTTTACCGTGGGGCGTGGCCGAGTGGTCAAGGTGCCTGCCTTCAATCGCTATTGTTCTTAAGAGACGTGGGTTCAATCCCAGTCTCCGAGCAATTTTCAAGATTCCATCTAGAAAAGAAGGGACCAACGGGCTCTCACGTGCGGCCTTACATGAAGTTCACTGAAGATCAATTGTCTTCGAATACACCAATGTTATCCCTTCCAGATGTCGGTGATTTTTATGGCGGCCACCCTGTCACCACCATAAATACGTCGGTGCTGAGAGCCGCTTGCTTCAAGGAGACACGTCATGTGATTGAAACAATATAAAAAGCAAACACGAACAACCAAACAAAGAAACAAATCTGGGCATGATATGGGTATGTAGAAGTTTTGGGGTATATAGCATTATATCAAATCACTCACTGTGTTCGCTCTACGGCCTTTCATACTATCGTGGCGACCCTCAATGGGGCCAGATGTGAATAAAGCGCTCGCTCAAGGCGACTATATCACCATTGAGGTTGCGTGTTCGAATCCAAGTCTCGCTGATTCGGCCGCTGCTTCAGGTCAAGAGGTTATCCAGGCATACCTGGTAAAGTTAAATGCATGGTTTACTCAGGGGATTGCGATTCCCTCCTTCCATGCACCTGACCGTCGTAGTATAAGTAAAACTTCTTGAAGACGGCGTTAAACCACAATCAGGAATCTATGCCTGTGTGTATCTGGGCTATCGGTGACCAATAAAGAAACTGAAAGATCTCTGTTGTCAATCATCCGATCTCCGAGAAAAAGAGGCCGTGAAATTTTGATAATTGGGCGCTATGTGTCATTAACTCACATGTACATAAACGGAGTTCAATTAAATTATTTATTTTACTGAAATTTAACGTAGCACTGATGAAAGAAAGTGATGGACGTATTGTTTTGTTTTTTTACATGCGGCATAAGGTCGTAAAGGTGGAAGGCAACTGGCGTCTATATGCATCAGTTTTAATAAGATACCAGTTATTATTTATTGATTTGTTTATTTGATTTGTGATTTACGCCGTACTCAAGAATATTTCACTAATACGACAGCGGCCAGCATTATGGTGGGAGGGAACTGGGCCAGGGGTAACCCACGACCATCCGCAAGTTGCTGACAGACCGACTTTGTTATTATCTTTAATAATACATATTTATATTTAATGAGGATATATGTCTAAGACAGGCTATACCAAAGGGATAACAGTTACTATTTATAGCCTAGTATAGCCTATAATTAAGCTAGGCCTTTTATAACTAGGAATATAACCATATTATCTGTTCGTCCATATTGTCTTATGTCAGGCTGTACCACTGAGCCCTTGATCGATGGGGTCATGTGTTCGAATCTACCTCTCGCCGTCTCATCCGGTTTTTTCTCAAAGCTCTATACTCGTTTCCCTCAACTCATAAACATAATCATCGTTTTTCAGATAGAAACTGGCAGTTTTTTTTTTTTTACATTTGAAAAAATAACAGTACATGAATTTTATCAATACGAATGATAATAAAATGATAATTAAAACAATTGCTAAAAAATATCAATTGTGTATAGAAAGAAACTTAAAATGACAAAATTATTATAAGAACTTACAAGTGTTTAAAATCAGGTGAATGTTTCATTTTTTCTATTTTAAATCCAAAGAAGACATATATGGAAACACAAAAGTTTTATAGGCTATACTCACGACTATCTCCACAAGCCCAAACTCCATCCTTTTCGCCTCTCTGCGGGAGAATGAAATGAAACCCCCGCCAAATGACGTGTAAGAGGTTACCCGTTCGGCCAGCCCACCTAATCCTCACCATGGGGGAGGTCTCGGCGCAACCACAACAATAACATTTCAAAAAGTCAAACTTTTCTACATTTTTGAACTGATTGCGTATTTTAATCAACACTTTCAAGCTTTAACATACATTATTTTTGTAACATTTTTAAATGTTTGATATTTTAATAGGTGCGTTTCTGTTCCGATTATCCGCTCAAACCTGCGTTGAACACAATGGACTCGTCCCCGATGGACATGCCCGAACTTGCACAGATTCATGAGCAGTCAACCACGTCACGGCTCACTGATGACGGACTGTCCAAGGAAACAACAATGCATGCTGAGACTTCCACTGAAGAGATGCAGGTTGTTATACACGAGGCCCCAAGGAGAAATCTCCTCACGACTAAAGTTTTAAATACTTTCGAAACCTACGTTAAAGGAAACGCACAAATCACAGTAACGAACTCCTGTATGCAGTATTATCCGGTAGACCAAGTTAGATTTGTCAGTTTGTGTTAGGCCTTTTAGTTATAGGCCTTGGGATAACGAAGGCGAAAATGTTGGTCATAAAGCAGCTGGGGCTAATGGTACATTTCTGACTTCAGTAAAAATCTAAAACATTAAAATTTTGACACGTTTGTCTTTAAAAGCTAACATTGATGAAGTTGTCAACATTTTAGATTACAGGGCTCAAAATAAGCTTTAAAATCACATTTCAAATTTTGGACAATGCAAAACTAGCTTCTAGGAGTTCGTTAGTGTGGCTGAAAATTTGCAGGTTGAAAAAAAAATAAAAATTGAAAGGGAAAAAAATCGATAGAAAACAGTCAGAATTAGCTGGCATATTAAACTTTAGCAGTAAATACTTATTTAAAGAATTTCAGATTTTTAAAGTAATAATAATGTAATATGTTTGTCGCAGAAATTAATTCGACAAGGAAATACAGAAAACAGTTCATTGTTCACGTTTATGCAGTAGATTCCAATGTCTGTTAGATAAAAAGACGTTTTTTTCCCTCTAGGTCATCATTTAGTTGTTACATTTATGAATACAAAAATATTCTTTCAGAAGTAAGAAGTAGCCATTGCTCGGAGTAACGTTTTCAAATATGGCCCACACAGATATTATACACCATTTGATACGTTGTGTCATTTTAACATTTAGAAAAGCTTGCAGTTTTAACATTTGTCCTTTAAAAGAGTTAAGCGCCATCTGATCAACATTTGCGATTTAAAAGATAGATCAACATTTGCGATTTAAAAGAGTAAAACACATCTGATCAACTCTGGAATTAACATTCACATAAGGCGTCACACTTTGTGAAGCGAATTCGACTGCGGCCTGAAGTCAGGATATTTATCAGGCGAAGGCCAGCGGTTTCCTTCACATCAATCTGACATTGTTTCATGTCAACACGCTTATCCTCACACTGGCTCCCTCTTCGGCCGTGCCTCCGGGAAGGTCTGACAGTAACCTGCAGATGGTCAAGGGTTTCCCCTGGGCTCTGACCTGTTTCCTCCCACCATAATGCTGGCCGCTGTCTAAGTGAAATCTCCTTGAGGACGTTGTAAAACACAAATCAAACAGATAGATAAATAAATATATAAATAAATTCTCGTTACGTTTGATACATTCTATTGCTGGCTGTTTCTGATACAATTTCCATTTCACATAGTTATGATCAAGCTTACGTACTAGAATCTTTGGCTGACTTGCTGGTATTGTGTGAAATTCACATACTTGTCACTATACGCTTCCTCTTCGGCCGTGCCTCCGGGAAGGTCTGACAGCAACCTGCAAGTACGAATTTGAACTTTGATATGGAATTCATGCCTGGAATATTCATTGTCTGCCCGGCATCATTGAAAACTGATGACCGCTTCTCTCTTGTGTGTTACTGGCTTTATTTCTTATTTGTATAATTTCTTACATACCTTTGTCTTCGGGAGTTAGTGTTAAACGTTGTTGTGGAAATGGATCTTGCGATTATCGACGTGGAACGCCCTTTACGGACTACGAATGGTATAGGAATGTCGGACTTGACGCTTATAATTCTAAACTGATATTGTTCAGTGCCGATATATGCTTATCGCCAAGCTTGTTACAACTTGCTGCTGTCTGCTGCCGATCTTGTTTCCGTTGTGGTCTGAAGCTTTGGCTCACTGTTGCTGGTAATGTGTGAAAGTCACATATTTATAACAATATATACTCTGTTCATCTTACTGATATTGCTTAGTGCCAATATGGCCATCGTCAAGTTTGCCATTGTCTAACTATGTTGCTGACATTGCCATACGGGCATACGCTTATCGTGAAATTAGATTCCGCTGATGCTGACTGCTGTCGATAAAGCTGTTTCTCTACATGCTCATTGCCATCTTAGTTACAGTCTGTTGCCGACAAAGCCGTTTCTTCCCGTTTTACATCGGCATGTCTGTTGATGACTGCTGCCCATAGAGCCGTTTCACTACATGCCCATCGCCATGTCTGTTGCCGATAAAGTTGTTTCTCTACATGCCCATCGCCATGTTTGTTGCCCATAAAGCTGTTTCTCTACATGCCCATCGCCATGTCTTTTGCTATAAAGCTGTTTTCCACATATCCGTCGTCATGACTGCTGCCCATAAAGCTGTTTCCCCACATGCCCATCGCCATGTCTGTTGCACATAAAGCCGTTTCACTACATGCCCATCGCAAAGTTTGTTGCTCCTAAAGCTGTTTCTCTACATGCCCATCGCCATGTTTGTTGCCCATAAAGCTGTTTCCCCACATGCCCATCGCCATGTCTGTTGCACATAAAGCCGTTTCACTACATGCCCATCGCCATGTTTGTTGTCCCTAAAGCTGTTTCTCTACATGCCCATCGCCATGCCTGTTGCCCATAAAGCTGTTTTTTCCACATATCCGTCGTCATGACTGCTGCCCATGAAGCTTTTTCTCCACATGACCACTGCCATGCCTGTTGCCGATAAAGCTGTTTCTCCACATGACCACTGCCATATCTGTTGCCGATAAAGCTGTTTCTCCACATGCCCATCGTCATGACTGTTGCCCATAAAGCTGTTTCTCCACATGCCCATCGCCATGTCTGTTGCCCATAAAGCTGTTTCTCCACATGCCCATCGCCATGTTTGTTGTCCCTAAAGCTGTTTCTCTACATGCCCATCGCCATGCCTGTTTTTGTTTGCTGTTGCTAGTATTTCAGATTAACATCTTTTTCGCCTGACTTGAGACAGTTAGTTACTTGCTGGCGATGAAATTTGGGGCTGTCTGGATTACCGGTTGGTTGTTGAACGTTTCGTCTTCAAAGCAAATATTCCACAAAACAGTTCTTTGACGTCTTCTCTTAGAATCTTGCTACACATTACGTAGAGGATAAAGTTAAGGCAAGGGTTGAAAACAAAAAGACACGGTGCGATTAAAAATCGCAAACGGATTTCCAAATTGAACTTACGAAGAACGTACACGCCTTCGAACGCAAAGGTCAGAAAGGTACTGGCTACCAGCGAGTAACAGAAGAGAAATGCCAGAAGGCTCGCCACCAGAACTCGCTCGATCTGAATCTGTTTGCTGTCGTCAGCGTCAGCCGTCGTCTCCACATCGACTCCCTTAAGTCGCATCCGGCTACGTCGCACATCGCGCAGCTTTACGATGACTAAGCAGTTCAGGGTTGCTAGAAGTGGGAACGGTATGATAACGACAATGATGGCAAACGACATGTAAATGGCTTTGGTGGAGAAGGGATCTCGGCCAAATTGTGTGTATGTCCAAACGTGGATTGTTTCGTTGGTAGCATCGTCCAATTTGGTTGTGACAGCTATGCGAAAGAATCTCGGAGCGTTCACAAAAACCGCGATGACGAAAATGGCCACGACGATTTTCTTCGCACGAGATTCGCTGCTGATCACGCGAGACTTGAGAGGAAAGCATATGGCGAAGAGACGCTCCACGGCAAAAGCCAGAATAATCCAGACGTTTGATGCCATGCTGACGTAAAAGAAAACATCGCCGAAGGCGAAAATATAACTGAATACGTTTTTATAGGCCAGGCTTTGGGAAACCCTGTCATGGTGGCTGATGGTATAGAAAAAGTATAATAGAGTGGTGATAATACTGGACATGGCGATACCCCGAATGTACACGGTAGAGCTGGACTTCAGGGATCTTCGTTGGAGGACGATAATCGTTAAAATGCAGCAGAAAAAGCTGAAAATATTAATGGTGAAGACGACGTATTTTTGCAAGAAATCTTCAACTTTCGAGATTACTTGCTCTAACGAATCTTCGCTGTGAGATCCCTCAGTTGTTAAGTCCGTGTCAACGCACCCGGAGTCATTCTGGTTTACGACATTCACCATATTTGTTCCGTTCCAACTTGTGATATTCTCGATAGAAAACACACCGGAAGTGTTGAAGACGGAGAAATCCAGTTGGCCCGCTTTCTGTGTACAGAATCTCCGGCTTGAAAGGACGATAATGATCAGAAGCAGGCGTAGGATCTTGAGAATAGCCATTATCTGAAACGCAAAAAGATTCAGTTGAAAACATTGACAAGTTTTGTGGGCACAATCTTTTACCGAACGCCATATTTAGCCATATTATAATAAATGTGTACCTTTACCGTGAGCTTGACCGCCATCAAATGATAAATAAACAAATAAAAGATGAAGCATTTTCTAAATTGTTTTACGCCTTATTCGAATATATTTTGAATATATTTCAGATGCGTATATATGCGTGGTCGCCTTGGCCCGGGTGTTCAAAATTCGCGTAAGACTTAATGCCAGATTTTAAGACAAGTCAGTTTTGCACTTAGCCTCAAAAAATTGTGTAACTTTATATTAAATATGAGGTAAAAGTGCTGCTGTTATACTTTGAGTGAGTACTTGGGCTTTAAGGTCGTAAATAACAATTTTTCAGTCATGTGACGACGAAGGAGTCCTTAGGAGTGCATGTATGTGTAAGGGGCCTCTTTGTTGCAGGACGGGTTTCCACCACTGTTTTATTTAGTGCTGCTTCACTGAGACGCCCCACCGGAGCCATTATACTGATACGGGTCAGTCAGTCGTTGCACTATCCTTTTAATGCCGAACGCCAGGCGAGGAAGCTGAAACTTCCTCTTTCAAAGTCTTAGGTGTGACCCGCCCCAAGATTGACCCTGGATCTACCGGTCCCGAAGTGGACGCTCTACCAACCGTGCCACAGGGGCCGATTGTTATACTTTGACTTTGGACAACTGCGTTGGCTGTTGGATTTAGCTAAAAATTTGAATATAAGATATAACTTAATACCAGTATTAGCTAATACGTTTTTGAACAACTAGGCCCTGTAGGCTAACAACACTCAAATGAAGGTACACGTATATCGTTCTTAAATTACATTTACCCTTGGATAAAAGAAAGCCCATTAAGTTTTAATTCAATCAGTATGTTATATTATCTTATTTATATGTATGATACATTTCATATCTTACCATTGGCGGCGTGTCTTATAAGGTTTATATTTGTTACGTAATATATGTAAATGAAACTGGTGAATAAAAGAAATCAAATTTTACATATATAAAATATTTTGCGTTTGTCACCAAAGCTTGAAAAGCAATAAGATAGAGAGCAGAAACGCGTAAAACACCGATAATACAAGCATAGTGAAAAATTGGCTAAGACATTTTTGCCACTTTTGCCACTTTGGGGATACGTTTGTCAAAGAGCTTGTCCAAAAAATCGAAAATACAGCAACTGGAAATAACACGAACACCCGATAAAAGTAGATCCTTATTTCTCGTCTCTCTATTAGAAAAAAAACACACAGAGAAATAAGCACCTAGCAAAAGAACAGTGAACAACTGACTGCTTTGCTTTATGACACCACCAACTTGCCAAATATTCTTTATCACCTTTAACCGTGAGAAATCATTTGGCTTACCTGGTGATTTCCTTCTAAAATCGATTATCAAGCGTTGCAAGTGAATATCAAACACGGAATTCCCCGGAAGATAAGTGAGAGTTGTATAGTTAGCAAAAGCAATTTAAACCTAGACACACCAGTATCACATCTCCGCCAAGCGCGTTTTTACGCCAATCATCTTACGTAGCTATCATTATCTGATCTACAATTGGTTTAAACTAACAGCAACATTGGGGAGGGCCGCCACCATTCGAATACCAGGACACGCCCACTGGGAAACTTGCGTCTCTTCTTCGAGTGTATACAGTTTAGTCGTCGCTTTTAGAGCAGTCTGTGAATTTGAGGAATAAATTTCGACCAAAATTTATTGAATTGGTGCATGGGCTAAGGTCAAATTGTGACGAAATTTTTTGCAAATTAGCACGACATTCGAATGCAGCATTAGAGGTGTTGACATTAAGTAGGACAGGTGATTATGATTTTCCACTGTGTATAGGTTATTGTTAAATTATCCAATTTTCATGAGTGATACGGTTGTAGGTTCATCAGTAACAGTTGTATTCAAGGTTCATCAGTAACAGTTGTATTCAAGGTTCATCAGTAACAGTTGTATTCAAGGTTCATCAGTAACAGTTGTATTCAAGGTTCATCAGTAACAGTTGTATTCAAGGTTCATCAGTAACAGTTGTATTCAAGGTTCATCAGTAACAGTTGTATTCAAGGTTCATCAGTAACAGTTGTATTCAAGGTTCATCAGTAACAGTTGTATTCAAGGTTCATCAGTAACAGTTGTATTCAAGGTTCATCAGTAACAGTTGTATTCAATTTTCGAAAGGTTTATCATCAACTGAAAAAGCTTTGCTTACAGTGAATGTAACTCCTTGGGGTTTTTATCTAAAATTTAAACTAACTTTAGGTCATAACGCTGGGAAAGGGTTGAATTAATGCATGATGTTATTTTATTATCGACTACTTATATACTACCATGGCACATGGTTTGAATACTGATTTCACTCATTGGCGTATAGAACGTACCTTTTTACAATATTATTGAAAACTCTCGACTGCTTCTCTTTGCATGATTCTATCCCGATTTCGCATTGTATATACTTTCTTAGTTCTTTGTTGGTCTGTGTTAAACGTCGTTTTTGTGAATAGGCCTTGTGATTATTGACCTGGAACGTCTGTCTTATTTAATGGCTGGTCTGCAAATGTCTGTTTCGACGAGTAATAAATTGCAATGAACATCACTCCATGTTTTTCACCCTGTTCTACTTTAGACATGGTGCTAATGGACCTGTAATTGGCTACTATTAAAGCAACTGCATGTGACCACCTTCTAAATGAGGTAAAATGATAGGTTATGTGTAACCATTAGTCAATTATCACTCAGTCGACTCTAGTCTGAGTAAGTGAGTGATTGGGGTTTAACGTCGTACTAAACAATTTTCAGTCATATGACGAGGAAGGAATCCTCAGAGCGCATGTAACGTACCTCCTTCTTGTAGGACAGATTTCCACTGCTCTTTTATCTAGTTCTGCTTCACTGAGACGCCTTACCAAAGGCAAGTAAGCCGCTCCGCTTGAACCATTATACTAATACGGGTCAACCAGTCGTTGCACTATCCCCGTCATGCTGAACGCCAAGCGAGGAAGTGACTCTGGTCTGGTTTTAGTCTCTGTTCTGTAAGTCTTTTATATAAGCCGAGTCGGATTTCGGGAATCCCACGAATCCACGCAGATATGGACGAGACAGGATGTGTGCTTTCAGAAAATAACGAAGCCGAAAGGCGATATTTTATTGCTAGATTTTTATTGCTATAATATTATAGTAAGTCATGAAGATAAACCCATCGTCTCTGTATATAAAGGCATTGAAAGATAACAATGCGGAAAATGGTGCACACCAAGCTTTCAGATGGCTGACCTACCATATTGATATTATGAATGTACGTTGTCCTGCGCGCTACAGTCCTCTGTGAAATACGTTTTTAAGATCTATGCCCGTACACAGTATTTGCCTGAGAGTAGTTAACAATGGTAGAGAGAACAGACTTATTTATTTATTTATTTGATTGATGTTTTGCGCAGTACTGAAGAATATTTCACTTATACGACGTCGGTCAACATTGTGGTTGTAGAGGTGAAACCCGCTGACCTTTCCACGTACGACTGGAGAGGAAGCCATCAAGAGCTGAACTTACCGCGATCGCTTGGTGAGATGCTTTTATGTAACTTTCTGCGCTAACCACCAGGCCACGGGGTTCCTATAGAGTATGGCTACCTAAATCATGCTTGGATATATAAGAAACGATCTTTTTGTATGAACCACTTTATCAAATGACCTTCGAACATGGACGTTAATAACTAGCACATACAGTGACGCATGACAATGAGAGGTGAAAATGAGAAGATTCTGAGAAGTCCGAGATATATTCTTCTTCAAACTTCACACATCAACATTTCCTGGGTTGATTTAGTGGGTCTTTTTGTTTCGACATTGTTTGGCGACATTCTGCGAAAGCGGCTAATCATGGCCCAACTTACTTTGTGCAAGATTCCAGTTCAAGGTCAAACACCTGCGAGTTGAAACAGTCACCTCTATCATAGGGTACTACGTGATATAGCACTTGAGCTCCATAGGCCATCCTGGCGTTTTTATTGGCTATAAGAACTGGGGGTATTCGCCAATAATAGATTAAACCGTAAAATGTTATTGAGTACCGGGTTAGAGGCAAATTAAATAAGTAAATAGAGTTAAAATGCTTTCTGTGGCCTCTAATACATTACAAGTATAACATCACTGCATTTGTTTTTACCTAATTCTGCGTTAGAGACAAATTATATAAGTAAATAGAGTTAAAAATGCTTTCTGTGTCAAAGAAATTACAGTTATAACATCACTGCATTTTTTTTACCAAATTCTACATTAGAGACAAATTAAATAAATAACCATACTTGTTGTCTTGTATTTAGAACGTTTGAAAGCGAAAGTGAATATATGTTTATCACAGAGACCAAGCTCTCGACATTCAGTCGTGAATAAAGCGTTAGTTTGGAGAATGACAGAGTATACATGTAAGTGGTTCGTACAAAATCGTGTTTCAGCTTTCCTACAAACGGCACTCCTAAACTCTCCTATTAGGTAGTCCATAACCTATAGATCGATAAAGGCATTTACATCGTTTATATCCTTTATAAAGGAAATGCATTTGTCCGTCTACAATCCAGGAAAAATAGCCCATGACATTTGTATTTAATCACGTCAGCTCCGACTCAAAGGTATGGGCAAATCTACGACTATTGCCACTTATCCTCCTGCAGATCTAATTCTACAGCCAGGCCTACTTATCCGACAGGAGACAAACAGCGTATTAACCTTATACTATACGGAGAATACTCTAAAGAATGATGTCAGAAGAGTCCAGCCGGATGTTCAGTACAGACTATACTTCCGGTCTATCCATGGAACGATGTTTTCTGGGAGATAGCACGTGCACAAGGACTTTTGCAGGTGCTTTTGATCAGAATAGCATGTGTCATGCTGTTTATGTATAGCTTGTGTGTTACGCTATTCCAGATGTATTTACTGTGTAACTCAGTAAATATCATCTGTGATAGTGACAATACATACAAACAGACAAGGGGGTCTCCCTGGACGAGGTGCTTAGCACGCCACCTCGGCGCAATCGCCCAGGAATCTCTCACCACGTCCCCGTGAGTTCAAGTCCAGTTCATGCTGACCTCCGCAGCAACCTGCGGTTTCCCCAGGGGTCTGCCCGGTTTCCTCCCACCATAATGTTGGCTGCCGTCGTATAAGTGAAATATTCTTGAGCACGGCGTAAAACACCAAATAAATAAATAAATAAATAAATACAAAAAGGCAAGACTGGGTTTACAGTATTTAGGGTTCTAATTTGGTAAAAACATACACATAGTAGGATGAACTATAAAGGTACCTGCAATGTCGTTTCTATCCCCGCGAAGAAAGTTATGTGTTCCACTTATGTTTATTTATCTGTCTGTCAGCAACTTTATAGAAACAATTACGCACCGATTTGAATGAAACTTTGTGTACAGCTTGGCTTTGGGCCAAAGCATGAAGACAATATATTTTGATGCTGATCTCTAATCCGGATTAAAGCTAATTTTAAACGACTTTCCACCATTGCCACGCTGCGCACTGATACATATTTTTCCTTTGCCTTATAATAGTAGAGCAGAGTAATATTCTTTTTTTTTTTTTTTTTTTTTGAACTCGTCAAACGTTCGAGGGCGAATGTACTATTGGCAATCTGCATGAGGTTTACGCACTCGAAGTGACTTTCAGTGAATCCTTTGTTCTAATATAAGATCAATTAAGTAAGAGCTTAAAACTCGTATAGATTCGGTTTTGGAATCGGCGACTTGTGGATTCTGGCACCTAGTCATCGCTAGACATAAATGTTGACTTTCTAAACTGCTCGGCCAACATGACGCAATATTGTGATTGCCAGCAATTGCTAGCGACAATTATCAAATATCAAAATATACTCCTAACGGCGCATGACTCCTAACAGCACATACGCCGTTCTGTACGTTCACTTTACATCACTGCAACCGCTTGCAAATTTTTTTCAGAAATCTTAAACAACACAGAAGTTACTGTGGCAGTTACTAAGGGAGGAAGTGATGTCAGAAAACACAAAAACTCTGTTTCAGCCTGTGTTAACAGCACGAGGACATCAGTGGTGAGGCTAAACCTAAAGAGGCCTACGTGCGTTACACAGGGTCCAAAGGTCAAGCTAGTGGTGGCAGTGATGTAAAGCGAACGTGGAGAGCGGCACGTACGCTGTAAGGAGTTTGATATCAAAGATGAATTTGAACAAACATACATGTAGGCTATATTACTTTACCCAAAGAGACAAACCAACAGCAAATTATCGTCATATCCAATCACAATCGAGCTTACCTTCATCATCTGAGGATAACTTTTAAAAGAAATAATCCGCGCAAATAATCCACCCACAAAGGTCACGCAGTGTGCAGGCCAATGTTTTATTCTTCAGCAATATAAACACAAACATATCAATATACATATGGATAGAAACATTTACACCATTTATACGTGTTTTATTTGAAGTGTTCTCTACACTTGGAGGAATTTATGTGGCCATGTGGCCCTCACATGCAGCTATGTACGTCAATGTGCTGTTTGATTCAATAGATAAATTGGCGGATATAATTATACATGTACCAAGATATCATTTATTTTAATTATCGCCTCTGTCGTTCATGCGCAGTGTGGTATTCCTGAATGATGTATGACATCGTTCTTGTACCCGGATTTCGGCGTCATTATCGGCTGGCTATATTTCCACTAGAACAACAAAGAGCAGGATCGGAAGCAGAGAATATCCCGGGACACCGCGGAGAAGTCTTCTGAGCTACCGGATGTAAATTTAGCGGCAGACAAGCATTAGTCAACTCTTGTTTTTTGTTTTTTTTAGGTTTCACCGAAAGACAATTGGCAAGAGAAAAAATGGATGTTCTGCATGTTTGGCTTCGGTATAATATGCACGTAGCACATGTATTAGCTCTGTGTAAACCTGTCAGTTACTTCCGTGAGTTTCAGAGCAAACATCTTGGTAAAGCCATGGTCATTAGTATAATCGTCTATAAATAGTAACTGCAGATGAAGACATCCCTAGCGGTTGAAATCATACATTGTATCTTAATGGGGATGGGATATTTTTATCATGCCCTTTTGACAAACACAGTGAAAACTGTCTTTCGTCATTGCATTGAACAGATAAGTTACAGTTTGTGCGGAAAATATCAAACTGGCTTCCTGACGAGTAATTTTCATATTGATAATACAATATTTTATTTATTTATTATTTAAAATTTATTTAACTGATTGGGGTTTAACGCTGTGCTTTTTCATGTATATGACGGCGGCCAAGTTTATATGGGGGGAGGAAAATGGAGTGTCCGGAAGCAGCCACCGACTTTCGGCACTTATCTTACAAAATGATAAAGGAATCCCTGTGCAAGACTGGATATCCATATTAGACGGAGAAAATATATTTTCGAGAGACTCAGCGGTATTTGTGTAAACTCGTATATCAGAGTCGGTCAGTTTGTTTATTTATTTGACCGTAAATACAAAGGAGCCGCCCACCAATGTGGTCGCTGTGAGTTCATTTTATCCTGCGGATGGTCGCAGGTTTCCCCAGGACCCTGCCCGGTTTCCTTTCACGATAATGCCGACCGCCGTCGTATAAGTGAAATATTCTTGAGTACGGCGTAAACCACCAGTCAAATAAATAAATTAACAAATATTGATTTGATTGTTGAATTTTCACCTATACGATGGTGACCTGTTCTATGGGCAGAGGAAACAGGAGTGTTATGGCGATTAAATAATCAAAAACTTATAATTTTGGACCGATTCTCTTCTGTTTCTACCGTGCCGGCGATTAACAACTGAAGCAGATATTACAACGGCATGACAACCACTGAGATGCACAACAACGTGAAAAGATTACTAAAATTATAGTATTCCAAATCCCTTGTGAATGAAGCTTAGGTGTAAGGCACAGAATAAGGGAAATTAAGTAGTTGGAACTAACGACTTTGGTTGACTTTACAACACAGCTGTGCACGTTGACAAGAGAACATTGGAAATGGCAAATTATACAGCGGGAAAAGAAGTATCTAAGACTGCCGTAAAATTATTGTCCTTTCTCATAACTAGGTGTGTGAGAATTAGACAGATGGGAATGGCAAGTAAAACAGAGATAAAGGAAGCCCTTGTACAAGTACTGCTGTGACGTCGACATTGGTTTCTTTTTAACTTGGAACAAGACATAGATACAATCGTTTGAAGGAGTGGTCCTCTTCGACCGTACGTGTGCAGATCTACAGCAACTTGCAGGCGGTCGTGGGTTTCCCCCGGGCTCTGCCCGGTTTCCTCCCACCATAATGCTGGTCGCCGTCGTATAAGTGAAATATTCTTGAGTACGGCGTAAAACACCAATCAAATAAATAAATAAATGAAAGAGTGGGAAAAGCAGGACTTCAACAGTGAAAAATAGGTTATGCTTGCCCATCGTTTGATCTCTAAAATGGCATTGTAAATTAAAAGTACACAAATAACAGTAAAGTAGGCTGTACCAGCAAAATGTTTTTGGGATAGTCACACTGGCAAAAATTTTTAAGTGGGAGGTTTTAAGTTCTATGTCTTGCTTACAGAGCCTGACGGACATAGGGAAGTAAGAATGGTAAAAAAAGGCTACATAAATGTGGATGAGATAACTGCTTGAAATTTTCAAAGCTTGGCCCGAAGATAACATACAGGGCACGGAAATCGTAAGAGAATAACGAAAAATAGGCCACGAAGTGTTTTCCTTAGCATATTTAGTTGGTGAATTGTCTGAGCAACAAATTAAAAAATGACATTAAACCTGACTGTGAAAGCAGACTGCCCATTTGTCGACTTTGGATTTGAAAAAAAAGAAGAGATATGTACAATAAAAACACCGAACAATATTCTACGTAGCTTTATTTATTTATTTATTTGACTGGTGTTTTACGCCGTAGTCAAGAATGTTTTACTTATACGACGGCGGACAGCATTACGGTGGGAGGAAACCGGACTCTGCTCGGTGGAAATCCAGGACCACCAGCAGGCTGCTGGAAGACCTACCCACGTACGGTCGGAGAGAAAGCCAGCAAGGGCTTGACTCACAGCGGCCGCATTTATCTACGCAGCTTTAGTTAAAGTTTAGTTCAGTAGAGATTCCTTATCATCTTAATAATTTGGCTTACCTGGTCGTCTACCTTAGAAATCTGTTTCAGTCAACGTGTGTCAATATCAGATGCGGAATTCCAGGACAGTTAACTGGGAGTTGGATGATAAACGAATGTATTTTAAACCTGGAGACAGGTATAATATCTGAGACACGGACAAGTGTGTGGATACGCCAATCTAACTGTTGGCGTAGCCACCATCGTGTGATTGACATCGCGTTCTGTTCAACCATTGGCTTAGACTGAGGGATGATCTCAGCCTTGAAACATCGAATGTTGGGCAACATTAAGAGAACTATCTTCTCTCCGCCTACCACTCCACACTCAAATTACAGGACATGCCCACAGTTAAACGTACTTCTGTCGTTTAAATGTCAATAGTTGAGTCTTTTGCTTGACGTCATCTTAAATTTGCCTTCATGCCAAATAACGAAGAAAGTATATAGAGTGCAAATTTAAGTGAAACAGTCAACGATTTTCAATGATGTTTGAAAGGTGCAAGAAATGCTATGGGCGAATGAATGAAATCAGTATCCAGATAGGGTATAACGCTAGTTTATGGGTTGTTCATTATAAAAATATGTATCTCAGAAGCCCTTTGATTGCAACTGTTCATATATCCGACGTGGCGATCTGTATTTGTTTTAAGGGGGAATATGTCCGTTTATGTATACATGTATATCTATCCCTGGTCCGACTATATTTTTTGTTGTTTTAATAACTGATTAAGTCATTGTTTTTCTCTTCACTTGAAGAGATATATAGAGTAGAGTTTAAATAGCATTTGTTCACTCGGTTCAGCTCGTCAAATGAAAGGAATGAATGCGATTCGTACCTCTCGACTAAATTCGACTGACCGTTTCCAATTTTCGATTTTGTTGAATCAGCCTGCAAACAGAACATGCAGGTGATCCGATACACAGACAAATATAAAACTGTTATCGTTTCATTCGTTAGAATGATTCACGTCAAATAAGACAACATCATCAATCCGCCCTCTTGGCAAGTTTGACGCAAAAAGCTACTAGAACTTTTCCGTGTAGGGCATGTGAACAGAAAAAGTCCACATAAAATTTGTTCTTAACATGTGTTGTGTGTGATGTTTAAACTGCTGCTGGCAATGTTGTAGATAGATATTTAAAATTTATTTTTCGGTTTATTGTATATAGTTTATGATCTTTTCCGCCATTGTATAAGAACTACATATATTCAGTGAATGTTCAATGATGGTTTATCACAGTTGGCTTAAAGCTATAATATGACTGCAATATTGCCGAAGTGAATTAATCCTTTATCATTCATTCATTCATTCATTTTTTTCAGAAGCCCTCCACCCTCCTCCCCAATACACATTCGAAATACTAGTATTTGACTGCATATAACTCGGAGACAAATCTATCAGAAATAAGTAGTCCGGCAAATTTATTTTCTATTCTACAGCCTATTTACTCGATTAGATAACATTGGATTTATTGGGTATCGCCAATTTTTGACCTAGCCTAATTGTTACTGGGAGTCCTGGGGGCAACTATTTTAAAGCGTCTGTCAATGTAAAGACAGTATAGCTTCTGAGAGTTCAAAACGAGTATGCATAGACAACATAAACTTGATATCATCGGTACAGTATGCATTCCTAAATCACCCCTAATTGTCTCAAAAAGATCGTTTTGTTTGAAGTATACTTTGTCAAACGATCTTCTAAGATAGACGTCAATAACCCTCTAAAATGTTGAACTCGGAAGCTAATTGGAATCTGAAAGGTCTCATTATTATTTTTCTGTTCACAGTGCAAACCATACTCCTTACAGCGCATGCGTCTCTCTACCTTTCGCTATTCATCACTGCCACCACTAGCAAAATTTGAACAGATAACTTGAACAACGCCGAGGCTGATTGTGATTGTAACCAACACTAAAACAATTTTATTGAAATTTGATTAAATAGCTTTGCGAGAGGATACAAGTGATGAGGCTAATCCTAAACAACCCTAAGAGCGCCTCACATGCTACAAAGGTCAAGCCGGTCTATTGGTGGCATTGATGTAAAGCGAAAGGTAGAGAGCGACGCATGCGCTCTAAGGAGTATGAGTACAGACTTCAAAGCTTCTTTGGTTAAACGAGCCTATGTCTTTGCAGTCGGATACTCGCAGTTGGTGCTTGATTTCACATGGAGCTGACCTCTAGGATCCAGCCAGATCAAAGGGTTAAAATGTCTTATTTCAGTCGTACTCAACCTGTACTGCAAATATTAACGACGCATGAGGTGTATTTATAAAAACACATGCATTAATGTGCAAACGATCTGTTGGTTTCATTTGAACGCAGACGTCTTATCCATAAACGCAGTACATGTATACGATGGGACTCTACACGCATACGTTTTAGTGAAAACATAGGCTGGCATCCTTTTTTTTTTATAACATTGAGGTTTTCATTTCGACGTTTTCATTTCAACGTTTTCTACAACAAATTGGTGTTTTATATAGGAACATGTCATATGTCTACTAGAGTGTTCAAACTGCCGTTTTTCTTTTAACCTGTATATGTCTAGCAGTTTTTGCTGTGTAGGCGTTGAAAAAAAAACACTCAAATACCAATCGTCAACCAAAATGGACGTAACTGCGTGGTCAATACTCCCAAGGCCAATGGTTTATATATATATATATATATATATATATATATATATACCTGTGCACAAATACAAGGCATACACTAAAAAAAAATCTGTTGATATTTACGGAAAATCTTATCTATTTGATGCTAGAATGTATTCTGTTATTATAAGACAATATTCGAACATTCTTTTGAAGTCGAACTCATTAACACGGATCCCCTTGTTTCTTTCCGACTTTGAGAGAACCATTACGCCGTGAAGCAACAGGAACCTAGGAACGCGAGGCTGGCTTAGAAAAACTGTACTTTAAAGCCGTTTTCACTCCCTAAGAAGAAAGGTGGGAAGCTTTTTGTAGTTTTTTTATTGTAGGATGCACCCATCAGAGATTTGAGGAAGGAGACTTCTGTTCGAGAACGTTCGAAACACTGGTATGTTTCACATGATGAACACTGCACCAGGTCGAGTGTTTCGAGAAAACAATGGCATGTAAACAAATGTGATTTAAACGCTCACATCAGTGAATGGCTATGTTATTACAGCGATGGCATAAACCTAGCGATACCTTGATCTGACCCGAATCTAGTCACAAACGGAACGGAAGGACTAACCATTTAACCTGGAAGCTGGGTTTTTGTTCATCATTATACTGCTAAACTTGGAAACTTGGTTTAGCATCATCAAACAGCAATCATTTTTAATTATTTTTACGTAGTATTTAAGAATACTCCACTCATAACGGTCTGGCTTAGGGGTGGAGGAAATAGATCAGACCCATTTTTAAAGGCAATTACGTAACCTCTAACAATCCATCTAAATTTATAAGCTTGACGGGGCATCCTTGAACGAGATGGTTAGCGGGTCAGCGCAATGACCCAGGAGCCTATGACCAATCTGTCCGCTGTGAGTTCAAGTCCAGCTCATGTTGGTTTCCTGTTCAGCCGTATGTGAGGAGGTCTTCCAGCAGACTGTGGATGGTCGTGGGTTCCCCCCGGGCTCTGCACGGTTTTCGTCCCCCTAATGCTGGCAGCAGTCGTATAAGAAAATTATTGTTGATTATTGAATATTCTTGAATACACACACAAACACGCGCACGCGCGCGCACACGCACACACACGCACACACACGCACACACACAGAGTATGTATATATAAGGGTAATAACGCCCGTTTGCATGAGCCGATCGAACTGCAAACGAAATCATTCACTGCGGGCAACGGGTTTGGCGTAAAAATGATGCGCCAAAGCGGTAAAAGTATGAACTTAAATTCTGTGTCTCCATGCGCCATCACTTGATGTCTTATCACCTGTGTATTTAAACCTAATGTACTTGCACCATCTCTCGCCTCTCTGTCGCCCAGTGCATTCTGGGTAATCGCCACAAAATTTCCGCGTGGACTCGCCCGCACGCCACCACATTCTTCTCCTTCTTCGTCTTATTATTACTATAAACAAAGTCCCAACGGGGGTCAAACTTTTCGCCAGAAATTTACCCACGCCCCTTCCAAGCCAAAGGCCCATCAGACCACGAAAAATACAAATTGTTAAAACTTCTTAAAAAATCAGAAAGATATAAATATCCCCCTAAGCCACGCTGAAATAAATACACTGATTAACACCCAAAGTAACCAATAACAGAAAGAGGAATGGAATAAAGAATCTGCCGGACGATGGCTCTATAAAATACTGGACGAAAAGATTACTAAACCAAACTCGATCCAATTACCAAATAAGTAGCATGATAAAAAATATAACACGCCTGAGAGTGGGAAAACGGGTCTGAAAGCACTGGCAACTATAATCCCCAATACTTCCCCAACTTTCCCAGCCTGTCAGGAACACGGCGAAACGTTATAGCATTATCTCTCACAATGCTCCAATCATAACAAAGAACCAAAACTATTTGCAGAAAGCATGAAAACATAAAACTGTGCACTTGAACTGTAGACTATACTGAGCCCCAAGCCAAATCTCAGAACACAAATAATTACTCCAGTAAACGAATTCATAAAATCAACGGGAAACGAATGCTAGATCTAAATATATTTCAAATGCGCTATACATCAACAATGACTATACCTTGATTTTGAGGGCCAATTGTTGCTCAGATATGTTATTAGATCCTAAAGGCACATTAAACAACATCGACAATGCCTTAATTTTTAAGGCCGATCACTCGAAAAACAAACGCATTTTACAAGAACACACAGGGGGGAGAAACATCAAAACTATACACCAAATGCCTTGGTTTAGAGGGCCGTTCGTTAATCAGGTACTATACAACAACATCCTCAATATTTGAGAAAAGCATACAAAAACCATATCTAAAAATATTCCAAATGCGCTATTTATCAACAACGGCGATACCTTGATTTTGAGGGCCGTTCATTATTCGGATATACTATGCAATTACGTCCTAAATCATGAGAAAAGCATATGAATACAATGTCGAAAGATATTCAAAATGCCCTATATATCGACTACGGCGATTCCTTGATTTTGAGGGCTGTTCGATGCTCAGATGTAGACCTACGTGTCGGTGTGTAAGAATAATGTATGTGAATGATCCCTTTATTTATATCATTAGTATACACCTTATAATATGTATCCAAATGTATCCAATGATATTCATCATATTTCAGCTTAACACGCGAAATACCCCACGAACAAATCTGTTCTGTAGTTTAGTAAACTACTTCTAGCCTGTAAAATCTTTTTCACAGGGACAACAACAAAAACCTCAGACATGTATAGATGTCATTTTCAGAAAGTGGACAGTATTATCGTTAATATGGATTACACTTTCTGACTATAGCACAGAGGTTTTAGCTGAGACCAGTGCGGGTTTCGAACCAGCTACCTCAGAGTCAGGCAACATATCGCCGGCAATACAAGTCAACCGTCTAGACCACTCGACCAACAGGCCTTCCGAGGAAATAGAAGGTGGCTGACCAGTAGACTTTACAGCAAACATGCATTACCCCTCTGATGATTACAAATGACACCACTTTCCAGAAACGTTGACACGAAATTGACGATGGACGGATCTCAGAATGAAGACTCGTTAGAGCAAGTCTTCACAAGAGCCGAGAAAGCCGTGCAAAAATATGTCATCTTCACTGTAAATGTTTTCAGCTTTTTCTGCTGCATCTTAACAATTATTGTCCTCCAAAGAGGTGCTCTGAAAACCAGCTCTACAGTGTACATCCAAGGTATTGCCACGTCCACTATTCTTATCACCCTGCTATACTTCATCTATTTCATCCGTTTCCACGACAGTGTTTCGCAAAAAACTAGCATTTCGAAATGTCTTCAGCTACGTTTTCGCCTATGGCTATGTTTTCCTTTACGTTAGCATGGCATCGAACGTCTGGATTATTCTGGCTTTTGCCGTGGAGGGTTTCTTCGCCATTTGTTTTCCTCTCAAGTCTCGCGTGAATTAGCAGAGAATCACGCGCGAAGAAAATCGTCGCCTCCATATTTGTTGTCTCGTTTTTGGCAAACGCTCCAAGATTCTTTCGCATAGCTGTGACAACCACAACAGATCCAGACACAAATGAAACCCTCCAGGTTTGGTCCTACACACAGTTTGGCCGCGATCCTTTCTCTACTAAAGCGATTTACATGTCCTTTGCCATCATTGTCGTCATCATACCGTTTCCACTTCTGGCAATCCTAAACTGTCTAATCATCGGGAAACTGCGCTGTGAGCGACGTAGCCGGATTCGCCTGAAAGGAGTCGATGTTGAGGCGACGGTAAACAATGACGACAGTCAACAGGTTCAGATCGAGCGAGTTCTGGTGGCAAGCCTTCTGGCATTTCTCTTTTGTTACACGCTGGTAGTCAGTTCGAAGGAGTATACGTTCTTCGAAAGTTCAACTTGGAAATTCGTTTGCGATTTTTAATTGCACCGTGTCTTTTTGTTTTCAATCCCTGCCTTAACTTTATTCTCTACGTGATGTGTAACAAGATTCTGAGAGATCATGTTAAAGAACTATTGTGTGGTAAATTTGCTATGAAGATGAAACGCTCCGCCAAAAGCGGTTCATCCTGACTAACTGCAACAATATCAGCAACGGTCAGTTAAATGCGCCAGCAAAAGGCCGCAGCAAGTCTAGCAAGTCAAGGAATAGGTAGCTGAGTCTTTAACCATTCCTGACCGGCCCGGATAGCACAGTTGGTAGAGCGCCCGCTTCGGGACCAGTAGATCCAGGATCAATCCTTGATCGAGTCACACCTAAGGCTTTAAAAGAGGAAGTTGTAACTTCCTCGCTTGGCGTTCAGCATGACGGGGATAGTGCAACGACTGGATGACCCGTATCAGTATAATGGCCTGTACAGCTTGACGCTATATTCATAACAAGGTCTATAACTAGCGTGCTGAACATGGTTTTAAACATGTATATGCGAAACATGAATGAACTTTATCTTTCATGGTTATTTTTATTTGATTTGATTAGTGTTTTACGCGTACTCAAGAATATTCACCGTCCGGTTCCTGGCAGACCTTCCGACGAACGACCAGAGAGGAAACCAACATGAGCTGACGAATTCTAGCACACTGATCACTCGGCCTCGGAGGCCTCTATCTTGTTTGATTGTTAATGGAAATTACGCCATCTACTCCTTTTGGGTGGTAAAAAGATGCTTTAAACCATTCTGAAAACACAAGAATATCTTGACTTCCTCTATATCTATAGAGTATGGAATAAAAATTTAAAAAAAAAGTTGTGAACCCACTTCTTGTTGCACCAAATGATTCCCCGTCGTCATATGAGTGAGAAAAAATTAAGTACGACTGTACTCTGTACAGCTTCCGCTCGAGAACGAGAGCGATACGACGATGCAGATGACCACAGTGTACTAATAATTTATTTTTCATATACCCCCTATAAAACTTATTATAGGGCAATAAAATCCAGGTATTTACCTCGTACTCTGTTGCTTCCTATCTCGTAGCGCGTTGGCCTACACGACGCTTCCATTCCATTACGCGCACGTGCAATTCGTTCTAAACATAACGTGTTTCAAAAGTTCACAACCACAGTGTGTATGAAGAAAATAAAATAGAAAATAAAACCCATCGCGTCGTGTAAAACGATGAAAATGTAATTTATCAAACATCCTGTACGTGTAACTGTGCTTTAAAAACATTTTTCTGTCAACATATGGTCAATTTTTGAAAAACAACAAAGCTGAACTTCATCGGGATTGGGAGTGACCAGTGTCATCAAGTGATACACTTGAGTATAGTCCAGATTTGTATGCGGCAAAATAGAGTGATCTACGTTATAAGTGAACATGTAACTTTAATAATTTACACCATTATTGAGTTGCACGCCGGTGTGGATCGACACTAAGTCAGGCGCTAAACTCTAACAGTAAGTTGCTGAAATATGATATCAAAATGACAACCTTTAAATCTGACAAACAATGAAAGTGTACACATTGTTTCTCTCCTTCGGTTCCATTCTTGACAGGCTACATTCTAGCATCTCTCAGAGAACAGATATTAAAGTCAACAGCTTATTTTTTGAGTGTACCAAGTTACCAGCTTGCCGGAGTCTTTCAAAACTTATGAAGTCTAGTTAATGTTAATGGTTGTCGGAACTTCGGCCGAAATTTAAGTGGAATGTGCAGTTTGAGAAGGATGCAACCTGGAACCCTCCTGCAGTTGTACTTGTGCGAGTGTCATATCTCACATTGTGTGTGAAATTCTGTGCAAACAAACCCCATCGTTCTGTCATGGAGAAGTAGTGGATGGGACACATGAGTTCCTTTCTTTGGATGTACTAGGCTGGTAGGACATGGGCTACGCTTGAGGTGGAAGGCTGTGCATTTGAAATGATGTGGCTGATGTTTTTTCTGCATACCATGAGAAGCAACAGCCGAATTGTTGATGCTTGCAACATTTTTATGAGTTGCATAATTGTGGTGGGATCTATACCAGCATGTAGTTTTACTAGCACTGGGATTTGTTAAACAGCCAGATAATTTAGACTTTTTTTGCCATAGTCTTCATTATGGATTTCTCAGTGTGTTTTCCCACTGGCTGAAATTTATACCACTCACTACTGGAAGCTTTTTTTCTTGCAGTTGATGCTGAGGTAAAATGGACTGTCGGCCGTGCTCATTTTTGTTGGCCTGTGGTCTCCGTATATTTTGTATGCCTCTACTGCAGATGACTGTCATCTTTGCTATCAACCGCGAACTGCTTCGGCTGGAAGGGGTGGACATGCATGTTGGAATTTTCACCGCTCCTTGTTTTTGTATCCCGCTTATTATACTCGAGATATTCAATACCCTGCTTACGTCTCCCCATTTTAATTTTCGAATTTCTTATCCGCCTTGTAAGCCAAAATGAAGGGAATTCAGCCATATTTTGTTGACCATTGCGTGTTCCCAATTACTTTATTTTTCCCAAAACTCTCACATGGTGTTCTACGGCCCTGGGATAACTTTGTCTAAAGTGTCTGGGTGGTATTCGCTGCAGTCGTGCTTTCTCAGGGACAGAAAAAGTGGTCCCACATAGTTATTTAGTTTGATTTAGTTTGAATCACCTCACTTTCCATGTTTTCTTCTCGTGGGAAGGATCGCAGATATCTGATAAAAATTCTTACTGAAACTTTGAGTCTTTCGAATTGTGTTTTTGGTCTTCTTAGTCAGAACAATCGATATTTCCAACTCATCACATTCGATGAAAGTTGGTGCCTTGCCTGGAAATTTCATGCGTTGACTCCCGTGGCTGTCCGACTCGACCTCATCGTTACTCACCAACATTTCCTGTTCAATGGCATCTAACTTAGAGAGAAAGTCATTGTCATAATCAGATAACTCAGTGACGCTGTCTGACCAAAATCCAAGGTTAAAATTTGGGATATCTGAGTCAGTGTTGGTATTTCCATCCATAGCGCCCTGTAGTCTTTATACTAATCTAGCAATACGAAGGACAAACGTTGAATTCAGAAAAATTTATAGTTAAAAACTCCACAAATACTTCTGTAGGAATCATAAATTTGGAACAGGATAACTGACAGGAAAAGCGAAATAAATATATACAAAATTACACCAAATATACAGATGGTTTGAACGCTGAATCTGGCCTGAACTGAGAGATGTGCGCGCCACGGAATGGAATCCGATCATGCGAAAAATCATGAAGCAGACGACACAAGAAGACGACGCAAATAATTATTATAAACAGTTTTCCTGTGATAATGGCATGCAGACAGTGTAGAAAACTAAACTTTAAAGGGCTTAAGGACACTAAATCGTTCATGTAAGCATGTCAGCACTGCTTGGAAATTCCCGTATAGAAGAACAGGGTTTTCCCAGCCGGAGGTCACCCAGTGCGAAAGTAGTTCGGCGCGTGCGAATGTTCAGTGGATGGTGCTACGTATATGATATACACCAGTAATCACACTGTCAAATAGGCATACTTCTCCGGTTATGTGTGAGCAGACACCAGTTATCACACTGCCGATTAGGTATACTTCGCCGGTTATGTGTGACCAGACACCAGTTATCTCACTGTCGAGAAGGCCTACCTCACTGGCTATGTGTGACCAGACACCAGTTATCACACTGTCAAGTAGCCATACTTCTACGGTTATGTGTGACCAGACACCAGTTATCACACAGACAAGTAGCCATACTTCTACGGTTATGTGTGACCAGACACCAGTTATCACACCGTCGAGAGAGCCTACATCACCGGTTATGTGTGACCAGACACCACTCATCACACTGTCAAGTAGGCACACTTCTACGGTTATGTGTGACCAGACACCGATTAGGCATACTTCTCCGGTTATGTGTGACCAGACACCAGTTATCTCACTGTCGAGAAGGCCTACCTCACTGGTTATGTGTGACCAGATACCAGTCATCAAACTGTCAAGTAGGCACACTTCTACGGTTATGTGTGACCAGACACCAATTATCAAGCTGTCGAGAAGGCCTACCTCACCGGATATGTGTGACTAGTTTCTGCTCTAGTCAAAATATACTTCGATATTCGTCTTCGGAAAATCGTTTTGACTAAAGAACACTGTTATTTTTTTCTGAATGGTTGTAGGCAAACTGTAACCATCCCTTTGATGGAGTTAATTAAGCTTGAAACAAGCTGGCGCCAATTCGATCTCTCGAAGGATCCAACGAAAGACACAAATCGATATAAAATTTAACCCCAAAATTGTGAACATCTACTCTACATTTATTCAGCAAAATCAAATCAACCACAGTTTCCGTACATAAATATTTTGGTTGGTCAAAGGTCAGAATACATGGGAAATCTACCACAGTCTCCGCACAAACAACTGCTTCTTCACAGCCTTGTCGTTGCCCACCAAAATTACCATGTTTGACAGAGTGGTCTACCCCGGCCTTAACGCTCTCCTGCGAAGCTAGTTGGGTAAATAACCCCACAGTTTCTAATAAGGCTTTGGCGAGATTTCAATTCTATCAGAACATGACTTTGTCATATATGCAATTATTGTGAAATAATAAATATGAATAATTAGTTAAGCTAATCACTGTAAAGAAATATCTACATTTATCTACAGGAGGGTTAAACTAAATCCTGGTCCTTTAATGTATATGGGTCGAATTATTTTCGCTAAAAATTTTCCTTTTCCATTTTATATCAAATCTAATGAGATTTCCAAATACCCCGCGTCTATTACAATAAATTAACAATCGAAACTATAAATCTAACCGTACAGCTGTACAAATCACATACCTACACAAGTGCCTATAGGTGAGACTTTCATTTCGTTCCATACAACTCTAACAACAAAATGAAAATAAACCCATGTACATGTTAATAATTTATCTATGCTTTTGGATAATATAACCTGGCTTGGGACAGGGACAAAAAATGTAACAGCTTTTTAAAAGAAAGTCAAAAGTTGTAAAAAGTTTAACATTCAGTTTCCCACGTACGTTTATGGTAAACACCACACCTAGTTTTTGCACGCCACTATGTATAGTCTATTTCTCACTTCTCACCCCTAAAAACTGTATACGTAACTATGTCTAAAGTAGTTTTTGGAGACATATTTTCCTACTTCATTCATCAATTTTATTTTTTCGTTTTCATTTTTTTTTCTTGTATTTTGAAAAAAAGAGTCAACACGAACAACTGTGAATAATAACTGGTTCCATGTTGAAAGTTTTTCAGGACATCTGGATGATGGTGTATCGGTCTGAAATTCGTTGTCCGCGCCGTCAAGGTTCTACCTGTTCAGAACCTGTGAAAAGAAAACGAAAACAGTATTTTATAAATGAGCTAATATTACGGACGACATACAGAGAGAATGTCATCTATATCATTCATATTCTTACCTGTTTTATGTAAAATCACCGGCAATATTTATTTGATATTCAACAGCTTTTCTCAATCTGACCTAGGACATCTTGCACAAGGCTATCGTAAGCAACATCTGATTGTAACTACCATCACAACATACATTTTTAACATGTGTTGCCAAGGTAGGAACCGGTAACCATCTCTTTTGCCATGATAGTTACAATCAGCTTAGCATATGACGCCTTTGTGGAACCGTTCCCAAAATTCTACCCTTCGTTAACTTCCACTTTGTTGATTAAGCTTTATTTGTTTAAGACATTTTGTACAAATCTGAGATGTAAATTCTCGCAATTTAAGTATATTATAACATTTTGTATATACCAGGCAGTTTTACAAACAGTCCCACGTTTTGGATAGCATCAGGTTTCTTTAAGAATATAACATCTGCTACAGAAACAATTTTCAACCACTTTATACAGGCAGACAATACAGTATAAATCTGTTGGCAGTATTTACCGCTTTTAAACATTATTTTCGCCCAATTTTCTGCAGAATTAAAATGTCTCGATGCAGTTACAGCTTTTTGTTTTTGAAAAAAAAACCCGGCATTTATACGGTGTTATATGCGAGACTAGCGCAAATACAAATACTGTTCCTAATTCTAAGATATAAATGCAGCTGATTGAGCAAGGCGCACGCATGAATATAAGGATACAGATACACAGAGGGCGACAAATATATCCCAAAATAAATGAATAAGATAACAAAACAGAAAACAAAAAAAAACAAAAAAAAAAACAACAAAGGTAAAAAGAAAAACAAAATAAGAAAATTAAAAGGTGAGCGCGAAAATAAACCATTGCAGCGGTTGTTCAGACGTCAACGGATATACAACTGTTACAGCACAAAATTAAGACGAACTAGGGTCAAACAAAACGCATAGTATGGTATTCTGTCTTGCCTAGTTACATTCGGTCCACGTCTAAAACGCACTTGCGCTCGACATTCTCCAACAATTTGGCACTTCAGTGCTGTGGTTGGTGGAGAAAAGCGTACAGAACAGATAAGGGAGAAAACTAAAAAGTCACAAGGATATGCTTCTCCAATGGAAACTGTTCACACACAAAGGATTGTTCGCTAAACCAAGACGACGACGACGACGACGACGAACGAAGAGTCGAGTCGAGTCCGGAACGTAGACAAGGTAAAACCAAAAAGGGCTATGATGTCAGCATATGACGTCAGCAGATTTCTCATGCGCACTGACCTGAGTGGTCTGAAGACAACAGGAACAGAAGAAAACGATGGGTTGAAGACATCTGTCGGGCAAAACGATCAACAGATGAACAAACGTAAATTACTGCTCACATAAAATGATTGGTAACGATTGAATCCAGTGATGAAGAGGTTAATGGGAACAACAAACGAAACGACACAGGAGAAGACCACATCATCGTGTCATCTGTAGTAGTTTGGTATATTAAGGACTACATTTCCATCACAGGTATGGATGATGAGAAGTAGAAGAAGTGAGAAGAGTCACAAGAGGTGTGGCCACCAAGAGAAACAAAAACGATAAAACCAGAGGAATCTCCGATACAGAACTGGGATCAAAAGGGAGAAGACAAAGTTTGAATCAAACCAATAAAGTCGTAGGCCGGGGGTACGAATACGATTTCAAATGTGTCTAGAGGACTTGGAACAAGCTTTAGGAACATGGGTGACAGAAAAGAAGCGGTTCAGAAATAGTGATAGGCAGTGAAGAACGACAGCACATCCAACATTTGCTGCAATGTTAACATAAAAAGCCGAACAAAGAGGGTGGGAATAACAGAAATGAAACTAACGTTCTAAATACAGAACATTTCAAAACAGCGCAAATCTCTAATTTAGTACTGTCGCAGCCTCTAGCAATTCGCATGGGGATAGAGATGATACAAGCGAACGAGTACTCGCAAAAAAGCATATAATTCTCGCTAGCTGGAGAGGAACGTGGCAATTCAGGAGGCATTCCTTTTCATTTTGCTCATAGCTACGAAAGGGAAAAGTTCTAAAATGGTTTGTTGAAACGAAGACAATTTTGCATGTTCCTAACCTAACTACGTTTAATTATGCAACTGCACCACGCGTATATCAACCATGCCCATACAAATACACAAAAAACTTGTTTTCACCACAAAACCTGGAGGGGATTTGACACGGCAAAGTAAAACACATCAGATTTCCTAAAAATCTGTTTTTGTCAAAGATGTTCCCACATGCTGGATAGGTAAAGTAGGTATTTCAAACAGAGGCACTTGAATTATCACAGAAAATGGCAAAGGAATGAAGCATTTACAGTATTGGGAAAATGACCAAGTGTCGTATAGGATCTACAAGCGATCCACATTAGACGATTTCTTAGATGAAGGATGGAGAGCCACGGCAACTTGAGAATTTTTCAAAGCTGAAAGCAATTCGGGTCCAAGCTGTTCAGTTTCATGTAAAAGTGAACAGTTCATGTAGCGTTGTGTTAATGAATTTGCTTTGAGACGAACAAGAAAGAATAAAATCGAACAGAAAGTATATACTATGGTTGACCCGAAGTGCCTTATTGGTGGGAAAAGATAGCCCACTGGCCTTAAGAAAAAACAACAGCACAGCCATTCCGTATAGCATACCCATGATGAAATATCTGCGCAATCTACAGATCCCCCAAACGGGATCTCCAGCCTGACCTACGAGACTCCCTAGAAGACGAACTCATCTCCGAGGCCTCGTGCGATCGCTCGGATCGTCGTGATCTTCTGGAAGAAATATAACCCTCCGAAAATGACGTGTCTGTCGAATCCTCCATTCCGGAGATATCGTATGATCTCGCAGAACGACGTGACTGTCTGGAAGACATGTAGTCTTCAGAGTAGGATCTATCTGCACCTTCTTCTGATCCTGAGATCTCGTATGATCTTGCGGAACGCCGTGACCTCCGTGAGGATCTGCGCGAGGAATCGTCCTCTTCCTCTTCCTGAACGTGAAGTTCCTCTGATGCTGCCGTGATCTCCATTGCTCTTGTCGATCTCTTTGATCTTTTGGCAAAATAATCGTCGTCTTCACCAAAGATGTCCACTTCTTCTGCTGTAGAAGAGACCAATTCCATTGCACTCGATTCCGAAATATTACCCGTCACCTTAATCTCAGAAATGACATCTTGAGCATCGTAGCTGAATACGTCAACAGTGCCTTGCTCTTCTGTGGCTGTCGCGAATGTTGCTTCATCCGCGGATTCAGTCATCGATTTCTCCGCAATGTTTACACTCTCCGTAATGGCCACATCGGAGTTTTCCGATGGAG
Organism: Liolophura sinensis; assembly: GCF_032854445.1. Lineage (NCBI taxonomy): Eukaryota > Metazoa > Mollusca > Polyplacophora > Chitonida > Chitonidae > Liolophura > Liolophura sinensis. Next base: position 15,544,191 of record NC_088298.1, on the reverse strand, counting down.
TTGTGTTGCTTTCAACTTGTTCTACACCAGACTCTTCCCCGACGATTGCTGACGCTGCGTCGATTTGAACAGTTTTTTCAACAACTGCGTCAGTCACTTCCGCTTCTGCTTGAGTGTCATCAGGTCTAATATTTTCTTCTACAGACGTCGACGTTTCTTCTGACGTCGACGTAACGGTGCACAACATTAACGCTTCGCTTTGCGACGATTCGCTAGACACAGCAACTTCTGATTCTTCTGGGGGTAAACTTAGTTCTACGCTGTCCTCTACGTTCGACGACGAAATGAGAACTGTTTCTGTCGTTCCGTCGGTCAAAGTTAAATTTACGTCTGTAGAGACAGTCACATCTGTCGCTACATCATCGGTCACAGCTGTCAACGTCACATCACTGCTTACGTCAGTAAGGGTAATAACCTCGTCTTTAGCAGCGGCTTCGGTTGTATCTAAATCGTCAACAGTAAGCGTTACTGCATTACTAATATCTTCTGACGTAACGTCCGTCAAAGATACGTCAACTTTAAGCGCAGCGTTATCAGATAAAGTGTCATCTATCATTCCAATGTCTGCGACGGCTTCTACTACAGTTTCTGAAACGTCCACCGTTTCCTCGTCGAACTTACTCAAACTTTCGTCTGCAGACAACGTGACAGTCACTTCGGCGGACGAGGCACTTTCTTCCACGGGTTCAGTCTTCGACGGTTCTTCATTTAAACTTACCACTTCTTCCACGGTTTCCGATGACGTGGAAAACTGCACGGACACTTCTTCTGCCGTCTCCGCAGAAGAGGACTGTCGAGATTCCACCACCGACGACATCTGGATGGTGTGACTCGTCGACGACGACTCCTCCGAATACTCCACGACGGTCTGAGACTGACTCTGCGACGCTGTCACTTCAACAGATCCTTCTAGTTTCACAGAAGTATCGGCTTGAGTTACCGCCCCTTCTTCAGACATCTCCATGATGGCTTCGATATTTTCATCCACATTCTCCCTCTCAGGTGTGGGGCCTGGTATAGGTGTCACAGGCTCCTCGGTAGTGTATAGGCTAATTTGAACTTCTTCAGAGGTTGTCCCTCCCTCCTCGGCTTCCATTTCCACCACATCCACACCCGTTTCAGATTTCTCCTCCACAGAACTGACTGGTGATCTCTCTTCTGAAGACACCTCCTTTATTATTGGCTGGGTATTTGCCTCCGTTTCTTCGCCAATTTCACTCTCCTCTGGTTTTGTCACTGGTTCTGGTGATGGTGTTTTGGGTTTTACCTCTTCCTGTACTGGTTCTGGAGAAGGTGTTTTTGGTTTTACCTCTTCCTTCATCGGTTCTGGAGAAGGTGTCTTTGGTTTGGGTTCCGTAGTTGGCGTCCTTGGTTTCACTTCTTGTACTGGCCCTGGAGATGGTGTTTTTGGTTTGGGTTCCGGAGTTGGCGTTCTTGGTTTCACTTCTTGTACTGGTTCTGGAGATGGTGTTTTTGGTTTTACTTCTTCCTGTATCGGCTCTGGAGAAGGTGTTTTTGGTTTGGGTTCTGGAGATGGCGTTTTTGGTTTTATTTCCTTTACGGGCTCAGGTGACGGAGTTTTGGGCTTTGGTTCTGGAGATGGTGATTTGGGTTTCACTTTTTTCACTTCAGCTGCAACTGATTCTTCTTTTGTTTCTTTTACAGATGGTTTACTATCTTTCTTTTCGCTTAGTGCAGGGACTTCTGTAATTTTTGGTTTACTGGTTAATGGTGGAGGAGTAGAAGACAAAATGAACACACCTGATCTTTCCAAGCGTTTCTGGTGATAATCCTTGGCGTATCTCCTAAGCTTGTTGGACAGGAACACTGCTTCTTGTCGGGCCTTTACCATATTTGGTGTCAACTGAAGCCACTTGTGATCCAGACATTCTTCTACACCCAGACGGTTTCTGCAGATAAAACATTTATTGACTTGGGTAAATGTAAGTAAGGCTATTCTATATTAAACTGAAAACTACTTCACGTTTAGAGTCACGACCAGGCTTACAAGTGTGAGAAACCAGAGCATGAAGCAGATCAAAGATCATTGCAAAATATGTGATTTGCTTATACATACTTATGGACTACAACAGTGACCTCAGTGTCCTGAAACTTGAGGGAAAACGCTTTCATAGCAACAGACATTCTGTTTGAAAGTCCTGGGCTTGTGTGCTTGGCCAGTGGATACAGGAAGGATTTTCAACGTCATAGTTGTACTAATGAGGGAGTTTGGTGTTCGAATTATTTTATGACTAAACGTGAAAGTCCTACTGTGCAACGTGACCCGTCAGAATTGTTAGGCAACTAATTTTGATTACATTTACACAGGCATACACAACAAGATATTCAGAGAAAGCTCTTGAAGGAAAAAGGTGTCATTTGTGCCAAGTTGTGCCAAAAGGACACTCTATTGGGGCTTTAAGAAAATCACAAAAGCCATTGCAAATATTTCAGGTGTGACATCAAAATATTAGTTGCGCACAACTGACGTGTTGTTTTCATATAAGTTACAAAAGTATTTAATCTCTTGGATATTGCCAAGTGTACTCTTAAACGGAACAGACCTGGGTAAGCGCTTCAGAAGATCATAGATGAACTTAAGCCCTTCCTTTGTGACGTTCTCGTAGAGATCCTGAGCATCGTATCGGATGTAGGCGATGTTAGCGAAGGTTTCCAGGTCTGTCTCTCCCAAAAATGGAGACTCTCCACTTAGTCTGGCAAAGCAACAACAACAACAACAGTTTATTCAAGGCTAGACTCTTAAAAGGATAGAGTCTCTCCACTTCTTCCGGAAAAGCAACAATAACAGGTGTTTTCAAGGCTAGTTTCTCCCAAAAACGGAGACTCTCCACTCTCCACCCGAAGCAGCCGTAGTGGCAGAGAAAGCTGGATTCGAACATGGAACCTCGCTGATTAAGGGTCTACCATCGCAGTAAACCAGTGCTTCTATCCATCTGAGTCAGTGATGGCCCGAGATCGATTAAAAGTTTAATCACTACATTACTCGTTATTTTAGAAGGGCTAGTTCCATTTAATATTGACTGGACATTGTACTCAAGACATTGTAACAAAAGAATCATCGCATATTTCATCATGTCGGTAAACTTACAGAAGGAATGTCAGCGCCCCGATCGTCCACACGTCCGCAGCAAAACCAACCTTCTCCTGGGCAACCATCTCCGGAGCTGAGAGAAAAGAAACCATCCAGGATGAAGAAGTGTTATTGGAAGATTAGGTCGATAATGCAATCCAATTGCTTTGGTGTCGAATGGGTCTTGTCATTCGTAAATGTTGTCATTTGGCATACAGGCTATCGGTTCTTATACCTTGTCTAAAACGAAATGTAGATTCCTATACGAACTTCAGGTAGATTATCCTAAATCTGTTAATCTTGCCGTAACTGTATAAGAAAAATTCCGGAGTACAACAGCCAAGTGACAATTGAAAGCAAAGGATCGGGTGTATTTTTGTATCACTTTACTGTAAGCTTTTGTTTATATTAAATTTTTTTATGAGATTTTTATGCCGAACCGTAAAATAAATCACGCCTTTAGTTTAACGTCTTTAATTCTCCTTATGTTCTGCCCACATTTAACACACCTGTTATTTAGCGCGCAGTCAAGTCAAATATTCTTCAGTTCGGCCTAAAACATCAATCAAATAAGTGAATAAATAAGCATTTAAACAAATTGACCATAAAATCCTCTTACACAGGAAGTCCGGGAATCCCATTTTTGGCATGTGCGACCCCTCAGGACTTGTTATGGAACGGGCCAAGCTAAAGTCGACAATTTTGACGTCAAGGCGACGTCGGCTTGCCAGCATGACGCTAGACGGCTGAAGGTTAAGATGAGCGACGCCACAGTGGTGAAGATACTGGACGGCGTCCAGGACCTGCTGGATGATAAAAGCCACCGACTCCTCTGTGTAGGTGTTCTTGAACGATAAATGCTGGACGACATTGTCGCCGTACAGACGCTCCATGATCAAGCAGACTTGCTGGGGCGTCTGGTAGCCGGACACAAGCCGGACAATATTCTCCTGCTGGAGTGGACGTAGGACAGAGAACTCCCGGATCAACTCATCCTTCTTCTTAGAATCGCCCGCTGCCATTTTGGCCACCAACTCCTCACCGCCGACCTTTTTGGACACACATTTGATGCTGGAGAATGCTCCCCTAAAAATGTTAACGCCTTTCATCACAAGTATTCCCTCTTTTGTCCCATCCATATTTGTGGCAATATTCATTATCTTTACCATCATTGCATTATCTAGGAAGAGGAACTTGTCGGAATGTTACTTTGGCAACAGTCATTGTTCACATAGCTTCACTTGTAAACTACATTTTATTCGGTGCGAAGAACGTTAAAGAGGCTTTTACATACCCCCCCCCCCCTCAAAAAAGGAATACTTTGCCGAACTCAGCTACATTCGAATCACGCAATGTAAGCCTGAACCCTGTTTTCACCGTCGTTGCAATTTAACCCACTTAAATAAATCCTGATCTAGATTTTAGGAGGTTGTAGAGTAACAAACGGATACATTGTTATAGCGACTGTCGAAATATACCGAAAAAAAAAACATGACATACTTTCTGATGTCTTCGCCAAAGTTGAACTCTTCCTCGGGGGAGGTTGTCTTCATCTCTTCCTCGATGGTCTCTAACCTCATAAGGGAAGGGCTCCTCACAGCGCTCTCCCGGGGGGACGGTTTCTCCAATGCTTTACGGGACCGCAATAATAACCGCTCAATCTCCTCATCGATTGATACAGCCGGAGCGCCTGAAAGTGAAAGCGAAAGTATATCACAACTGTTTGTGATAGGAAAATCCTTACATAAAATGTACAGCATTTCTTACGAGGAAGCTTTCTCCTGACCTGTATGGATGACCAACTGAAGGGATTGACTCCTCGCTTGTAATGAAGGCTTCTTACCTGGAGCTTTTATTCGCACCTCCACGGTTGACCAGCTGAAGGGATTGACTCCTCGCTTGTAATGAAGGCTTCTTACCTGGAGCTTTTGTTCGCACCTCCACGGATGACCAGCTGAATGGGCTGACGCCGAATCTGTTGCTGCACGACACCCTGAAGCGGTAGATCGTGCTGGGCTTGAGTCTTGGGACCAGAGCACACTCATCCAGAACCGACACTGCGGACGTCCAACGGTCCTCACCTGATGATTGAGTCATTAATTGATTGATTGATTAATTTATGGATTGACTGATTTGTTTGATAGTTGTTTAACGCCATACTAAGCAGTTTTGTTTTTACTTATACTATGGCGACCAGCTCTATGGGTAAAGGAAGCTGTAGTGCCGGGTTTAAACCAATCACTTTGGCAAGTTACAGGCAAACTCTTCCACGTGTGGCATACATATATGCCGTATTGGTGGGAGGCCAGTTTTCGCTAGAGAACTTCATGCAAGACTACACAGGAGAGCAGCGAAAGGGATATTTCCTGAACGCTTAAAATCCCACTGTATTCAAATTCAGCATTTCATTGTTATGTATATTAGCGTGTTTATTTCAGACAGTGTAGTTCATATCATGTGCAATTAAAGAAGCTGATGAGAAAACACATGCGTTAACGTATATGTTCAATTTTCTCCAAAGCATATCCCAGAGGTTCCGTTCGTCTATAAGATAAATCCTCGACGAATAACGACATAGTGGCACGTGACCGGAACTCACCTGCTTTACGATAGTCCACCCTGTAGTTGGTAATGTACGAGTTACCGTCGGACTTTGGTGCGTTCCAGACCAACAGTGCCTCGTCCGATGATACGGCACAAACCACAGGGCGACCTGGTCTCTCGGGATTGTCTGAGCACGATATTTAACGAGATATTACAAGATTGTCTCAACCAATGGCATTTATGGATGAGTTCTCTGTATTATCAGAAGTCCATTACCTTGAGATATCCAGCTTTCTTAGAGCTAGTCTCCTCGACACTTTACACTTTTCTTCGATCTCAACGGAGAGTTTTGTAAAAGGGCAACAATGTCTTTGACAGTAATTGTTTTAGTGTTGCATGGAAATATAAAAATAGTCAATGGGTTCTTAAATGCATAACAACAATGATTAGCGAAATCGTAGTTTTTTAAACAGAGTTTTAGTTTCATGGTGTGGCCAGTTCTTGTTGCAGCCTTTTACAAGTAGATTTCCCATGATTCAGTTCACAATTTCCATCCAAGAGGTTGACAAATGTCTCCACTAGGTGGAACGAGCTTCTACAGATGACGTAACACGTGTAATGTGCCGTGGAGACTAGCTACAGGGAAGTTGCCAACTTCTAGGTATTTATTTATTTATTTGTTTGATTGGTGTTTTACGCCGTACTCAAAAATATTTCACTTATACGACGGCGGCCGGTATTAAGGTTGGGGGAAACCGGGTAGAGCCCGGGGGAAACCCACGACCATCCGCAGGTTGCTAACAGATCTTCCAACTTAAGGCCGGAGAGGAAGCCAGCATGAGCTGGGCTGGAATTGACAGCGACCGCATTGATGAGAGGCTTCTGGGTCATTACCCTGCGCTAGCGCGCTAACCGACTGAGCCAGGGAGGCCCCTACAAACTTTTAGGTAATGGACTTCTGATATTATAAATATAACACACAGAAATAAGTAAAAAGAGATATGAAATTATGTAATAATAAGATTCCACTGAGGAAATGAAAAAATGAAAAATAAATTGTCCAAAGACAAGAATTTATCGTGAAATAGTGAAGCATATTAGGCTTTTGTTTTAGTTTTTCTCACCACGGGTAAAAAGTGATTTCATTTGCCAAATAATAGGGAACGGTGAATAAGAATTTTTATGTTAACATTAATTCATATCTCAGTTATATCATGAAATACTGTAAGACTGGATGAAAATCTTAGGTGGCAAATGGGACGGGGTGAATGTTCATAGAGAAACGTTTTGACAATTTACATTTGAGGGCGGTTTTATTTATCTACTTAGATTTGGACATTTTGGAAAACTTTTCGATAACTATGACCAAAGCAGAAACACAAACCGCCTTACAAACCTCCAAGCAAAAGTCTGGCTCTTGATGTCACTGTGCCGAGTTTGTTTCGGACAATACATTTGTAAACACCGACGTCATTTGGCATTGTGTTGAGAACCGTTATGGACGCTCTGCCATCTTCTGTCAAGGAGGTACGAATCCTCTGTCCGTCGGACAACATCCCCTCGTTACGATACCACGTGATACTCGGCGCGGGATTCGCCATCACGTGACACGAGAATGTGACGTCTTCTCCAACCAGGTAAGCGGCGTCTTTGAGTTTTTCCAAAAATATAGGTGAAAATCCTGAAATTTATAAATAATATAAGGAACTATAAATATAGGTTAACATAGATTTCTGCGCATTTTGAACGAGTAATATTAAAGAGGCTACACCGTAGGTTTTTGGCAAAATGGAATATACTGGAATAATTGAATTGGATTTTCTCTGAATTTGCTTTGCCAAAATCTACTGTATAGCCTGTTTAAAGTCACTTTCAGGCTCTCCTAGGCGGTGAATTATCAACTCATTCTTCAAACCGTTTGTTTCATCGTTTTGTTCCCGATGAAACATGAGACCATCCAGAGGTTGCTGACAGACTTTCCCACATACGACTGGAGAGGAACCTAAGACTGCGATCGCGTTGCTGCGGCTCCTGAATCATTGTGCCGCGCAGGCACACTAACCACTCTGTCGTGGAGGCTCCTTCATCACGATATTGAATAGTATACGTATACTAAATATTGAGTACCTGGTGTGTGATCATTGATTCGAAATGATATTTTCGTCACTCAAACCTTTAAGAAAGGATGGAATTATTTCCCAAGATGGCAAGTCTTGTTTACATTCCAAAGATCATTAATCATGCATTTTATGAAGTCCTTTGTTTTTCAGGAAAGTGAAATATACCACATCCCAACGAAGCTTCTCAGTCCGAAACATGCTTATTAAATGAATGTTACCTTTGACCTCGCCACGTGCGTGATGATGATGAAGACCCGGATGAAAGGATGAATTTTCTGAAATGACGTCATTAACACGCAGGTTTGTAGAAGGCTAGCTAGCCAATCAGCAAACAGTTTACTTAATAGCAAGCATTTATGTTGAGTATCAGCAAGCAAATTAATCGGTGATATTTCACCACAAGCCATTTTATTGGAAGCTCCTACAAACGGAAGGTATTGCAAGAAGACAAAACTCTTGTTAAAACATTAAAACTGTATTTGGAAAATTTAATAGTAATAAATAAATGTATTTGTATACTTACTTACAATTAAGTATGGTTAGTTAAATTACCTTCTTACTACTGGAACATAGAACAGTGTGTTGGCCCACTCTACAGATGTGAAAGAATGTGGAAAACGACGAAAAAATCAACAGGCGTGAGAAGATTGACTAGGACTATATTAATAAACGTATTAAAAGCAAGCAATAAAAAGGTGAAAACTGACTGACACAGAAACATCATATGTAAATACAAACAATAAAAAACATCAACATAAAAAAAAGCTATAGATCCAAAAATACAAACAAAATATTTGTTTATCATGCATAGTTAAAAAACGTTAACCAATTTCAACACAATATAAATACAAAAATATAAAAGTTGTAGTTGCCATAGCCACTGATTTAAATAGGTTTTTGTTTTATCGATGTTTAATAAACAAGCAAACAGCATACAAGTAGCATGGGGTGGTTCAAGGATACTGGAATCAAAGGGTAATTATGTGTGGAGCTACAAGATTTAAGACAGTAAGGTATGTGACGTAATTTTTTATTCATTTCCTAAATAAGGACTACTTTCGCTAACATATATATGCTCCGGGCTTTAAAGATAACTATACTCTCACATAAAAGGCACGCGTACACTAAAGAAACCAGCCTGTTAATTTTAACAGAAAGTCATAGTAATGTGTCATATTCAACTAAGATCCTGTTATGATGTTTATGTCGAATAAACAGAACACGTCCGTTGTATTTAACAGAAAAAATCTGCTGCAATAACAGAATGCATTCTAGTATCGCTGAAACAACATACTTTCTGTTTAATTTAACAGATTAGTTTTTTTCTGAGTATGTGGCACATGGTGGCGTTCTGGATCTGTATATCTCTATTTCATAGTTTCTGTTTCATATCCTAATGTCGCTTAACCCGATTCCGCTTAACCCGGGGTTGGGGCTGAATCAGCATCCATAAGCTTATTACAACAACACTGCAATGACCTGTTGCAACCAAAGCGCGACGGAGATACCTTTGAATTCGACTTGGAAATTATCCACGAGTTTGAAATTTGATTTGGATGTCATGCCTAGAATATCGTCTGTCTTCCCAGAATCATTTAAAACTGATGACTGATTTCTTTCTAACATGTTATCACCTTTATTTTAACTTATCGTATATATTCTTTCTTACGTGTTCCTTAGGAAGCTTTTATTTTACGTTATTTTTTAAAAGATTCTTTCGGTTTTCGATTTGGAACTTCCTTTCATTATTTACGGGTGGTACACCCTGGTTATCGGACTTGAGTTTTATAGAACTGTCGGCATTCGAAAATCCGAAATATGGCAAATTTAGAGCGTCAAACCAAGAAACGGGGTGCATGGCCGAACACAGCCGAAGAACTATCGTCAGCACTCCCAAGTAGATGTACCTGCCAATCACAGTGATGTATCCGAGGAGATATTTGTGGAACCAATCGGATCGTTGCAACGGCATTGGGGATATGGAAACCGTTCGGGATGTTCGGGATAGGCCTTTGACTGAATTAGGGGCACGTGGTTATCTTGTTGAAGATTAGCTGAGTTGTTGTCTGAAAATATCATAGTCACCTGAGATGATACAACGGACGCCAAATGCCAAATGGTAGTTGTTAAGATTCCAAGTAAGGCCCCAATGATCATTCCGCGGAGAAGGGCTAACGCGATTCTAATAAAAGGCTCAAAGGTGTAAATGAGTTTATCCCATTTGGATTCGTCAAGTCCAGGGACTTCACCGTGGAACAGACATTCGAGCGGATCAGAAAACTTGACATTGTCATCTTTAGGTAGACTGAAACTCGACATACGATGAAGACATCCCAACCTGCTCAACTTAGAACTTATCCGGCGTGCTTGTCTGATTTTGGGAAACTCCGTAACGTCATCGTAAAACGGCGACTCACTGTTGTCGCACAATGGCGGCTCGCTGTCGAACGACAAGCTGTCTGTTATATTCAGGTCAGAGTCTTTAGGGGAAGGTCGCGGTGAATCCCACAAGAAGTTGAGATTCTCTATAGAGCTCATTCTCCGTCGAGGACGACTAAAGATGCATCCGAAATTTTCAATGACTTTTCGAGGAGGCACTTGCAGCTCTTCGCGGGTCTCTAATGTCGCCTCATTGCAACTGTTTACGGAAGCCTCGCTATCGTTGTCGTCTTCGTCTGCGTCCGCGTATGTCACACAGACGGACGGCACCTTCTGGTGGCAGAATTCATCGCCATCTCTCACATTTAAGCCAGAATCGTTAATATCAGTTGGCGCTGTTAACTGAAACTCTGCGCGTGTATCAACGGATAGCCTCTCGGACAAAAACTCAACAGCGGGGTCAAAATCCAGTTCCATTGAAGTAAAACTGACGGTATGTTTTAGGGGCTTGTATTGGGTGTTATCACAGGGTACCGTATCAGACCTGGTGCTGCGTGATTTTATGTTAGTCGTACATGCGCATGCGGGGTCGGAAATCACATCAAGACGTTTTACATCCGTCAAGACGCATGCCCAGTTACCTTCCTCCGTCCTCACGCCGACAGTTTTCTGAGGCTGGGATTCCGACTCGGATGATGTGCGGCGTCTAGCTTCCTTCACTTCTTCTGGCTGGACGATCCACTCAAACTCCTTCCTGCGACTCGGTGAAGGCTCAAACTCTGCCTCCACGTCGGCCACCAGGAGGCGCTCTTTCATCATCTTCCGGTCTTCTCCCATCTCGCTCTCCCTACTTGGACTCCGCGCCTCTCTCGGCATCTCGCCTCTCTTCTGACGCCGGTACTCTCTTATCCTTAGAGGCAAGTCCGTCTCCTTCAGAGGCATAAGCTGTGTCCCGGGGCCGTGTTGGTATCGGGTCTGCCAATCAAGCCATGTCTCTTCGTCCAGGTATTCTCCGTAGGCCTGGGAATCAGGGTATACGGTGTCTCCAGTGGCTGGATCAACCTCCGACTGCAGGCCACTTTCATCCACCGCCTCAGTCTGTTTTCCCAAGGGTCGAATGTCTGCCACTGTCTTCACAACCGTGGAAGAACGCTGCAACAACAATATGTCAAAACATTTATGCATGCAATCTGCATAGGTCTATCCACCAGCAAAACAGAAAGGCATCCTCAGGTTTGGAGAGGTTTAATAATTTCCCCAATATATGCCATTGCCACACTGTCAAGATGCTATATCACAAGTTATATTGACAGCCACCACACTGTCAAGTGATCGTACTTCACCAGTTATAGGACACCAGACACCATTAATCACAATGTCAAGTGATCCTATTTCACCAGTAATCCCATTATCACAAGGTCAAGTGATTGTATTTCACCAGTTCTGTGTGATCAGATATCAATTATTACAATGTCAAGTTATCGTACTTCACCAGTTATATGAGACCAGACACCAATTATCACACTGTCAGGCGGTGGAAACGTTATGACCTTCCAGATTAGCACTGCGTAGTGAATCACAGGTTTTGTGTGTCCAGACACCGTTTCTCACTATCTAATGACCCTATTTCAGAAAGGTACTTGAGGCCAAATACCAAGTATCTCACTATCAAATAACCCTATTTCACATGGTATGTGTGACCAGATACCAAGTCTCTCACTGTCAGATGACTATTTTGCAGGGTCTGTGTGACCAGATAGCAAGTCTCACACTGTCAAATGACCATATTTCACAGGGTATGTGTGACGAGATACCAAGTAACTAAGTGTCCAATAACCCTGTTTCACATGGTATGTGTGACGAGATATCAAGTCTCTCGCTGTCAAATGACCATATTTCACGTGGTATGTATGACCAGATAAAAAGTACCAGAGCGCCATCATCGCTTTGATTTAACTCACATTGCCATCCGTTTTTCACTCTGCTGTATTGCAATTTACATTTATGGAATGGAATCTACTCGGTTTCTAAAACATATCGATGAGATACTGACCATTGTCCGGTAGCGGTCATTCAAAGCTTTGTGGTTGGTGACGTTAATCTTCAGACCTTGACCTCTCTTAATGGCGTTCTTCATCCAGGGGTGGTCCAAACATTCCCCGATGGTCAAGCGCTCCCTGTCCAATCGTACATGGATAATATTTATATGTTTCTCACAAGGTGAAGTGACGGTGTATACAATGGTAGCCCTATTTGACACACAGCATTTTATTCACAATATTTGACACAAGTGAAGAGTCATTTACTTTATATTACAATGAAACTGGTATTAAGCTTTAAGCCAGGCTTTTTATACACGTTTAGTACACATTTGAACAACCCGCCCCTGTATTTCTAATTTTCCGCCTCTTAGCAGTCCCAAACTAACTTTGATCTTATGCTTTTAACTATATGTCTACAGCTGACCTGTTTCACACAGTGAGTGCGAGCAATTAACACCAATATGTTGGAGTTAATTGAAATATAATTGCTAATTACACATTTCAGCTGCTATGTGAATGCAAAATAAACTGGGGCGGTTTTGATTTGTTATGGGAAAGCAAAATAAACCGACGGTTTTGCTTTGTTACGGAAATGCAAACTAAACTGTTTTGTAATGGGGACGAAAATAAACCATGGCGGTTTCGGCTCGATATGGGAATGCGAAATAAACTGGGGCGGTTTCGTTTTGTTATGGGAATGCAAAATAAATTGTTCCGGTTTCGTTTAGTTATTGGTATGGAAAATAAACTGTAATGGTTTCATTTTGTTATGGGTATGAAAACTAAACTCTGATGGTTTCGTTTTATTATGGGGAATGCGGAATAAACTATGATGGTTTCGTTTAGTTGTGGGAATGCAAAATAAACTGTGATGGGTACCTTTAGTTATAGGAATGCAAAATAAACTGTGATGGTTTCGTCTTGATATTGGAATGCAAAAATAAAGTGGGACGGTTTCGTTTAGTTTTGGGAATGCAAAATAAAATGCAGTGGTTTCGCTATGGAAAAGCAAATAAGCTGTGGTGGTTTCGTTTTGTTATGGGAATGAAGAATAAACTGGAACGTATTCGTTTTGTTATAGGAATGCAAAATAAACAGTGACGATTTCGTTTCGTTATGGGAATGCAAAACAAACTGTGACCGTTTCATTTTGTTAGTGGAATGCAAAACAAACTGTGACGGTTTCGTTTAGATATTGTTTCAGTTTAGCGTACCCAGCTTCCTTGAGGAGAACCTTGCTAATGAAGTCTCTGGCTTCTTTGGAGATGTTCTCAAAGGCTTTGGCATCAAAGTCCCAGTCTGCTCCCTGTACTGTTAGCAATGTGGCCCTGTCGGAGTGGTTGTAGAACGGCGAGATTCCACTGAGGCTAAAACAGGAAGAGCAAACAAACCGTAATACACTTATCTCTAAAATCTTAGGCGAGATAGGGCTAAGACTGAAAGGTAAAGAGCAAGGAAATTGTCATAGACACAACCTTTGAGGAATCGGGATACAGATTTATCTCTAAAAAAGTAAATCGTGATATCGCAGATAGAAAAAGGACGTGATACTGATTTATCAAAAAAATTAAAACAAGACATTGTCCTGGCGGAAATGGGAAGACAAATGAACAGGGACACATACTTCTCTGAAAATGAAGACAAGGTATCGCCCAGATTGAAAACGAGGGAATACGGGTTCGATACAACGGTTTTCGTTTAAAGCTCAAGACGAGATATAACCGAGACTAAAGCACAAAGAGCAAGAGCCTCTACAGAAGGGGTGAAAGTATTGCTCAATAAAAAAAGAAGAAAAAAAAAACAGAAAAAAGTGAGATAGGGGCAAACAGAGAGAACAAAGATCCGAGATACAGGCATTTGTCTATAATGTCTTAAATCTAAGGTGAGATACAAGTACAACTGAAACAGATAGAATAGTATGTAACCGTGACAAGGTTTCTCGCCAAATTCATAGCGGAATACAACTCAAGCTGGAACAGAAAAAACAAGGAAGGGTGATAATATAAGGCAAAATTGTGAAGATCAGTATTGTGTCTATATGTTTAAATCCTGTACGCATTATGTGCCGTTTCTAGTTTGAGAAATATGAATTCGTTTACTGTTTTGCTTGTCCACTTAGTTTTCGTCACAGTATAAAACTAATATTATTTGACACCACTCTTTTATAACTACGTAAGTTTAACGTGACAGTGTGAAAAGAAGGCAAAGAAATATTCACGAGGAGTTCATTGGCTGTGAACGAAATGCCAACGCCTAATATGTTATCGAAATAACGGCAAGACAGAGCACAAATAGGCAAAACAAAATGACCAACAGTAAAAGCCCTGCGCGAAAGCCAAATAGGGCCTATAAAAATTAAGAAAAACAGATGTGAACCAAGAGACTGTTAGGAGAAACGACCTTCCTTACCAACTGCCTTACGCATTACTCTGACCGGAACATTTTTGCAGCACTGTATGAATTGCTATAACAGCGTCGTATTAACAACCGTCGTCGTACAAGAGCTTTGTCAGGATGTTTTTTTTTTGTGCTTAGCGGCCCGGTGCACAATTGCGCCGCGACACTACAGCGTTATGCATATCAAGCATACAATAGCCTGTCGCCGGTACCGTCGGTGAGCATTGTGTACTTAGTAAAAGGTGTGAGAGACATTAGCTGGTTGTAGTTCACATGTTTGCTGGATCGGAGAGAGGTTTAACACACGCCTGCTGTTTGGGAAATGTAGCGCAGGTTATAAATAAAGCTAAAACCGGTGACATTTTTCGATATGCTACATTTCAACGAACTTGTTGACGCCGGCCAACATAATGGTGGGAGGAAACCGGGAAAACCCACGACCATCCGCAGGCTGCCGAAAGACCTCCCCACGTACGGCCAGAGAGGAAGCCAGCTTGAGCTGGACTTGAACTCACGGCGAACGATGCTGGTACCGTTAGGAATACACCAATAACAAAACGTACGGGCTTGCTCTTTGGGAAATGTAGCGCAGGTTATAAGGCTACAATTCCTCGATTCCATCATTTTCAAGCACTCATGTTGTAATGTTTTGGAGTCAAAACAAAATGCTGTCGTTAAGAGGTTATCTAGTGTACGCCAAGCAACAAACTGTCCATCACACAGGTCTTAATTTAACACCCATGAGTATACAGTGAAAAAAATTTACCAACAGAGAAGCAACGTACTGCTCTCATTTGGCATAGCAGTACAATCTGTACCGTTATAATGTTAGATGCAGGAGGATGCAAACGTGACTAGTAATGGAGCTTATGTCAGAAAATAGTTCCCTATTACTTACAGAATGTAGGCCAAAACTCCCACACTCCAAACATCCGCGGAAGGAGACAGGGGTTCACTTGCAACCACTTCTGGCGCCACAAACTCCGCTGTACCGTAAGAAGTTCTGACGTCACGGGATGCAGCCAATCGTCTGGCGAATCCGAGGTCAACTAGTTTCACCTCGTCTGAACCAGGAATGCTTAATAAAATGTCCCAGGGCTGAAATTTGGAGATAGATATGTTATGACTGAAACGTTAAGGAATTTCTATCGATATTTTACCAGGTAGGCTAGAGTAGTGTTTATTTCTAAATTTTCAACAATG
The DNA here is from genome assembly GCF_032854445.1 of Liolophura sinensis. NCBI lineage: Eukaryota > Metazoa > Mollusca > Polyplacophora > Chitonida > Chitonidae > Liolophura > Liolophura sinensis. The sequence continues at coordinate 15,528,415 of NC_088298.1, read as the reverse complement.
ACGAGTTTTAAGTTAGTTTGGTGATTTTCGACCTTTGTTTACGCGCTTACCTTGAGGTCTACAACAACAACGCCCTCGGAGTGTAAATGCTGGAGGAGATCCAGGGTCTGTTTGATGAAGTAGGCGGCGTCAGACTCGGTCCACGTGCTCTCACTGACGACCTTGTCCAACAGCTCCGGACCGCTCACACTGCGCAGGCGTCAAGGAAAATTTCAGTAGCTGATTGAATGATGGTTTCATTAACTGATGGACGGATTGGATCAAGCCTGGAAATAATTTTTAGGTTGGTGCAGGACATAACGGCAAATCGTTCAGCTGTTCAAATGATTAAAATAATTATAATGTTATTTACAGTTTAGTCTTGTACCAAACAGCTGACCCCTGTCAAAATACAACTTGTTTAGTACAGGACATTACCCCAGGAATTGCTGTTTATTTCCAGGCTTGTTGGGTTGTCTGGGAGGTTATGTGGCGCATTGATCAATTAGATGATTGACAACTGGTAAACGTGGTTTGTCGGTTAATGGGCTGATTGGTTGATTTCTCCACTGACAGGTTGAATTGGTTAGTAATTTTGTAAGCTTAATAAACTCGTTTATGAACTGGTTGATTTATAAACGGAATAGTTTGCTTGACTATTTGATTGGTTAGTTTAAGGGCGGGCTGGTGGTTTGGTTGGTTGGCTTTAGACTAACTATTAACCAATAGGCGGGTTGATGGTTTGTTTGGTTGGCCCTAGACTAACTGTTACCTAATGGACCGGTTGGTTGACTAACTGGTCGACTGCACTAATCGCATATTAACTATATAGTCAGTTGCTCTGTTGATGGGTGAGCTAGTTGAAGTTCAGGCATTAATGATATATTAAATATGGTCTAGCTTTTTTTTAGAGGTGGAATGATAGCGATTATTCCGCAATGGAATAACAAACGGAAGCAAATGATATTCAAGGCCAAGACAGCTGCTGGATAAAACATATATTCCCTCGAAAGCAGGATTCTCAAGTTTTTAAAAAGTGCATCATACTCCATTATTTCAATGAGATTTCACCGAATAACATGTAGAACAAAATGTCAATACTGTACAATTGGCTGGTGTGAATCGAGGCAGACATCTTGAGAATTTTATCCAATCAAATACATTGTTATCAGATAGCACGGCCTAAGCTATGACGTAGCCTTTACCCATTCACTCCATGAAGTCACATATGATAACACAGAACAACTGCATAAGACATCTTTTTGAGATCGTTTGCAACGATTTAGTTACGTACAGCCAAGGGGCCTGGTCCCACAGTGTTGTGGGACAACAGGTCTGTATCATTTACGGACAACCACAGACTTAAATTCAGCTGATTTACAAGCCGTTAATATTCAACGAAAGTATCACAAATTATACCAGACAGTAGCTTACGGTTTCAGCCCAAAACGCATTCATCTCCCCAAATATTTAATAGGGGAATATAATACGGAAAATCACTTCGACGTCAGAGAGCTAGAGTAAAGGTGACGTCACGTTGCTGTCAATAATGGAGACGCGCTAAACCTGTAGCAAGACGAAGTTTCACTAAACTTTTACTGGGTTGAAAAAAATGTAAAAAAGTATGTAATGCCGGTTTAAGATAGCTTGATTGGTAGTCTTTCAGTTGACGTAAACATTAGTCAGGTGCTGTCTTTCACTTTAATATTTTCGATTATTGTGTTTTTTTTCAAAATTTATCAAAACTGCCGCTTTTAACCTTTCGAGCTTCATACCAAAGCTCAAAACTCGTGTGATGTTATTTGATATGGCTGCACTGTAATATTGCTAGTTGTGTCCACCAATTACAGGTTTATTTCGTTGATTTCATGCAGAACTCTGTCAAACCAAACACTGCCGCCCAGAACAAAAAGTTCGTGATAGGTAATGCAAGTATTGCAGTAAATACAATAATCTGAAAAAATGAATCTCGTAATTTTAACAGAAAGTCTGTTGTCTGAGTGATGCTAGGATGTATTGTGTTATTATAAGATAATATCCAGTCATATTTAACATAATATCCTGTTAGTCTAATAGAATCTTTATATTGAATTAACAGAATATGTGTGTTATATTTAACAGAATAATCTGCCACCGCAGCAGAATACATTCTAACATCACTGAAGGAAATTAACAGATCAATTTTTTGTGTTTAGTTAATAACACATAGTATCTTATCTGGATGTTTTTACCATGGCGGTCAGCTTTATATACACCTGGAGGAAACCGGATGTCTGGAGTGAACCATTAACCTTAAGCAAGCTACTGGCGAACTTCCAGATGATATCTGAGAAACGCAAGTGGTTTTCAACGGAAGTAAGATTGTCCGAACGGCCATACGAGTGCTGTCAACAGCTCACTGTCACCAAAGCCCCGTGAGCTATTAGATCGGGGGAATCTACAAACGCCCTATCCAAAACCGGTATTGAATCCACACCTTGTGTGCCTATAGTCCTTATCGGATATCTTTACCACTGATTTTGAACAAATGTGTATGAATGATATGACACGGAACATGATTCTGGATGAATGAGATTTACTCAAACACACGCTTAACTCCACACCGTTTGTATCCACATATATACACATTCCATGCTATGACTTAATTCAACCAAATGTTTCGATGACTTGCTTAGTCAGAGCCCGCGGTCACATTTTCAACTGTTTGGAAACCAAAATGAAACGGCATACAGTAACGAAGTCATCAATACATGCAATATATGTTTCTAGTTAATTAAACAGTGACCCACTTTCACAAAATGTCATCAATCAATTTTCCGTATTCAACTCGCAAATCATGCTTAAAAAAACACCACTATACGATTTGGAATTCGCCTTTGTGAGAATTTCTCCTATTTGACGAATTCGACGAATCGCATTATGTGAACGCGGCCCAACCAATATAATATTTAGGAAAAAGTTACCAGATAATTTGTTATTTTTAGCGCTTCTAAGTTACATCCTGAGCAGTTTGTATATTGTATCGCAAAAAAGACGAATTCCTCACGAAATAAGAAAACTGTCATGTCTAGGGCATGCAAATCCACACACAAGAAAACAACATTCAACACATGCTTGGTAAGTAATAGTTAACATGGTTTATTAAATATTACTACTAATAATAAATAACATTTGCTACAAGCTTCACAAACTTCATGAACACATTTTTTTTCATACCCTTTCTCGTCAGTCATGTCGCATTATGGCTTTATAATATAAACACTGTCTCCTCTCCAACCATCGTTTTCCCCTTCAAAACTGTAACTACGAGAAAACCGATGGCAGTTGTGCAATCATTGGGTCAGAGTCGAAAAATTACATGGTGCCCTTTGTGTAACACGCCATGAAATGTTGGTGACCCGCACACGCATGGCTTCCACTGAAGTAACAATGAAGTTAATGACTAGCGTCGTGTTATATGCAGGATTTACTATCTTTCAGTCAAATGCAGGAGGTTAAAATATTAACAGCAGACAAAGGTTCATTAGGTTAAGAGATTAGAAGTCATGTATGTTTGTGCATATTTCCATGTGCAGCGAAACAATTGCTGGAAAAGCATCTCAAAGGTACGCAACTGTCCCTCAAAGAGGTAATACCGTAGGTTTTGGCAAAAAATGTATATTGATAAACAAACCAAATTTTCTCTATTTACCAATAAAAGCTATAATTACTGCCCTTTAGTAAATATCACACTCGTTCCTGTACTTTTCATAATGTTGAAATGATTTTTAAGTTTGAAAAAAATATCATGCAATCCATTTTACTGATCTTAGGATCTTTACTACCGTATTCTGAACATTAAAACTTGCACAGACCAGGCTGATGTTTTGTGAAAGGTAATTATTTGGGCTATTATAAAATAATAGAATATAATAACACTTTGACTGGATTAGAGCTGATTGATTTTTATAACCTCTTCAATGTATATAGGGCCCTTAGAGACACACAGTCCACAGTAGATACTATTTCACATATGCAGCACATTCATTAACTGTCGAAACTGCACTGTATTTTCACTAAACATATGAAGTCCTATAATCGTGACCAAACCACACATTTGCCACACCCCTCCAAGCCCTACCCCCCACCCCCCACCCCCACTCCCGCCCAAACAAATATATAGCAAAGCTAACAACAATCCTAAATACCACAAAAAATTGGCAGTGGGACCAAACAACTGTAAACGTGATGCAAAATTCACTTCACACTTATCTGTAAAACGTATCTAAAACATAATCTCTTTACCCTGACAATTTTTTCACCATTCTTCAAACCTGACAACTAACAAATGTAGCACTGTGCAAGAATTCACAAATGCCTGTAATGAATGTAAAATAATTTGATATGTATATTAAAGTCATAAAGAATATATTCAGCTATCCAATATACCGAGATACCAAGAAGACAACTTTCTCCAGTGAGATGTCATGGTAGCTAACAAGTGTAAATTGATTTTTTTTTTTCTTCATTTTTTTGATTACAGACTGATATTATGCATACATGTATCAACAACCTCTATCCATAAAACAAATATTTAATATAGACATTCTTCAAGCTATGACTATTTAGTTTTCTCTGAATCTGTGCACAATTAAGGCAAGAAACTCTCTGGGTTTTATATAAAAATATATTTAAAATGAACTAAACTCCATGTATCTTAGGCAGGTGATTATAGCACTTGAGATGTTCGTTAATAAATCTACTTAAACGTTTAATCAACAATATTACCCTACTTAGATCACTGGCATATATATGTAAAACCAAATTTCATGTTTTCTTTTACTCAAAAATGCACTTGTTGAATGTTGCTGCAAATTTTGGGAACATTTACAGATAAAAGTCTCTTTCAGTTTCTCACAATCTTGCTGAAAAATAAAAAAAGAAGTGTCTCATACAAAATGTGAATTAGACATATCCACATGCTTTATAACACAAGAAACAGTACGATGCTACGATGCTACAACGGATGAATTTTGTAGGTTTCAAATCGATATTCCATTCTGAATTTAAGTACTGCAATAGCTGTTTTGTATCGTCTGCCAGCAACCTGCGGATGGTCATGCTCTGCCCGGTTTCCTCCCACCACAATGCTGGCTGCCGTTGTATAAGTGAAATATTCTTGAGCACGGCATGAAACACCAATCAAATAAAATAAATAAATAAATAAATCCCACCATATTGCTGGATGCCGTGGAAAGAAATTTTGTGTTCACTGCATTGCTTATGTCAACAGTTTTACTTTTCCTCTACTTATAATTTTATAGCAGCTACAAAAACAATTCCTCAAAATAATGCAGGTTGATAATAACACTATGAGATAACACATGAGATGACAACACATGAGATGACAACAACACGAGATGACAACAACATGAGATGACTTGATTTATCTGATTGGTGTTTTACGCCGTACTCAAGAATATTTCACTCATATGACGGTGGCCAGTATTATGGTGAGAGGAAACCGGGCAGAGCCCGGGGGAAACCCACAACCATCCGCAGGCTGCTGCCAGACCATCCCACTACAACAACATGAGATAACACATGAGATGACAACAACATGAGATGACAATAACATGAGGTGACAACAACATGAGATGACAACAACATGAGATGAAAACAACATGAGATGACAACAACATGAGATGACAACAACATGAGGTGACAACAACATGAGGTGACAACAACATGAGATGACAACACATGATATGACAACAACACTGTCTAAATAACAAAAGCAAAATGGCCAAACAACAGAAATTTCCAAAATAACCTATTTTATGGCATTCACTGAAAGATTTGAGGATCATCATTTTGCCAAAATGATTGCCAAATCTTGTCATGGTTGTTGAGTAAAACGTGGTTTACAGCTACTTTTCACCAAATACTTGCAAACAATGCAAAAACTCCAAATTCCTTTTCGCATGCTGTTGTTGCTGTAAGTGTTAAGTCATGCAGATGGAGGCCACACAAATCACGCAGCATTCCCACATAACTGATCTCTTAGGATACAGCTCGCTGACGAGGACCAGGCGCCTCTCGGTCTCGTATGCGTCCTGAATTGCAACAATGTTCTTGTGAGAAGCCAACCGCAGACATTCCAGCTCGTGTTTGAACACGTCCTTGTCCCCAGGATCCCGAACTTGAATGAATTTAGCGGCAAATTCCTTGCCTGTGGATTTCTCGATGACTCTGCGCACAATACTAGTTCTTCCTCTGCAGATACAGAAACATAAAAGTTTTAATTATTTGATTGTTGCTTAGTGCAATACTCAATATTTTATTATATTTAAATAATGGCAGAATCAGTTATAATACACGTGGAATGAACTAGATACCCTGCGTTGATTTATTTATTTATTTATTTATTTGATTGGTGTTTTACGCAGTAGTCAAGAATATTTCAATTATACTGAGGCCGCCAGCAATATGGTGGGAGGAAACTGGGCAGAGCCAGGGGGAAGTAAAACCCACGACCATCCGCAGGTTGCTGACAAACCTTCCCATGTGCAGCTGTCGAGGCAGCCAGCATGAGCTGGACTTGAACTCCCGCATTGGTGGCCCTGCATTGACAAACACCTTGTGTATGCACAAAAGTGGGTGGGATGTAACTTTCTCGTCTGGAAATCCGCCTAAAGTTTTCAATGCAGGTTCTCTCTATATTACAGTGGTTGGTTGGTGTGAAGGAACGTAGCAGACTAGAAACCAGGAGGTAAAACCATCTACTTTGGCAAGTAACAGATGATTCAACGCCGGCCAGCATTATGGTTGGATGAAACCGGGCAGAGCCTTGGGGAAACCCACAGAGTAATGGATGAACTTTCCAATCACGATGTATACACATGTAAGCCATGTATTGCTAGAAGGAAAGTGGCCTTTTAAGACTATGCAAATGGCTGCATCTACCCAGATGAACTTCATCTAAGGATCCAGTATTGATTGAGTTAATAATGCAACGGCATCCTCCCACCAGACTTCCCCGGCCGTAAGTGGGAAGGTCTGACAGCAACCTGCAGATGGTTGTGCGTTTCTGACAGGTTCTGCTCGGTTTCCTCCCACCATAGTGCTGGCCGCCGTCGTATAAGTGAAATATTCTTGAACACGGCATAAAACACCAATCAAAGAAAATAAGTACAGGTAAGTTATGACCTGACACCACTTCGGCCATACTCCAGCCATACTGTGGCGAGGATCTAGTAATACTATCATGCTAACTTCACAGCTTGGGAAAAAAAAAAGAGAAACCATTGAATATACATACCTTCCTTTTTCTTCCAAAATGTGGAAATGATCTTCAATATTTGCTTGTTTGTATTTGAGAGTAGTCTTGGATGGAGCTTGATCTGTAACATACAGAATGTTTAGAAAGCAATGGTGTCTTTTCAAAAATGCAATGGCTTCACCCAACGACCACTGGCTTGGGATACATATGCTCCAGGATGGTCTGATTCTTTGCATCAGGTACACGGTCAAGTTTAGCCATTTCTGCGACCAGGCTGCGACCCATTTCCCCCTCTCTGCCAAAAAGCTTACCATCCTTAATCACGTGCATGTGCAGAAGTATGCTTGCATTATGCGTAAGGGGTGGCTGAGGGGGTTAGCACGCCAGCACGGCGCAATCACCCAGGAACCTCCCACCAATGCAGTTGCCTTGAGTTCAAGTCCATCTCATACTGGCTTCCTCTGCCAGCAACCTGCAGGTGGTCGTGGCTCTCCCCAGGGCTCTGCCTGGTTTCCAACCACCACAATGCTCACGGCCGTTGTACAAATGAAATATTTCTTGAGTATAGCATAAGACACAAATCAAAAAAGTAAATGAATAAATAAATTATGTGTAAGTTATCAATACATGAAAAGAATAAAACATTTATTTATTATTTATTTATTTGATTAGTGTTTTACGCTGTACTCAAGAATATTTCACTTATTTGACGACGGCCAGCATTATGGTGGGTGGAAACCGGGCACAGCCCTGGGGAAACCCACGACCATCCGCAGGTTGCTAGGAGACCTTCCCACTTACGGCCGGAGAGGAAGCCAGCATGAGCTGGATTTGAACTCACAGCAACCGCATTGGTGAGAGGCTCCTGGGTCATTATGCTGCGCTAGCGCGCTAACTGACTGAGCCACGGAGGCCCCCCCAGAAAAATAAAACAACAGAAGACTTCGAAAATGTCTGGAAATCAAACAAAAACTATCAAGAGTGTATCAAAGAAATAGAGAAAAAATTGTGATGGTCAAGTTGTTAGAAAGTCAGGTTTTCTAAGCAAGAGAAGAGAGCACAAAACCTCAGCAAGACTTCAAAAATATATTAAACATTTGAGGAAAATGAATTCTCTATTTTTCTATAAATTAAACTAAAGCACAAAGATTAAACTTGAGACTTATACTTTAATCACAACTTTCCTTGTTTCTCTTACCCTCCACAATGACATTGGCCACACAGTGAACTTTTCCCGCCACATTTTCCGCGATGCATGCATAGAGTCCGCCATCGGTTTTGAGTGCACTGCTCAGACTGAGGCTCCAGTAATCAGGTGACTCATGGTCCATGAAGACGCGTGAGCTCTCCACCAGGGGGCGCCAGTCCTTATTCCACTTGACCTCTGGGTATGGAATGCCATCCACCCTACACTCAAGGACACCACTGTTCTTAGCAATGATCGTGATGTCCTTCAATGGCTCAATAAATGTAGGCGGATCTGCAAAAAAATAATAAGCAAATCTTGTTAACAAACGTAAAAATCTATGCTGGATGTTAATCGCTTCTATCAGGAAAAATAAAGTACTAGTTTGGAAAAGATTTTTTTTTTTATACTGGAAAAAGATGGTCATTAAAATCTTGAGAAAATTAAAAGAAAAAAATGCTCGTCAAAATTCCAGTAAAACCACTTTTAGGGGGCCAGTCAGTTTACACCCAATAAACATGTTTTTCATGATGGCCCTATTCATATTTGTGATACCCAATGGCTAAACCTATTTGCTGCACTTTGATTAACAAAAGAATGGTTTCGAGGAACGTTATTTTCAAATCCTGTATTTTCATTTTTCTATGTTATTAAAAAATCTTTCAGACCTGCCTTTTAATAATATAAATTATTGTTTTTTTTTCAAGAGTTTTCAGACCGGAAGGTGTGGATTTAAGCAATTTCAGTGGCCTCTGTGGCTTAGTTGGTTAGGGCGCTAGAGCAGCGTACTGACTCAGGAGCCTCTCACCAATGCGGTCGCTGTGAGTTCAAGTCCAGCTCATGCTGGCTTCCTCTCAGGCCGTAAGTGGAAAGGTCTGCCAGCAACCTGCGGATGGTCGTGGGTTTCGTCCGGGTTTCGCCCGGCTGCCTCCCACCAAAATGCAGGCTGCCGTCATATAAGTGAAATATTTTTAAGGACGGCATAAAACACCAATCAAACAAATAAATAAATTAAGCATTTTCAAGGATTTTTCAAACCAAGAAAACAATTCCAGGATATTTCAAAATTTCCAGGAATTTCCTGACTTTAACACAAAAACATTTACAACAAAATAGTTCTCCAGTAAAATGTAGTTTCAATGTAGTTCTAGCCTTTCTCTTGGCTACTGACTGACTTGATTTGAAGTAACTTAACAAACAATGCACAAACCTGCAAGATCAAGCTGTACAATTTTCACTGCTACACCATGTTCATTCTCGGCGTTACATTTGTACTCTCCAATATCTGCCGGGCAGACATCATTGACTGTCAGAGTTGCCTCCCCTCCCGGCGAAATAAAAGCACTGTATTTGTCATCATTCTCCAAAGGTTTCCCCTTGAAGAACCACTGAATTGTGGGAAGGGGGAATCCCCTGAGGCCCAGGCAAATTTGGGCTTGCTGACCTTCGACGCCATATTGGATGTCAGAGTCAAACGGAGCAATAAGCTCTGCTGGTACAGCTGTAAAAGAAAAGCAAATATTTGCTTCTTATCACACATCCTATTTATTTTACATATCAATTTCTACTACTTGATCATTGTTTGGAAAAAACAAGAGGAAAAACCTCATGCCTGTAAATGATAAAATATCAGATTTTTTTCATATTCCACATTTTGTAAACAGGTACACTTACGGAGCCCAGAAATCGATCCCTTCCTAAGCGGAGTTGGCTCCCTTGAGGTGTAACGCAATGGTGTGGCTTCCCGAGATGTGAACCTTAATGGAGTTGTGTCCCTTTCCATGGAGGGAGTTCGCCGTTTTGGCAATGTCCTTTGAGGAGTGTTGCGGGGTGTCATCCTCCTCTCTACTTCAGGCTTGGGTTCTGACAGTTGGTGGAAACAAGTTATTTAAAGTATTTAGCTAATTAACTAATTAGATCTGAGAAAACGAACATTGGAGAATATTTGAAGTTGTTGAGTATCACAGAATTTATCACTTATTCAAACTTATGAATGTATCGGTGCTGATTTTCAAACTAAACCTTAGGTTCCACTAAGTGAAACTGCTCACAAATTTAATCAGAATTAAAAAGCATTGGAAGTTATTGCTTGGAAATCGAAGCAAAAACATGAAATCCATATGCCCTGTTTTAGCACAGCGTTTTTAAAAAGCCTGAATATACCTAGATTTATGATTTAATGATTCTTTTAAGGTGATTTTCATGGAAAACTAAATGGTTTTGAATCAATTTCCTCAAAACTGTGGAAAAAAATTCTGACACCAGCTTTTAGAGCCACAATTCACATAAATGCATCCACATAAGGAAACAAAACTTGGAAAGATCAAATGCAACACCAAGTACCTGGGGGTCTTTCCAGAATGGCGGGAAGCGTTGGCTCGCTGGTGCCATGCTCGTTCTCAGCTCGCACTCTGAACATGTAATCCTTCTTTGGTTTCAGATTCTCCACACTGTAGCCTGTCTCCTTAAGACCAGAAACAAGTGGTGCCCAGTTTGTGGAGGGAGGCTCTCGGATCTCCACAGAATACGTCACCGGGGTCTGCTTCATGTACGCGGGAACCCGAGCAGGGAACCAGCTCAGCTCCAAGGTCGTGTCCTTCACCTCTGAGATAGTTGGGCGTCCTGTTGGAGCACGTGGGGCTGTTGCTGTCAGAGAAATCAAAATGAACATTCACTATATTCCGAATAACAACAACAAATAATTATGTTTATCTCCACATTAAACAGGGTTTGCAAGCCTGACGGCCCAAAAATTCAAGGACTTTTCAAGTACTTTCAAGTACCTCAAACGACAATCACAATCTCCGCTTTCGCGTACAAACTGCGACAACAGGCGCAACTTGAATATTTTTTTAGATCATTTCGTAAGCGTGGTACAGACATGCATTGTGTTGATGTCATAACCTTCAGTCGGTGCAGACATCACTGATAATCAGACAACCCATCATTGATTCTTATAAATTTTCCACTGTCCCTCAGAATAAAAAGAGCACCTTAAAATATTTCCAAACAATGCACGTGTTGTAAACAGCGCCACTGTCAGTCACCAGTAGTCCAGGGCGGACTTGCCCATACTGGAGACATCTATACTTCGGAAACACAATCAGCAGTCTGCCCGATTGACACTGCTGGCGTTGCACACAAGCCAGTCCTTGAAATCTGGGAACTTCAACCATTCATCACTAAAAGGACAGTTGCCTGACATCTCTAATGCTTTTTTTTCACGCACCAAATTACTCTCAATGACTACAGTGTAAGTTCTTACCGCCAAACCAAAAAATGGCCATCTAAGGGCCCTCTGACGGAGAAAGGTAAGTCTGTGGTGGCGCAAAACTATGACTGCGTACATACCACTGGCGGCTGCTTCAGGTGCATGCCCGTTGCCAGTTGATTCGCAGATTCTTACCACTGAATAACTTTCTTCACGTGACACAAACAAAATTAAGTACTTTCAAATTTAAGCACTTTCCAATTAACAAACAAAATTCAAGTACTTTCAAGGTTTTCAAGAACCCCGTGCAAACCCTGATTAAAATCACGAGTCAAAAAAAGCTCGACAAACTTCACCAAATAGCACTGTCAACATGACATCACCTTAACAAGGGTGCAGCACTTTTAATTTAATTACAACACCTTTTCTCCTAAAGGCACAAGGCCAAAAAAAAATTAGCATTGCCTGGATTTGAACTCTGGCTTTTTTCAGACTTAATTTCCCTGTAACACTCACCTGTTCCGACTGTACCACTGATGAACGTAGATGGTGCTAACATCAAACTTTCCTCCTCAATATCCTTTGTCCTTGGAGGAATTGTTATCACTACATTCCAAAAATAATTGGGATTTAATCAGGACAATGATACACAGTTAGATATATATTATTGGTTATAGATATTCCTTCAACCTTGCTAGTAACATTCTCTGACATACATCCGTTATAACCACTGCTCATTTAGCTCAACAGTTTTAATACTACCTTTGGAACAGTTCTTTATTCTCAAGAGACTGAGAGCCCCAAATTCCATTACTCTTCAGCATTTTTCTTGCTATCATGGAAAAAAAGATTTCCATTTGGCTGAGAAGTGAAAAAAAATGTAAAAGGGCCCTGTAAGGCAATTAAGCACAAATAATGATCTTGAAATGAATTTTCCCTGGTGTTTGTTTCTTATGATACCACAGCTGAATAAAATAATTTTAAATAAAGGCCCTTAGGCCTCAACTATCCATTGCCAAACCGGACTTACCAGGCCGTCTGTTAACAGAGGCTGCTAAAGTGGGGTCGCTGACACCGAAATCGCTTTCAGCTCGAATGCGAAACATTATATCCTTGTCTGGCTTAAGTCCCTTCACGGTGTGTCGTGTGTCAGTGATGTTCGAAGCCACTCTAGTCCAATCGTGCGATGGTGGTTCTCTCTTCTCGATAATGTAGCGGATTTTGGACGGCTTGCTATAGGCTGGGATACGGGCAGGTGCCCAGGAGACTGCGAAAACGTCTGGACTTTCCTCAAATACAGAAGGCTTGTCCATTGGAAGTCTGGGGGTGGCTGAGTTACCAAAGAGAAAAAAAACCCCACAAAAATATGTAAATCATAGACTTTATAACATGAAAAAGATTACCTGACTTCTGAAACCGAATTCTTTCAGCTTTGAAGAAATTTAAAAAATTCTTTCAACCAGTAAATTGGAACACGTCAGATGATGTATTATTGACTGTTTTCATGTGTACAGAATGCAATTGTATATCCTGTTTCCACTCGTTCGTGTATTGTTATAGAGTTGTACAATTCAAATAAAGGTTTCTTTCATTAATTGAAATCTTCAGTCTCTATTAAACTCTGTTCAAAGCACAAGGATAAGATTCAATCCTTCATCAATCCTTCACCATCTCTGGTTGGCCTGTTCTGCTCAGTCAGCCAAATTTTGCTTTTGCAATCCAGTCAAAGATATCACCAATCCACAAAGATTTGCTGTGCAAATGAGCTAAAACAACAATCTTCAGACCAGATTTGGCTTTCTAATCCAATAAAAGACTTACACCAATCAATGTGCCAGATTTTGCTTAACACTTTGCAATCTGGCTAAAAACATCCCCCAATCTACAGATCAGATTCGCTTTGCAATCTGGCTAAAAACATCCCCCAATCTACAGACCAGATTCACTTTGCAATCTGGCTAAAAACATCCCCCAATCTACAGACCAGATTCACTTTGCAATCTGGCTAAAAACATCCCCCAATCTACAGACCAGATTCACTTTGCAATCTGGCTAAAAACATCCCCCAATCTACAGACCAGATTCACTTTGCAATCTGGCCAAGCATGTGAAGGAAATATGGTGGAGATATTCCAGTGATGGCAGACATTCGTTAATATTTATTTATTTATTATATTGGTGTCTTACACTGTGATCAATATTTCACGTATATGACAGTTGCCAGCAGTGTGGTAGCAGGAAAACCCCCGACCATCTGCAGGTTGCTGGAATACCATCCAACATATGATTGGCGAGGAAGACAGCACGAGCTGGACTTGTACTCACAGAAACTACATTGGTGAGAAACTCCTGGGTTATTGTGCTGCGCTAGCATGCTAACCATCTCAGCCACGGAGGCCTATATTCGTTAAATTGATACAAGTAACTATGCAGTAGCAGACTTGTACATGTCAGACATACACAATATGTACATGCGACACCAGCAAAATCTATTCAGCAATGTGCTTCTTTATCATTTTTGAAGTTGGAATTCAAAGTAGTGCTGTGTTAGTTTCTTCTTTTGAAGCATTACATTCAGAAGTAAATTGACAAGACAGCAGATTTAGCCTGGTTATCCTTGTGACCATCTGCTAGCCTCACTGCTCTGGTTTTACTCTCTATGCTCACACATGTACCCACCTCTTTGACCAAAGCCTTGGTCTTCTCCATCCTCATCTTCTGGGTAAGATTTCTTCAATTCAACTGCAAATAAAACAAAATATATAAATATGCACTTGATCACCTCTCAGACACATTTCTGACTTACCCTAGCACAAATATATTCGTAACTTGACTAGATGTTGTGTAAATTTCATAAAATTAAAGAAAATACATTTTTCTGGGGGTGCACTGAAACAAAACAACACAGAAACATGACAACATTTCATCCAAAAACTTACTTCCAGGCCTGCCTAAGGAAGCTGGCATGGTGGAGCCACTTGTGCCGTACTCATTTTCGGCCTTAATTCGAAACATGTAGCTTCTGTCAGGGTTAAGTTTGGTGGCCTTGTACGTGGTCATGGTCAATCCTCCGGCCAGTCTCTGCCAATTCATGTTCGGGAGTTTGCGGATTTCCACATTGTACAAAGGAGGATTGGAGTTAGATGGGACTCGGGCTGGTCGCCATGTCAACCCAACAGAGTCACCAGTGATGTCAGTGAGGATGGGCTTTTCTATGGGCATGCTGGGTGGAACTGGAATACCAACCAGAACATAATATTAATTCATTTACTCGACTGTTGTTTTAAAGATTTTTAAAAACAAGAGTTTTTCAGATTATGTACAATAACGGATTGTTTTATGAGTGCAGGAAACTTACATGTACATCATACAAGTGGAAGACAAGCGATGTGCCAGGAGCTTCATGTAAAACCACACCAAACAGAAACCTTTGACCATGTATTGCAACCATAGCCCAATAAACAAAGGCAGCAGGAAAATCTTTAAAATTCTTTGTTGGAGAAAGGGACAGAACCCAAATCTTGCATGACCTTATAAACCAATTCTTACATGACTTCAAATCTCATGTGACTTCAAGTCTTATCCCTCAAGTCTTATGTGACTTCATCACCCAAGTCTTTTGTGACTGACCCCAAGCATGACTAAACACAAACCATGAATGACTTAACCCAAGTCTTGCGAGAAGTCACACCTATTTTAGCAATTGGAAATCAAATTCCTTAACCAATCAGCCATGACCCCTCTTCAAGCAACACCGGAAAGATAATTTTCTAAGTTCTAAGTTTTGGAGATACCAAAAAAGTTTTTTTTTTCAATTTTAAGTAACGAATACTTGCTTTGAAGAGACTTAACATACCTCTGATAGTGAGGCATTCGAAGTAGGGTCTGGAAGGCCTGGTGAAGTCTTCCCTGATAGGTCTCCAATTAGCTTGTACTGAAACAGCAGCAAAAAATATGAAGTGCAGAAATTGAAATCCTTACATCTGGACAGATTTTATATTTTTTTTTCATCAACACTTTTAGACTTTTCAGATTTCACACTGCTACATGTACCATGTATCTACAAGTAAGTGGTAACGGTGAAAAAACAATGTTTGAAAACTCAAAGGGTGTAACCTTCAATCCGATTGGCTGGTCCTGTTTTGGCCGCAGAATACACAAGAAAATGGACGCTCTATTATTCGCTCTTTTCTTTACCACGAATTTCTCTCAATTTACTGGATCCTAAACACAAGTTTGTTTTGAGTGGGGGGCTTTTTAAAAAGTTTGAACCACCAGAAACCGGAGGAAAATGTCTTCAATATGGCCACAAAACCAGCACAATTAGTCCAAGCTACATGCACATACAGTAGTCACTGTAAAATTACTTTTGTGTTCTGTGAAAATCTACACAAAAGGTTGATAAACAGAGGATATTGCACTATGGAGGTTGAATATCATAAATATTCTTCCAGTGAGAAGTGAAAATGGTAACCCACGAGACGCGGAGCACAAGAAAAATATCTATGATATCCTGCCTTCACTATGCAATATTCTATTTATTATTTATATTATGACAATATAGTGATTTTGTGTATTTGAATAAGTTTCAGCAATGTTTTTGGCTGTAGACCTTCACAGACTTGTGTATATAGCATGACTGCGCACATGATGTCTTGCATGGCGCTCTGTCTTGTTGTGTGATGAAAGAAATGTTAAAGTTGACTGAACTTGAACTATGACGTCATTTTGCTTAGCTGGGATTGGAATGTCATAAAACAAAATGTTTCTTTGTGACGTCATGGCGTTGGGGTGTGTAATAAAAAAAATAATACCTAACTCTAGCCAGTGAGATATTACTTTGATCAGATAAGGAAATATTGACATTTCACCTTTATATAAATAATAAAACAGACATGCTCACGGGATATACCCAAAATCCAATTCCTAACACGTTTAACACTGTACAAAATATCTGCATGAAAGCAACCCAGACAATTTAGATTGGGGTATTCTGACATTCAGAAAAGTAAGAAGTTTGGATCAAAGAAGAGCTATATTTAAGTTTTTATACTTTAGCAATGTAACAAGAATATTAAAATTAACACAGGTCCCAATGTTTTATGCTAGGAGTAGCACCTTATACTTTGAATTCTTCTCTAATTTTACAAAGTTGAATAAAGTTCAACTATAAACACGGTGCATGATAAAAGAGCACCTTGCAGCGGACTAAAGGGAGATAACTCACATATTAGAACTGAACAGATATGGCATTATACTTTGATAGCAATTTAATATTTCCAACTCTGTTGAAATTTGCAATTATTTTTGATCTTTAAACATAAAAGAAGATTGATCTATAAAATACACTGCTACAGGAAGATTCTTATCTTTCATCAATGTCACATAAATACAGCACTACATAAACTGTTGCAAGTACTTCCAACAGCTGTGTAGAGGTATCTTGTGAAGCGGACTAAAGGGAGGTAACTCACATGGCGATCTGAATACTGGGAGTGGAGGTGTGGGGTCACTTATTTCTGGGCCCTTGATACCACGGATACGGAAGTTGTAATCATGGCGGGGTTTGAGATCACGAATGACATATTTTGTATCAGGGATGTCTCGTGCGATTGGACGCCATTCACTGCCTGGTCCTTCTTGACTTTCGACCATGAACGTGAGTGGTGAGTCATCGTTTCCGAATGACGGGATGTGGACCCTCTGCCAGCCGAGTCGAACAGAAGTCGAGTCTACGTCTTCAATGACTGGACGAGAAACTGGGACATTGGGCAAAACTGTAATTGTAAAAAACAAAGATTGTTGTAACAATTTTGTTATAATGACTGATATTCTCAACATTTCACAAGCAGCCAATCTTTTCACGTAGCAAAACAATTTCCGTTTGAAGAATTTACATATATTATGATGACTTCCTTTTAAAATGAAATATAATTTGCACAAAATGGATAAAATTCACATGACAACATCAAATCCTTCACAACATTTACATTTACCTTCTTGCTGAATCCAAATGTTTTACGAGATGGTTAGTAAAATGCATTTAACGCACCAATTAATTCAATAAACAGCAAAAAAAAAAAAAAGAAAAAATTTACACCATATTTTGATTTTTGGCTTTAGCAGCTCTAAACTCTTTATTCATCCTATAACAACCATACACATAGTACAATCTCAATTCTCATCCTGTCTACACAAAACAATAATGTGACATGATTCTGACTAAAATAATTTATATATACATGTACATTTCACTAATGAGACAAGAAACATATGTCATAAAGAACTCTAACAAATACATGTTGGTCTTGTTAACACCATTATAATTACCATTAGCATTAATGATTGGGTAGAATTTAATAACTGAAAGACATATTCAAGGGTTAACGAAACAACATCGGTAAAGTTTTAAAACATGGATCACAACTGAAGTGTGAGAAGTCATTATTATTGTCAAATGTTACATTGACAAGTTTGCTGTAGCTGCATTAAACAATCTATTATGTGGATATAAGACTTTATTATTTAATCCTTTTAAAAGTCAATGCGGAATTTATAATATAATTAAAACATACAAATATATTTTAATTTCGTAAACAAATCCATTTTTACTGATTACTTAAGTTCTTGACAAATTAGGATAATCTTTCTGGATATCACAGTATTTAACCAGCAAGCTAGAACTGCATTAAATACGCAATAGTCAAAATGGGTAAAATGCAGATTTACCACTAACAAAAACCGAAAGCTTGCATACAGGAAAGTTGGCAAGTTGCAAAGAAAGGCAATTCCAATATCCACACACAGGATTCTAGCAGGAGATGAATAAATCACAACATAAAGCCAAACCAATGAAAACATTCCAAATATTCACCACTTGGTGAAAGCTTTCAAAGCTATAACACAAAAAACTCTCCATTATTTTTCAGCCATTTAGCCACAAACAACAACCACTAGGGGTTACCACAATGCTTCACATTCACAATCACTGAAGGATCTCTTCCTACCAAGACTGAACAAACCAGGGAACTGATTGAAACTCAAGACAACAGCCGAACCCTTACCACACACAGCTAGAAGTTTCAAAGGCCAATCAGAATGCAGTATAAGTCATAATTTGCATATAGTGAAAAAATTTGTTTGGTTATACTCTGGAGACCCTTTACACAACCAGGACAGGAGCCTGGGCACAAAATAAATTAATGAATGGTGAAAATTAAAGTCCTAAAAATTGGCATTATTTTTGTATTGGAAGAATATTAGGCGAATTAAATGGACTTAGATCATTCTAATTATCCTGTTCTTTTCTACGAAAAGTCTTAATTCTGTGTTATTCCACAAATAACCAAATTTCAGCTCTAAAAACTTTTTGAATTTTGTTACCTTTACCAAACTATCACATATATGATTTTCGTTCTGATTACCAAAACTTCCCATTTTTCTAAAACATGGATATGCATAAATAGAAAATTTGTTGTTTATTTCCTTCTCGCTTTATATCAACCCCACAACATCCCTTCTCCTACATTATGTAACAGTGTACATTTCGCAAACACACTCTCATTCATTCCACCATGACAACAATAAGTTAATAAATAAATAAAAAGAAAGCGCTCTACTTTTTACAGATAAGAGAACAGTGTCAGTAGCATTAGTCAACAGTTCTGCTGTTACGTCTTGTTAAAGGCAATGCAATTTTACACAGGACAACAACTAGTAGAATCTTCAGTTTTTCATGCCACTCACTCATTGAACACTATAAAGTTTCAACCTTCAAGCTGTTGACATCAAGATCGCACAGTCTTGAACTGAAAATTCTCATAAACCTGACTCGTAAAACTCACTGCATATTAATACATCAAGTTTTTCAACCATTTGTGAAATAGCTTTCACCACGTCAATTCCAACTGAAACCATAGGTGTTGGAGATATCACAGACTTGCAACAGAAACGCTGCAAAATAACAGTCCACTTTACAGTTTGGTCTGTATACAGTTAAACATCAAAGCATTGCCACAGCATAGACCTGCCTTCCGAAATTATCTTGCACGTCTGTTCACACTTCAAAGTCAGCAGTTATCAGAAATTTAAAGGTCTTCTTCAATTATAAACTGTATACATTTAAGAAAGCATACCAAAATGTATGGAGTTTTTCAGAAGACCCTGTTGGCTTGAAATCACCTGAAATGTTTGCTTAAAGTTTCACGTATTTATGGCAAAACGTATAAGGCAAATTTAGTTGCCTTAAATTATCAACGATTTGTCATCAACCAGACTCTAGATACCTTTGGACAAAATCCTGAGCTGAAGTAAGAAATTTTCATCTCTTGTATTTACTGAGATGATTAAGTCTTTCCTGGGTATTTGTTGTTGAATGGATCAAACATTTTAAAACATTACCAAAGTCAGTTTCGGTAGAACAAAAAAACAAAACAAAATTAACATTCAAAGAAAAAATCAGTCCAATATGATATTCAAATTGATATATACAAAACACTGTTAAACTCTACACATAAAACAAATGATAAAACTAAATAAAGAAAAATGAAATAAATGACTGAAAACATAGGCTGACAATACATTGCGTTAAGTTTGAAATTTTGGTGTCAGAAGTGGGATTTTAAAATCAGTACCAAGGGGGACAACCAGTTCCTGTGTCTGAGTATTTAGTATTAAATGAAGAATGAAACTGCTAGGTGTTATTAAATCAGATCTTTGAACTAAAACTTAATAAAGAAACCCTGCTTTGCTGCAGGAAATTGTTAGCCCTTCTTTGTCCATATACGTGTTTTTGAAAGGTTAAGAAGAACTATCCTAATTCTAATGGAAAGGTAAAGATATGAGTATGTTGTTTATTAGATGGTTTAACAATGTGAGAAAAATGAATTCAATATTCCTGCTACAATTACATATACACTCGCTAAATTGAGAAGAGCGAGTGTCCCAAAATTTAGAAAAAATAGGGTGACCTGAAGGTGCAGTGGCTATAGACTGTAGAAATGGGAGGGAAAAACGGATATCAGACATGTTGGTACTGATCAACCTGATCAACTTTTTAAATAAATCAGTTGTAAGGTCAGTCAAAATGAAATTGTATATTAAGTTAGATAAATAAATGATGATGATAAAAAAATAAAAAGAACTGAGAAATAATAATAAACAAACGAAAAACTAAGAACTGACATGGATCATATCTCATCTT
Source organism: Liolophura sinensis (assembly GCF_032854445.1). Taxonomy (NCBI): domain Eukaryota; kingdom Metazoa; phylum Mollusca; class Polyplacophora; order Chitonida; family Chitonidae; genus Liolophura; species Liolophura sinensis. The sequence continues at coordinate 15,507,576 of NC_088298.1, read as the reverse complement.
CCACACACTCCATCTCTTTTGTAATGTACACCTTGAGAAAATTTCTCACTCAACTATTTGTCTGTTGCGTCTCTTATCGAACAGACATATACAACCTAACGAAATGTTTCTTCAAACAACTCGATATTAAACTTTAACGAAAAACGTCCTCCAATATTAAAGTCCGGTGACAAGTAAATGATGTACCTAATGTGATAATATTGCCCGTAAAAAACAACTGTACACAACATTTCCAGTTTGCCTAAAACTTTCGTCTACTTCACCTGTGGTTTGTCAACAAGGAGTTGCCTGCAACTGTTAACAACCAACAAACCACAGATTACCCGCGAAATATTTACCACATATGACCCAATCAACAGGACATTCTAGGGGTATCACAAATTCTATTCTTTGATCACAGTCCTAATGTTTGCTATAAGTTTCAAGCATATATATAAACCACCTCCAAACTTTCCTTCACAAATCCAGTTTTAACATTTTCTTGTCTTTGAAACACTGCCACACTTAGATCAAATAAAGTAAGAGTGTTAAATTGTTTACCAGAAACCATTCGATATAAAGATATAGGAGATTAACTCAAGTCCATATACTCAAGGTATATACCTGTAGCCAACTCCGACCTAACTTTCTTGGAACAACTACATTCACCATACCTACACAAGAAAATTCCACAACGATAGGCAAGAAACACTCCAATTATCCAAAGGGTAACTGCGACACAATTTAAAACTTAAAAAAACACCTTGACGAACACTTTCTTAACAGATCAGGTTCTCCATATTAAAAGCATCTCTCACAACACCAATGGGAAGCCACTGATGACATCCTTGAACAAAAGTTCACATCTGAAGACAGTTGAAGGCAAACTAAACTTTTCTCTGCACAATGTATCTACAGCACTACCCTTTGCAACTAGTTTGCAAATTTAAAAAAGCACACATTTCTACAGTTGCACTCTCTAGTCTTAATTTCCTATTTCCGTATCACACAGCAAAGAAATAAAATCACAATACACTCCGAAGCCGCAATGATCTGCACAAGTTTCAGATAAATACCACAAAGACGTAGTCAGGATATTGGAATTTTCCTATGTCACACTTCTAGTCACACGTCACACATTTTGCACACAGAGGAGGGTGTTTGGGCGAGCAAACTATCCATTCCCGTATCTAGTTGTGTGGTCAAGAATGTATTCTAGAACAGGAGCCTCGGTGATCACATAGTACATGCTGGAAGGTGATTGGCTGGCAGGCTGAGAGGATTTAGTGGCAGCAGTGGTGGATTTGGTGGCGGAAGTGGGATATTTGTCAGAAGAACTGGCACCTTTCGTAAAAGAGGCAGCTGAGGTGGGAGCTTTTTTGGCAAAAGTGGCAGCAATTTTAGCAAAAGACGTCGCCTTTTTGGTAAACTCAGCGGCGCTTTTATAAACAGGGGAGGAAGGGTCAAGGGAGAGTTTCTGTGACGCAGAAAGGTCTTGGGATCCACGTCTCCCAGACAAGCTAGTGGTCGACCCAGAAAGAGAGCTAATTGAACCACGACGTTGATTGTCAAACGAGGCAGATCTCAGATCCTTTGAGTAACCTCTGTCCAATGAATGTATGGAAAATCTTCTGGCACGCTGAAGCTGGGGTGTCAGTGAGGCAGCTCGATCAGCAGATGTGTGGCAATCGGACTCTAGGCCACGATCTATGTGGGCTTGCCGATCAAACTTGGAGCTTTTGTCTGTGGACGACGTTCTACTGAACGACGGCAGCCCACTTATGGAAAACCGTCTTTGTCTTAATTGTGGTGTTGATGGGATCGAGGGTTTCTCCAGTGTTGGAAGTTTTTCCAGGGAGGCCCATTTCTGCCATGATGGCTGCTCATGTCTTGAGGATGGCTGCCTATCCAGAGATGACAACCTTTCCAGAGACGACCATCTGCTCAGTGACGATCGCCTTTCCATTGAACTCAGTCGCTCCACAGAGGGCTGACGGTCACGGGAGGCAAGTCTGTCTGTTGATGACCATTTTTGAGGACGAGCAGTTTCAGATACAGATTCTAACCTGTCCCATGAAGCTTGCCGGTCTCCCATGCTGGCATCGAAGGATGGTCGCCTGTCCATTGCTATAGAGCCTCTTCTTTGCATGTCTCTTGCTAATCTAGTCTCTGCCATGGCAGCGTCAAATGATGGACGTCTCTCCATGTTTATGGAGCCTCGTCTTGGCATGTCATAGCGAGTGCGTCGCGGGAGCTGAGGGGAGGGCACAGGGGAAGCTGGGACAGAAGGACGGTAGTGTTTGTCGTATGCTTTTGTGGGTTTGTCTTTAGCTTTTTTGCTATCACTACTACCAGGATATTTCACAACAGGGTCGGAAATAACAAAAACAAGGGAGCTAACTTCAGCAGAAGCCTTACTTGGTCGTCTGTAGAGCGGAAGAGACGGAGAAGGCTCCGTATATCCGAAATCTCGACTCTCGCCACGGATCCGGAAATGGTAGTCCTCGTACGGTCCCAGACCTGTCAGCTGATAAGATGTGTCTCGGATGTTTCGAGCGATGGGCTGCCATTCCATGGTGGGTCCTCGCTGAGCCTCAATCATGTACGTCAATTCTTCGTCGCCAGCGTCAAGGCGTGGCACTGTCACACGCTGCCAGTTGAGACGAACAGTTTCTGGTTCATCGTCAACGATCACTGGTTCCACAAACTTCAATGGAGGTAAAACTGAAAGGAATAAAACACAAACAGGTGTGATTATGAATCAAGACTGAGAGCCAGTAAATGGTATTCGAACTTAGTGGATATCTTTCGAGAACAGGGGGAATAAACTGCAAGTCGGGGTAGCAGATTGTAAGAAAGCCTGTCACTTAACTCTAGAATTCTTGGTTTGACATGAATGTTCATATACTTGAATGATAACTGATATTGGAAGATAACTGATATTGGAAGATAACTGATATTGGAAGATAAAAGATTCGTCTTCCTTCCATATGTGTCAGCAAAACAGTGGTTTCAATTTATCTTGAAATTAGCTTAAAAATCAATAATAATCAATACTAATCACATGGTGCAATTGTATACCTAAAAATCTAGTGTAACTATCTTCTTACAATACCAATGTAAAGTAACAGGCAATTCTGAAACCTGTTAACCTCTGCTCAGAAAACTCCAGCATTCTCAGCAGATTTCCACTTACTGCATGATCATGTTTGAGGCAATAAAATGCAAAATACTTAAAAGTTCAGATTTTTTTAATCTTTTTTTTTTTTTACTTTCAAGAGAGCGTTTTCCACTGGCATTGGAACTCCTGTAACCATCACAATTGCTCAAACCTCTTTTCCTATAGAGTGGGATAGAGGGCGTTGGCTCCAGAAGGCCTTTGTCTGTTTCAGGACGAACACGAAACTCGTAATCCAGCTTGGGTTTCAGTCCAGTCACATGGTAAGAAGTTTCTGGTATGTTCCTTGCGATTGGACGCCACTTCTTGATCTGCGGTTCTCGAACTTCTACCGTGTAACGGAGCGGTGTTTCCGCCTGGTAGGTGGATGTGGGTTGCCATGACAACCTCACTGCGTCGGGTTCGAGGTCGTACAGCTGAGGTCGTTCCACTGGTACCCTGGGTGAGACTGAATTGAGAAAAGATTTCTCTCATATTAGTATACAGAAGAATAAAATGGCTGAAATCAGGACTAAGCTGAACATTTCAGATTTTCTGAATGACTGCGATGTCTGTCGACCAAGAGTCTCAGAGCATTCCTTTGTCTTCTTTTATAATGGAGCAAATATCCATTAAACTTAAATTAAACTCTCTCAAGAAACTTAAACAGAAAGCAAAATGGACAACAGAACAGAACTTAACCATATTGACAGTTTACATTAATATTTTTTTAAGATCTTTAAGTCTGATCCTTTGACATTTCTACAAAAAGAGAAAGATATAGTATTTGCATGAAACAGACAAATCAACAAAAAATTGACAAAACTTTACATAACTTTCCAGGAAATTATAGTTTCATTTCACTGTAAAAAAACCCTGAAATCTGGATAAATGCTACAAAGTATGATATCTCTCTATATCATCTGGCACTCACCCATGCGTCTGTAGAAGGTCACAGGCAGTGTGGGTTCGCTCAAACCCTGTCCAGTCTCCGCACGCACACGGAACAGGTAATCTTGACCAGGGCGGAGACCAGTCAGGCGGTACTTTGTATCCATGACACCTCTGGCCATCGGTGACCAATCCATGCTCGGTGGTTCCTGGGCCTCAATGATATACGTAATAAGCTCACTTGCACCACGAGAAGGAATATCTGCCCTCCGCCATCGAAGAGTTAGACTGCGGCCGTCGGGCTCAATGTCGATGATTTCTGGAGTTTCGATGGGGATTCTGGCAACTGTTAGCAAAACACATGAAGTTCTACATATTATATTTGTGATGGAGTTTGCACAGATGTGACCGAGGAAAAGGCAACTTTCATCACTGCACTAACGTATGCACTAAATCTTGGATTAGGTTTTATCCCCTTGTACATAGTGTCTCAGCAGCTTTACCATGAAAGTTTATTCATTTATTTGATTTGATTTGTGTTTTACGCCGTACTCAAGAATATTTCACTAATACGACAGTGACCAGCATTATGATGGGAGGAAAACCGACCAGAGCCTGGGGGAAACGTACGACCATCCGCAGGTTGCTGCCAGACCTCCCAGCAAGTTCATGCTGCAATCTAATATGAATTCTTTGATACATGTACCTCATTATGTGTTTTGCTGAAACCCAAATCTATCATGTTGATCACAATCCAACACAAAAAATACGCCAAAAATGAAGTGCAGTTAAAATAACTGAAATTTTTGCACCTCTGTCCAACACATCCTTTGTAGATAACCTACACATGATAAACACTGCAAATTCTTCAGCCTTTTCGGATGGTTATGAGATGTTTATTCAAGCAAATTGTAAGGGCATTATTCTGTGTAGGCTGTTAAAATCACAACCAAGTGGGTGGAAACTGGGCAGAGCCCAGGGGAAACCCATGACCATCCGCAGGTTGCTGGAAGACCTTCCCACGTACGGCCGGAGAGGAAGCCAACATGAGCTGGACTTGAAACCCACAGCGACAGCATTGGTGAGAGACTTCTGGGTCATTACGCTGTGCTAGCATGACTAACCAACTGAGCCACGGAGGCCCAAAATCAAATCAAACAGATGCATAAATTGCACTGAAAGTAGACCTTTCATATGGAAAAGGTTGAGAAATTAGGGTAACTCTGTGGTACACAAACAGTATGGTTGCATGCCATACACATACTTATTAATACTTTAGAGTGAGTGAGTGAGTGAGCGAGCGAGCGAGTGAGTGGGGTTTAATGTCGTACTTAACAATTTTTTCAGTCATATGACGACGAAGGGATCCTTAGAGTGCATGTAATGTGCCTCCTTGTTGCAGGGCAGATTTCCACCGCTCTTTTATCTAGTGCTGCTTCATTAAGACAAGTTATTGAAGGCTAGTAAACCACCCTGCCCAAGACATTATACTGATACGGGTCAACCAGTTCATGCTGAACACCAAGCGAGGAGTCTTAGGTGTGACTCGACCCAGGATTGACCCTGGATCTACAGCCCCCGAAGCGGACGCTCTACCAAATGTGCTATCTGGGCCAGTCATACTCTAGAACACATACTGATGGACAAACACTACTGTACAGTGTACTGTAGTACACATACTGTATCAAGAATAAAACTTCACACATACTGCAATACAAAATGACTGCAGCACACATTTAGTAGCATTTATTTATCAACATACCTAGTTGCCGTGGCAACGCAGTAGACGGTCCAGGAGGACTGAGACCGTACTGACTCTCAGCACGAACTCGGAACTCGTAGTCCCTCCTTCTGGTTTGAGTCCCGACAGGAAATAAGATGTGTGTGGAATTCTTCGCACCAAGGGAGACCAGTCATGTCCAGGCTCTCGCGCCTCGATCGTGTACGTCACTGGCAAGGTCATGTTAGACCCTCCGTAAGATGGTACGTTGGCGGGTTGCCACGTCAACCGCATTGAGCCACGCCTCACATCAGTGACCAGAGGGATGTCACTTGGAACTACTGGAGCAACTGTTAAAAAAATTATTTACTTACATCAATATACAGTAACACCTGACTCAAAATGAACAGAAGTGTATTAAAAAAAACAAGTTCCAGAAATCCATTCCAATTACATAATTTATCAAATAAAGATTTTCGACTTTTCTTTATTAGGAGTAAACAACTACTTTAAGACAATGAAAACATGAATGATAAAAACTTTAGTACTTGTGTAACCAAAACTGTGCTAATTGTCAACAGAGACGGATGGACACATTCCTTGTCTGTCCAACTGGTGCCCATGCTGAGACATGTTTATATATTTATACTAACAACAGTGAACAATTCGGCATCCTCTATTTCTGATCATCAACAAAAGATTTATTCTGTTCTATTTTATTGGTGTTTTATGCTCTACTCAAGAATATTTCACTCATACAATGGCCAGCATTAGGGTGGGAGGAAACTGGGCAGAAAACAGGCAAAACCCACAACCATCCGCTGGTTGCTGAGAGTACTTCCCACGTACGACCGGACAGGGAGCCAGCATATTTAAGTTAGATGAACTCACTGCAACTGCGTTCGTGAGAGGCTCCTAGGTCACTTCGCCACGCTGGCACATTAACCACCTCCGCCTCCACCAACAAAGAAAAATGTTATTAAATGTTCAACAGATACAACATGTAAGCTCTAGAACGCAATACTTTTTTGGATTATCTCCCCTTACCAGCTCTCCTGGGCAGCTGTACAGCCCGTGTGGGTTCACTAACTCCATAGTCGTTCTCCGCGCGGACTCTCAGACAATACGCATTGTCGGGGCGTAGGTTCGTCAGCAGGTAGTTGGTGGTGGGTAGTTTACGCACCAGCGTCTGCCAGTTCGTGTTAGGAGGCTCCTGAATTTCTACCCTGTATGTCGTGGGAACCATCTGGGCACCAAAAGGTGGAGTGTCAACTGGTGTCCATGACAACCGCGCTGAATCGACCTTGACCTCAGAGATGTAAGGTTCTGCCATTGGGAGCCGGGGTTGAACTGGAAAGATAAATTTAGCTTCATAGTTGTAATGAAATTGTGAATTGAATAACAAGCTAGTCAGTAATCTCTGCTAGGGAGTTTTTCACCATTAAAATGAAAAACTGTATGGGTATTTTGAGGTAATTCTGGTCTCTGAAAATTTAACACTGTACTATATTTCACTTGTATTAAAATAATGGCTGTACAAATCATTTAAGTATCAACAACCAGTACCTGAAAAATTACCCAACTATAGAAAATCCCATAACTATTACTGACTGACTATAGAAAAATGGAAAACTGAAAGTGAAAGAATAATCATGAAACTGAAAGTAATACAGTGAATGACAACAAACTTCTCAACAAAAATCTTTTACCCCCTTGTTACTGTTAAGACTTACCAGCTCTCCTTGGCAGATACACAGACATCGTTGGCTCACTCATTCCCTGATCAGTCACAGCTCTGACACGGAACACATAGTCCTTATCTGGGCGGAGGTTTTGTACCCTGTGGTTGATTTCGTGAACATCTCTGACGAAGGGTGTCCAGGTCTGGCTGGGCGGTTCTTGCATCTCAATCATGTAAAGGACTTTCTGGAAGTCTGTCACTTTGCCAGGGACGTCGACTGCCTGCCAGGTGAGCCGTACTGAGTCAGGGCGGATGTCCGACAGCAGGGGTTCAGCCTTGGGCAAGTGTGGAACTGAAAGTGAAAGCAAGATGAACAGGTAGAAACAATGAAAATGAAATGTGCACTTAAAACTGTTTCATGAAACTGAACTAGTTTGAACTATAAATGTAGACTTTCAGCCTCTGGTAAGTGCAGATGTAAAAGAAATATCAAAAAAGAATCAAACAAATAATCTTGCGAGAGCTAAAAGAAAGCCATACATCTGAAACCTCAGCGAATACTAACTTGGTTTCCTGTATAGGTACGCAGGTGCTGTTGGGGCACTTGTTCCGCTTTCTGTTTGGGCACGGACTCTGAAAGCATACTCTCTGTCTGGGTGGAGTCGCGAGACTTCAAAGGACAGATCCGGATGACGGGTGGCTAGTGTTCGCCACTCTGTGCTCGGTGACTCCAGCATCTCCACCTGGTATCTGATTGGTCCAGATTCTCCTGTGAGATATGACGGGAGGTTGGCTGGTCTCCATGACAAGCGCAATGAGTTTGGTTTTTCGTTAGATATCGTGGGAGCTGAACTAGGCATTACTGGTGGTACTGAAAATAATCAAAAAGGAAATCAGCAAGATAAGATGGTGCAATTTTCAATATGACTCGTTATAAGCGAGGAGAATATAGATGTATGAGACAAAAATAACATGTGACCCCTTCCATGACAAGGAAAAACCTTTTTTCTTTTTCCCTTTCAATGTTATTTATTTGACTGAGTTTTTAGGCTGTATTCAAGAAAATTTCACATAAATGACAGCGACCAGCATTATGGTCGGAAAAAACTGGGCATAGCTCACAACCATTCGCAGGTTTCTGGCAAGCCTTCCACTGTACACCAGCATGAGCTGAACTGAGCTTTTCGGTAGATTTTTCACTGTATCAGTCAAAAAATTCACTGATTCACTGTTTCAGTATAATGTGACTGGGTTGGGTGTCATGTCTGGTGTCTTCGGCATAATACTGCAGTGGCAGCAGCACTTTGGCAGAATGCCACAAGAAAACACAGTATATGGACACATCCGCATACACAAGACTCCAAGCATACATAAATACACGCAATCTGAACATGTAAAATAACCAGGATTTGTACGATTGATTTTGTAAAAGAACACTTAAAAATGTATTATGGCTGATACCCAAAAATGTAAAACAATTACCTTAATGTGTAAACAGGCAAACCTATCAAGATTTGTAAAAGGTTACCCCAAAATGTAAAACAATTACCTTAATGTGTTACAGGATTTGTAAAATTACCAAAAAATATAAAAACCATCAGTTGTTACAAATGTCTTTGCATGACAAGATACAGTTCACTTTTTTTAAAAGCAGCAGAAGTCACAAGCGTTCAAGTTACGAGCTACTGCTGAGAAGCCGTGGAACTAATTCCAAGGAAGAATATGAACAACACTGATCTACCCAATTATCACCTCCACAAAATTATGAACCATTTATCTAAAAAAAGTTACACCCTTTTGGGCATCTCATTATGGAACTCACTACCTCCACATTACCTTTTTTTACCTTTCATTTCATTACCTCTTTTTTGTTTTTGGTAGATAACAAAAGCTTCCTACTGACTGGTGCCTGTGTTTTTCACTTCACACAAAACTGAATCTTATTTCATATATATTATTTTATTGCTAAACTATTTTTTTTTGTTTTCTTTTTCACTTAAAACACAATGCTATAGACACTGGGATTCATTTCTTTCCATGTATTAATTAATTTGTTATCAATTATTAGCATCCTTTGTTAAATAATAATAATAATAATTATTATTATTGTTATTATCATTATCATTATTATCATTATCACTACAAGCTTCAGCATGACCTTACCTCCACCCCTCAGCAGACTGACAGCTGGCGTGATTAGCGCCACTGGCTCTGGGAGGCGTGGCATCTCCGCACGTACACGGAATGTGTAATCCTGCTCTGGTCTGAGGCCAGTCAATCGGAAACTTGTGTCTGGTACCCCAGCAGCCACTGGTCGCCAGTCGGCTTGAGGGGCTTCTCGCATCTCGATGGTGTATTTGGGTGGGTCAGCGCGGCGGATTCGAGGATGGGGTGACATAGGTTTCCATGACAACTGTAATCCTTCAGCATCAAATGAGTCGATCCTTGGAGGTTCCAAATGATACCTCGGAGCCTCTGAGATGGAGAAAAACAGTCACCATTTACTTCTTCCAATACTTCACCAGTGTTCTTAGCTGTACTATTATGAAAGTTGCAATATGCAATGGCGTCCAGTTTTATGGGTAGAGGAAACCAATACGCAGTAACCATTCAACTTTGGCAAGTTACTAACAAACTTTCCCATGTGAGACCAAAAAGATTTCTAAATGGCCTTAGGAACCCTGTTAAATGCTCATCATGCCAAATGCACGACCCTACAAACAGTGACAGTGGGTGGGGGAACCACACTTGACAATATACAAGTGCATGTAGCTAACAAATATCCCTCCCGGCCAAAAAGTAACAGTGCAGCTAGCGTGACTTAGATTTGAACCCTCGCATGCCCTTACTGTCACACATCAAAAAATCAATAATACAGGACAAATTTTTCTTTCTTATCCAAGCTTCATCAGTGCACTAAACTTACCTGGAGGCTTACGGTAGAGTGGTTTTGGAGGAGACGGCTCTGAGATTCCATACTCCGTCTCTGCCCGGACACGGAAAGCGTAGTCCTTTTCTGGTCTCAGGTCAGTGAGGCGGAATGCTGTTGTCGGCACTCCACTGGCCACAGTCCGCCAGTCAGCATACGGACCCTCCTGGGCCTCAATCATGTACAGAAGAGGCTCTTCTGAGGAATCGAACGGTGGAATATGGACACGATCCCATTTCAGACGGACAGAAGTTGGTTCTATTTCCTCGACTTCCAAATCCGACACGGGAACCCTTGTGCGAGCTGGAATGTCAAATGTTAGATGCAGTCTTGCTTACCTATTTATTAATTTATCTGATTGGTGCTTTACACTGTACTCACAAACATTCCACTTATACGACAACAGCCAGCAATACGGTGGGTGGAAACCAGGCAGAGCCTGGGGGAAACCCATGACCATCTGCAGGTTGCTGCCAACCTTCCCACCTACGGCTGGACAGGAAGCCAGAATGAGCTGGATTTGAATTCACAGTAACCACATTGATGGAGAGGCTCCTGGGTCATTGTGCCACACTAGTGTGCGAACACCCTTGGCCACACAGGGGCCACCTGTTGCTTATTTCATTTTCTAACACAAACACATGTGAAATAAATTTAAGTTCAGTATTTGAAACATCCCGTTGCTTGATTTTTGAATTAACACAAGAACCCTTATGCAAGCAAGACGTTCTACGGCGCAATGACATTTTACTTATAAATATACTTCTTACATATGACCGTGGCAGCTGTGTAAAAGGGTCAATATTTGGGTTTTCATGGTGGATATATAAATACTCAACATTTATTCTGTTCTACTTATTCAGAGTCCACAGAAGAATGCAAGTGAGCAATTTAAGAGTAGCCAATTCCAGAGTGACCAATTCTAGAGTGAGCAATAGGAGAGTTTCCAGTTTGAATTCTTTTTTTCATCGGAGGGGAGGACTTTTTTTTTACTTATAGCGATAAAAAGACATCAAACTCGAAACTCTCCTATTCTTGAGCAACAGTCCTCCTGTATCAGGTGCCTAAAAATATTTGAAACCATTAATTTACTAATCACTTGTCTCGCTGTGTTCCAGAGTCACAAATGACAACCTGATTTCCTTTAGTTCCAGTTCACAGACATTCAGTCCCTCCATTTTCTCCACACTATGTCTACTGTACATAACTTTTGCGAAACTTTTTTCAGACACCCCTATGTTATAGCAAATGCGATGATTCCGCAATAGTTGCCTATCATATTAACAAATAATACAGTTGTACCCTTTTACCTTTAGCTGTAAAAAGAGTTCGAACTCAACACTCCCTGGAGTAACCAATTCACGAGTGGTCAATTCCGGACTGACCAATAATTCTGGAGTTTTTCATATAACTGAGAATTTCCATTCTCCAATTCACCTATCACTGCTGTTTACATTTCCCATATAGCTGTTTACATCTCCCATATTGCTGTTTATATCTTCCAATATCTCCCACTTTGCTGTTTACATCTTCCATTTTGCTGTTTATATCTCCCAATATCTCCCATTTTGCTGTTTATATCTCCCATATTGCTGTTTACATCTCCCATTTTGCTGTTTACATCTCCCATATAGCTGTTTACATCTCCCATTTTGCTGTTTACATCTTCCATTTTGCTGTTTACATCTCCCATTTTGCTGTTTACATCTCCCACTTTGCCGTTTATATCTTCCATTTTAACATTCAAAACAAACAAAATCTTTTAACCTAATTCAATTAGCCTTTTCCATGTCCATGAAGTCATAGCATCTGTCTCAACGACAGGATGAGCACCAAGTTTAATCATAATTTCCTTGGGTTCTCTCTAATTTTGCCAATTAAAAATCTGCAACAATTATCACCAATTAGCACTCACCTAAAGCTCTGGAGAGAGACATCGGTGGTGAAGGCTCCCCCAGGCCACGAGTGCTGGAGTCTGGCCGAACTCTGAACGAGTAATCTTCACTGGTCTCAAGCCCTGCAAGACGATGGGACGTCCCACGAATGCCGCGAACAAGCTCCCTCCAATCAGAAGAGGGCGTTCGACCTTCGATCATGTAGGTCAAAGGTTCCTCATCGGACTCGAACTGCGGGATTTCTACGCGTTGCCAGTTCAGTCGTACGGCTTCACGTTCAAGTTCAACGATGTCAGGCCTGGTGACCGCAGCTCCAGGGTATGCTGGGAAGGAAAATGGAAATTATGCATAACATTCTTCCCATTATAAGACCGTCGGCCGTAAGTGGAAAGGTCTGCCAGCAACCTGCGGATGGTCGTGGGTTTTCCCCTGGGCAGTGCCCAGTTTCCTCCCACCACAATGATGGCCGCTGTTGTATAAGTGAAATATTCTTGAGTACGGCGTAAAACACCAATCAAATAAATAAAATACAAATAAATTAAGACAGTCTTCATTTCAGCAATAAAATGATATATGACTGATAGGTGAGCAATGCCAATATATCACATTTAAAATGGGAGTCGTTGTTGGAGACCATTAAACTGAAACTAAAACTGAATCCAGGAAAATGTTATTTCTAAAGAAAAGAATTTGTAACGAAAATAAATGAATAAACCTTAATGCAAAAATTATGGAGTTCAGTGTTCTTCATTCCCTTTTTTTCCTTAAGATATTTTTACTATATCAAACAGTACAGAATAGAAGAAACAAACTTTGATCTGATAGCAAAGCTACCAAAGAGCTCACCTGCTGGCGACACACTTCAGGTCAATACATCCAGTATTTTACGAGATACCACCCTCAACAATTACCTTAACATTGATTCTAATAAACACAAAAAAATTACTTTATCATGAATTTTGTTATTTATAATAATAAACGGTAAGGGAGAGATAAGCTTCTGCTTCGCTTTATACAACAATTTTTTCACCTGAAGTATATGTCTCAGTGTTGAATGGTTTTTGTGCAAGATTAGATTTGCATATTCAAGGTTTCAAAATCTTACTTGTTGCCCTTGGCAGGTAGAAAGGCCTGGACGGTTCGCTGAGTCCAAATTCGTTTTCTGCTCGGATTCTGAAATTATAATCCTGACGGGGTCGAAGGTCAGTGAGCCTATAGGTGGTGTCTGGGATGTAGCTGACAAGAGTCTGCCAGTCCTGTTTTGGGAGCTCCTGCACTTCGATCCGGTACGAAGTCGGCGAAACCCCCTTCAGAGCCTTTGGGATGTCGGCTGGTTTCCATGACAACCGCAGACTCTCATCTCCAATGTCAGATACATACGGCTTGGAGGCAGGAAGAGCGGGTGGCACTGAGGAGCCGAATATAGGGGGTGGAAATGTTAAGTAAATATTTTTGTAGCACGAGTATACAGGTACAAGGCGTACCTGGGACGAGATATACCTGTGCTAAACTGAGCTGTGTGCTGGTGTCTATCAAAGTATCCAATATTAGAGAGATACATCGATACAATAAATAACCTAAGACTTTTGCCTCAAAAAATGAATTTTTTGGAGGAAAATAAATGTCACAAAATATTACTTTTGCTTCTGAAACATGCATTTTTCACTTTTGCCTTTCACACAAACCTCAAAAGATTTTTCTAAGATCGCTAGAACTGAACAGAATTACGCACAATGTGCAATTCTGTCATAGTTAGAATTTTGGGTCATTTAACATCCACAGCTTTAACCCTATTCCTTTCATCTATCTGGCTGCTTATATACACGATGTTATGTTAGGGGAATTTCTTGGTAAGAGAAGGCTTAAAACATACGTCATAATAAATGAATGAAGATTTGTGGTCAGTAAAAATGGAAAAAAATTTAATTTCCTGTTGGATAAAAAACAAGACTTCTGCCTTCTGAAATAATAGCAAAAAAAATACTGCAAAATACAATAACCAATTCTTCATAGAATATCATACAAACATGAAATACCCACATTTACCATACAAACTATAAAAGAATGAGAAATGGGTTTTTTTCTGAAATTAGACGCCACTCTACTAAACTGTATATCTTCATAATTTCAAAAAAGATGTAAGCATATCGATGAAGATAAGGAAAATCCAAATATGTTGGCACGCCAAAATGGTGGAAAAAAAAGGAGAGAGAAAAGAAAAACAATGTCCTTTTTATACATTCAGTCTATGAAACCATACCAAATGAGCTGATATCATTGCATACGAAATTTTATTTATTTATTTATTTCATTTGTGTTTTCTGCCGTACTCAAGAATATTTCACTTATACGGCAGCCAGCATTACGGAGGGAGGAAACCGGGCAAAACCCACGACCATCTGCAGCTTGCTAACAGACCTTCACATGTACGGTGTATGAAAAATAAGCAATTAAAAAACATCACAACAAATTCCACATGAAAACAGACAGATGGAAAAACATTGTCTCTTCTGATTTTAAAAGAATAATGAAACATAAAAAAAAGAGAAACTAAAGAAAAACATGCCAGGCCAGTTTTCTTGACTTTTCAGCCAATTCTAATTTGTACTTTTTTTAACAGTTCATTTCTGTGTTGGGATTAATAAAACATCTTCACAGATGTCTAACATTTTTCATGAAAATAAAATGTATTTGTGTACACTGAAATCTCAGAATATATTACCTTATACACCTTTAAAAGAATAAAAAAAAAAATCAGATGTCAGACAATTTACACAAATATCACAAATAAACCACAGCCCCCTGGGCAGAAACTAGCAGTATTTTCCATGTAACATCAGATACATTTGATGTATCATCAGCTTGTATTGGTTCCAGTCAGAGGTAAATGCTGTAAACACCCCTAGGGGGGGATTCACCACCTGAAAGAACACACAGCCTGTGTGGCTCATGGCTTAACATGACTATTTTCAGGGACAACTTGTTGTTGCATTGTTTTTCAAAAGGCTAAACCATCTCACTTGGTAAGCTGGGCCGGCTAGCAGTATGGAAATCCCACTAGCATTCTCCGTGCAGATGTTGTATCACTTATGACAGTGATACCTCATATCCACTGTGTGGAGAAGACAGTTACTATATATCCTCTATAGGTACAAGTACCTTGATTATACTGTTACGCTCTAAGATTTCAACATTACTACATATTTTAATAATTAAAGCTAAATGCCAGTTTCACAGCTTAGAGGGGTATCTAGAAAGTAGTTAGATTTTGCAATTATGCAAAAATCCCTGCAACTTTTAGTTATGCTAATGAGAGCAGCAACATTTTATTCTGCATCAAAGTATTTGTTTTGCAACGCATCCTTTATTTTAACAGTTTTAAATTTTAACAGGTATAACATGAAATATTACTGATGTGCTTTCTCTCTCAATATTATAAACTTGGGTTCTATTCAATCTGACACCTTTTTATGATGAACATACACGAGATTTATCAATCTGCATGTATCTAAATGTGCAGTCAGCAAATCAAACCAACATCACTGGATAACTAAAAGGCAAGAAATTTACCGTCCCTTGTATCAAAATTACACTATTAGCAACAGTTCAACCTGGATATATACAGTACAAAGAAGTGTAACACTTTAAAGAAATGTAATGAGACACAAACTAATTTATATACTGGTCAAACTGACTGGACTAATAAAAACATGGAGTTTCACAATTTCTAAATGGTCAAAGCTGCAACCTACAGGAAAGTGTAGCAGAAAGACGGAACAAAATGGTAGGGAACACCTCTGATAAATAGAAAGCAGCACACCATGCAAGCATGTAGAACGTGTTTTCCATGTTTCAAATGCCTTATACACCTTACCTGAGCACCCCTACAGTACATCACATACCAACAGTTCATAAGAACTGCTATATCAACTCACTGGGCAATTATTCCTCACAAAGTCCCAAATATTTCTGTAAAATCACTCGGCATGCGTTTCACCATCCATTTTTCACTGTGCAAATTGTGCCTGATTTGCAAAAATGGACTAGCTAAACACACACAAAAAAATTGCTGATACGAAATATCCCCCAAATCTACCTGCAAGCCCTGGAAATCTCCCGACTGCAGCTTTACAAAAAAATCACCCCACCCTCTAAAGAAACATAGACTGGGCCAAAATGGGGCATGCTCATTTTTTCTATACTGCAGGGGGTGGAAAGACTCCTGAACACATTCCAAACACACTTACAAACTGTGTACTGTTACATCAAACATTTCCTTTTTTACACCTCACAGTAAACAATTGGCAGCACTGTTAGTAATGTTTACTGGCCTTTTTTTTATAACAAATAGCACTATTAAGTTATTTTGGGATTTAGAGGTTCAACACTCAAACAATCCGTTGTTCTCGGGGCAGTTTTATCTAAATCAGCCATATTGAATACCAGATACTTTTTCTTAATTTTTTTTTGTCATGTTTTTCTGTGAATACAAGACAAAAAAATCCTCATCCTCTGCCCTGACTGTGTCATACAGTTCCTGATCTTCTGTGTGAAAATAACTCTAGACAGACTGGAATTCCTGGTGAACATACTGGAATTCCTGGTGAACATACTGAAATATTGGGTAAAGCTTTCTATTTGTTTATTTACCTGACCAACACTGAATGCGATACTCAAGAATTTTTCACTTAAACCATGGCAGTCAGATAATTCTGATGGAGGTAACTGTAAAACCTTTGCTTGACCAAATTTCCTTGACCAGACCTGGATCAAATTTCCCACCTTAACACTGGAGGTGAACAAAGAAGATCCAAATTTGAGCTGGTCACCCTTTTGGTCAGAAGCTCATTTCCCACAGTCAACTAAGCGACTCAAAGTTTTCTAATTTATTGAAACATATCTAGATTTTTTTTGCTGTAATTTTTAAACCTTTTCTCATGTTGCAAGGTGTTTATTCAAGCATATTCTGAAGATTTTATTCCCTGTAGACTTATAAAATTGTACTTTTTGCAAAGCCCTGAAACTGGCCAACTCTACCAATGAAGTTTTGTCTCTAAAATCAAATTAAAAATGTGCCTTAATTGTACTAAAAGTTGCTCTTTCATATGCAAAAAGGTTGAGGAATTAGGGTACCTCCAAAACTGTTGAATGCAATTAAATGTGTCAGCTGATACAGATTTGGCTTTTGTAGAAATGTAGGAATTTTTAGAAATGTCCAATGACCAAATCCAACAATATGGCTTAAGTCATGTACCCAAACTCAAGGACAAATTTAAAACTTTTTCATTTCTCTTTGCACAATTTTAATGCTGTTTTTCTGCTCAGCTTCCTAACTTATTAAAATTAAGAGTTCATCCACATGTGCCTCTAAAATATTTCACAACGTAATTTCATTCTGCTGCAAGTGTAATACACCTCCTTATATAGGCTATACACAAAATATTCTTTAGAAATTTACTTCTCCTAGTCTGCCATTGCTCACAGAGAGAACAGATTTCCTCGATGCGGTCACACCCAATGGAAATGTATGAATTACTTTACCACAGAATGACTTGCTGCCGAGCTGGAAATGTAATTAAATACCTAAAAATTCCTATTCTGTTATTTTGAACACCTGTCCTCACGTATGTACCAACAAGCTATTTTTTTCTA
Source organism: Liolophura sinensis (assembly GCF_032854445.1). Lineage (NCBI taxonomy): Eukaryota > Metazoa > Mollusca > Polyplacophora > Chitonida > Chitonidae > Liolophura > Liolophura sinensis. The sequence goes on along the minus strand of NC_088298.1, from coordinate 15,489,672 downwards.
GCAACTAATACTATACAAGCCACAGCCATTTGGGATAACACAGAAGTGTATGGGAGTTGAACAGAGAAGTGTGTAGAACTGGAACAGAAGAAAGCTGAGAAATGTTGCCAGAAAAAGGTGGAGAATTTAACCACTGAAGTGTGGAAGACTTGCACACACAAGTGGGGAGGACGCATACATGCAGAGAAGCAGATGACTTGATCATAGAAGTGTGAAGAACTCATACATGCAGAGAAGCAGAGGACTTGATCATTGAAGTGTGGAGAACTCATACATGTAGAGAAGCAGAGGACTTGATCATAGAAGTGCGGAGGACTCATACGTGCAGAGAAGTAGAGGACTTGATCATAGAAACATGGAGGACTTGCATGAAGACGTGTGGAGGGTTCACACAGGGAAGTGTGGACGACTTACATAAAGACGTGTGGAGAAAAGTATGGAGGACTTGCATACAGAAGTATGGAGGACTCGTTCATTTACACACATAGAAGCAGAGGACTTCATCACAGAAGTGTGGGACACTTCCACAAAGAAGCGTGAAGGATTTGCACGACATATGCTGTGAACTTGCACAGAGAGGTGTAGAGGATTTGAATCTAAAAATTTCCAAAGGAAAACTGAGGAAGATTTAAAAATCGAAGCAAGAAGGACTTGCAAACGGAATGAGAAGGAAGTAAGGAGGATTTGCACAAGGAGGTAGAGGACTTTCATCAAGAAATGAGGATCATACAGGATGATAAAGCATACAATTGTAAGGGTAAAATATTGGAAGCTTGGAAAAAGTAACATTGTGTTCAACTGAAAAACAACAAACATGGTGTAATGGAAATCTCAGTTCATGGATTTCATCTGCATAAAAACATCGGCCGTGTCTAACTTCTTTTGTAGTTTTGCCGTTTTCAGTTGCAGATGTCCAAAACACAAATGTGAAATATCTCATGCAAAAGTGTGGAGGACTTGCACACTTTCTATAGAATCAAACAGATCAGCCATCAGAGGATGGGAATCGCAAAAGTGAAATCTGGGAAGCTGGGAAAAAACTTTTTGTGAATAAAAGCAACATTGGTGGGCCAAGAAAACCACAATAGACTCAACAGAAATCAGCATTGTGCTGAGTTAACACTTAAGCTGTGAAGTTAATCTCAAAAACTGATTGGACAAAATATAAATATTTGAAATCAACAGAATATTTTATGGGACCAATATTTCTTGAAGTTCCACAGCCACTTTCACATAGCTTCCTTAGAAAAGATTCTCTGGTTGTTAAATGAGGTTTTTTATGACACTCCCACAATGACCATGGGTATTTATACAGACATATCTATATATACACATACAATGTTCTGTGAATCTTTAGAATCCAAATTTTCCACCAAAATGAAAATTTACGAAAAAAAACACATGTAAAACATCTAGAGAAGAGAAATATTTCAGAGCCAGCATTTTTATTCTTCTCTTTGTTACTGAACTTTCTCTTGGTATCTATCATGATTGTCTTGGCTTAATATCACACGTCCTGAATCACACTCAAGGGAGTGAAATAGGCAAAATGTCTATTTAAAACAGGAAGTGACTTCAACAGAGTTGCTAAGGGGCGTGGTAATTCACTTGTTGGCTAGCAACAGCCAATGATACCTTTAGGAATTTCCAACAAGTAGGGGTCAAGACGACCTTGGCCTGGTGCTAAAAACAAAGAGTAAAAATGGAAAAAAAAGGAAAGTAGATAAAATATCACTGAAAAATAATATACTTGGATACATGTGCCTAGTTAACAAGGACATACAATGTGATCTTTTATTATCAGAGTGATGCAAAAGGAAAATTATTTTACAACCAGAAACAACAGTGTTTGTTTTATCAAGGCATCACCAGGAGAAAGAAAATGATGATTTGTAAGGTGAAAATGATAATTCGTAAGGTATAAATGAAACCTTTGTGCATCTCTTTCCATTGTATGTATCCTTCTGAAGAGAAGCTATTCTGATAGTTGCTGAAACAGAAAACTCCTGACATTTTGCCAGAGTCAAGTTTGGTCAGGTTGAAGACTGTACGTGGGAACAGTATAGCTCTTGTTCAGTATGAATAGCTCAAGTACTGATTTACAGTCACCACAGGCAGCACCTGCAGCAAAATATACTTCTACCTGGTTGAAGATAGACACAGGTTGAGGATAGACACAGGTTGAGAATAGACACAGGTTGAGGATAGACACAGGTTGAAGATAGACACAGGTTGAGGATAGACACAGGTTTATTTGTTCCTTCGTTACAGAGCTGCTACCAAATCAACAAATCATTAGTTATGTTTCCTCGTAATATCCAAAAAGAAGGATTTTTCAATTTTTTATTCACCCATTTCTTTGGTTGCTGTGAATTTTTGACCACTACTTTCTTCAGGTAAATGACTCAGCACCTATAATATTCCTTTACAAGACATTTCTTACTTCATATACTTTTATTATTCTTTGGAAGTTTGAGTTAAAAGGTTTGTTTTGGAAATTGGCTTGGAACATACATTAATGTTGACCACTGACACACAAATGTTTCCAACAGTGCCAAGATTTAATTTATTTTGCCTTCAAGAGCTTTAAAAATTTCAAAACTCTAGGTTCCAAAATGCATTGAAAGACAAGACATACTAAAATTTCTGTTAAGCTGAGAATGACCAATGCAAAGAATCGTCAAGCTGCATGAATTTACAGTGACAGCTCATATCCTGTGTTACCTTTCCACAGGTGAAATGGTTCAGTTACTAGGATAATTGACTTGATGTTAGGTTACAAAGACCACAAAACTAATATTCTGAGTGGGTGTTGTATATTGCCCAGAAACATCTGTGGGTGGTGGGGGTGAGCATGGGTTTTGGTAGAGAGATAGGGGTTGTTTTTTACCATGGAGGATACTAGAGAATGTCTTTGGTGTAGTGCTATGTTACCCATAACAGAGCCTTTTGCTGTAGGCTTAACTTTGACATATTCCGAATCGGAGAGAAAACACCTGTAGGTTATCACCAATTAACCTGGGCTATATTCTGTTACTACTGATGTTTATGCAGTTACTTGTGTACTCCCTGAACGTCATTTCCAGGTGAGCATATGTCCATCCCTTATCATTCCTACTTGGCAAAGTGGTTTGGTCTTTTATACCTCGATCATTGCAAAAGGCTCACACGTTATGGTGAAGTCCATTATGATTCTGTGGGTATAACAGGTGAAATTTGACTCATACACTGATGGGTTTTCCAGATTTATAGATTTCTGCCAAAAATGAGGAAATGTGAACTATGATAATCTGGCAACTCAATAATGTATAAGGCTTCAAGACGTGTATTTCCAGGTGTTAGTAAAAATGCATGACCTTATAAACGTTTAGATTTCAAGGAAGACATCTGAAACTTCTTATAAAAGTCAACATCATTCAAAATAAAACCAATTCAACAGTTTCCCTAGCAAATTAAGGATTTTATTTATTTTTTTTTAAACATTTCCAAAAGCGCGTCTCTTTTTTCAAATTTCCGGTACATGCAGACAAATCCTAGGATCCTGATATATGGTCGACATTTCACATCATACAAATCTGGGACTCATCCAACAAATCTGCCAGACCGATCTATCCTATCCACACCTGGCATGTACCAGAGTTAATACCCACCCCCACCCAACATGTGCCAGGGATAAGATTGTGTTTCTGTGGTAAACAATGAGGGGATAGAATCCCTGTGAGCTGTATAAGGGAAGTCAGCCTCCAAGGTTAGCAACAAGCTGGTGTATTATTGGATGGATTGAATTTCATTGGTGCACTCTGCCAGCACTCTCCACCACCTGAGAGTTTGGCACCTAAAGCTAATGTATTCTCCACCACCTGAGAGTTCTGCATGTAAAGCTAAGGCATTCTCCACCACCTGGGAGTTTGGCAAGAACATTGGGGCATTCTCCATCACATGGGATGTTTTAAGAACATGAGATTCAAGGCAAAAGGGGCTGATTCCCTAAAATAATTATTTGACCAGTGGAAACCATAAAAACATATTAAGCAAACTCCAGCCTAAAGGAGTTGAAATGGTAGCCAATTTGTCTCCACAAAACACTGAAACTTCTCCAAAATTCAGCTTTAAAATCAAATTCAAAATCCATATACAAATACTACTGTATGTGCCAGGAGCTTGAAATGTTTTATTGACAATTCTTAGTAAGTGACAATAACATGCTAAAATCACCTCATATAACTTGGTAAAAAAAAAAAAAGACAAAAAGGAATACCACTAGGACTGAAAGTTGAAGTAAACTTTCAGGAGGTAGGGTGGGGGTTGCAGTGAAGATGGGAGGTTACAGCAGTGGAGGTCAGGGGGTCCACTCCAGCTTCAAAGATGAGAACCCAGTTATTCATGTTTTTTGTTCTTTTCTGCACGGATTTCATTCGACACACCTCCAATTCTTATCAAAGTTCACCTGAATGTTTTTTATGCACAGCCCAATATGCCTGCAAAGATGTCTGCTCAGACGTGCGAAAAATGTGTGAAAAATTTCAAGTTAAATTCTTGAGACTCGACAAATCTTTTACCTGAACGAAATATTAATACAACCAATAAACAGTTGTGTCATATTTTAAAATGAAATAAAACTTAATGGCTGCAGAAAAATGTAAGTTATGGTAAACAAGTTGACTGGCTCCATGAAAGAATTGTGCATAAACAAGTTTTGTACAAAAAGACATGTCTTTAATATGGAAAACAAACAAAGATCACAGAGCTTGATTCCAGAACGTCATAAAATGATGTCCAAAAAAAGCCTAGAAATTAAACAACCATGTTTTTATTCAAGACAAAATGAACAAAACAATTATTCAAGAATATGGAAAAGAAATAAAAATAACCCATCAACTCACCAACTCTTCCTTTCTGTAGAGTAGCGGGAAGTGTCGGTTCGCTTTCTGCGAACTTATTTTCTGCGCGGACACGGAAGTTGTACTCTCTGTCGGGGTTGAGATCAGTGGCGAAATAGCTGTTTCCTGTGAGTCCGCTGGCCAGTTTACGCCAGGGCCCTGGGATTTCCTTGACCTCCAGAAGGTACTTGACAGGTCTGTAGTCCGCCCCAGGGCCGGTCAGAGTAACGGGCACCCACTGGATCCTGACAGACTCAGGTCGGATGTCCAGTAATGTTGGGCGGTCACTCGGGAGGCTGGGTCCAGTCATTGACTCCGTTGAAAGTCCAATCGTGTCTTTTCTTGCTTTCGGGGATGCTGGAAAAAAAAAATGAGTAGATACAGTACAGCTTAGGCTAAAAGTCAAAACTAGGCAGAAGATTAGCGCATTCATAGGGGACTTGTAAAGGGTTTTTAGGGAGTTTGTAGAGCGCCTGAAGAGAGCTCCAGGACAGACAGTCACCTGACCGTGATACGTCCAGTGTGACATATCACACACAGGTGAGTGAGCACTGTTATACCTACGCGCTGGCTATGGAAAGTTCACGGCGGAAAATCTAGTTTTTCATAAGAATGATTTAAAAGATTTTTGATGGGCTAACACAATATATAAAACCGAAGTAAAATATCTGATGTTTGTGTTTTTTGATTGCAAAGTGGCAGTTTTCTCTTAAGTAGAGATTCATGAGTGATTCCATTTGACATTTGTTATGGATCACCACGACTGCTAAAACTAGCTCATTCTTCATCTCCCATGAAAAAAGTTATCTGCCATTTAGTTATTTAGAAAACCAAACTGACACTTGGACACTGACACGCCCTGCAACAACAACAACCAGGCAGTATAACAATACGAATTTCAAGTATACAAGTGGTGAAAAAGGAAAACGCCATAAATGGACAAGTTAGATTTTGTCTGTGACTTTGTGAAGAATTTGTACTTTGTACAAGACCATATAGGAACACCACCCACATAGCAAACGTATGAAGGAAAAAAAAAATGATTTGTTCTAAAGGTTTTTCTCCACAAAAAAAGAAATAATAATTTCCCATTAGCACCAATATACTTTATTTCAATTTTTGGTTCACCGGACACAGTGTACCTTAAATATTTTCTTTTTGGACCTTTTGCCTCCAGGAAATTCATTCGACTCTGTTAATTTATGCTTAACAATACATGATTTGAACCAACACGCGGACGAATTCAGAATTTAAACTTTGTTTGCGAACTTGAATAAAAGGTGAAGTAAAACGTATGTTGCGTATCAGTAAACATGTTTATCAGCTGTGGTTTATTTCCGTTTGGACGGTAATGTTTTAGCGTTTTCTGTACTTGTGTGAGAAAATATCATGGGTGTTAGGCATCAACAGCAAAGCTGATTATAGCAGGCTTAATTAAAACTGTGATTTTTATATATATACATAATATATTTTATAAAAAATGTGATTTTAAAAATGCAGATTTTATATACACAAGACTTCTGAGTAGTTTAATTAAGTATATAATAGTCCCTGATTAAACTACTCAGAAGTGTCGTGCAGAGGCCTAGAAATAGAAGTTGTGCAGTCTCAAGTGCCCAGCAGTGACAAGATTGAAGAAAAGTAGGCACGTGGTATTGCATTTGAAGTAAACAATACTTACAAGTCTCAAGCTTTATTAACTGACACATACTGTATGGTTTTGAAAATCTTACATAACAGGAATAAAATAATCTCTCAATACTGCTGGTGCTGCTTTCACTGTGTCTGTGGAAATCCCTCTATTGTACAGCTTGCTGGGTGACAATTCAGTTAAACACACCAGTCAAATTAACAAGAAAAAAAACACCAGCCATTTCTGGTTATTTGTTGAAAGCACCCACAGCTGTGGCTAGGCCTACGTGTCCATTAACCGGAAGAAGCCAACGGCGAAAGCTCTGAAGCTTGGTGCTGCCCGATTCTGTCCTGAACTTACATGTTTTGAGTTGTTTTCTTTTAGTTCTTTTGATATGAGGTTTACTCAATCTATGCAGTAATATAAATGCAGGATATTAAAGGATGCTGCCTTTATACAAATACGACAAATCATAAGACATTTAGCGTGAAGGAACACTCAAAGGCACGGCCACACGAGACTGCTGTCTGTTTATTTTGGGGTGATGCCCTTGGCGGGAAGTGCGCAGTATTGCATGTGCTTGATTCACAGCAAAGTCGCATTGGTTTATGACGTTTATGTGCAAATTTGGCGAGTTTACTGTAAAATCTCTGAGACAAGGTACTATACTTCATAACATAAATGTGTATCAAAATTAGTACGCCTGCACCGACACCAATAGAGGACTTCAATCACATATTTACTCCCTCAATCAAGTTGATGAACTGATTTTGTTGTGCTCAGGTACGTTGTACATTGCAGGATAAATTTTCCGCCTACATGGTTAGTACATTTTCACATAACTGAACAGAACAAAAGTTAAAAAAAACAACAAAAAAACAGAACACTTTATAAACACTTTAAGGTAACAACACTAAGCAGATGATCAGGTATTTGCTCCAGTGTATTCCTGTTTATTTCTTTGTATTTAAAGGAGAAGAACACTTTAAAAAATGACACTATAGGCTGAAAAGAGCACATTTTTTTTCTATCTGGTGGTGCCTGCTGCATAATTTTACCATTTTCCTTCGCCATACACATAAAGCCTGAAAACGGCAAAGCTGGCATAAATCTCTGAGTCCATCGTGTCCTCCATCTTTAACACCCTGTAATTTATGTAGGGGGTGTGTTGCCTCTCAGCCAATGAGAGCGGTTAAAATTGCTGGTTTCATGTAAACATAGAACCTATGTCTAAGATTCCTGCTTCCCTATTGTCAAGCAGAAAACAAATGTACTGTTCGCTACCTTTGAGAAGAAGAGTTCTACCAGAAAAGTACGAGCTGCACTTCGGCCGTTTCCGACGGAAATTCTCCTCCTAACACAGAAGACTTCAGGACTAGTTCTATAGGCAAAATGTAGCGGATTTTGATGTTGACTTCATTTATAATTTATCAACTTGAGGTACATATTAGAATTTTTGTTATGGCATGCACCTGCGAGCAAATGCATACACTTTTCAGTGGTATTTGTTTGACATTTAAATTTTCTTTTCCTTTTACAGAAGGACTGTAGTTAAACACCATCAGTACTGAAGAACTTTTGATTTAGATGATGGCCGCCACTCTGGTCGGAATAAACCGGAGAACCCCGGGCAACCCGCTGACCACTGACAAATACTGATGAACTTTCTAACATTTGAAGAACAGATATGACCCAATAAATATTGAGAAAATTTCTTTTCAAAGAGTCCTCAGTAAACAGTGTCATTGAACAGCCAGACAAAGCACAGTTACAGCCAGTAAAATTATAAAAATTGTAAAATCACTTACCTTCCAACCTGAACTCTTTATCTGTTTTTTCTTTAGCTAAAAATAAACAAAAGGTACAAAAAAAGTTATCTTACAACCTTCCTGTGTATGACTGGAGAAAACTTGAACTCACAATGAATGCACTGGTGAGAGGCTCCTGGGTCATTTGCGCCATGCTGGCACGCTAACCACTTTGGCCACGGAGACCCACTGTATGCTTTTAAAAGCTCTAGGTAAAATGGTTCTTCAATGCCGACAAAAAAATAATGTTAACAAGAAGTTAATGGACGGATGGATAGAGACAAACAAAAAGTCATACCATATTGCATTTTTCTGTCCAACATCTTAAAAATTAAATTTTACTTCAAAGTCTGTTAACGGCACTATATTACCAAGCGAAAAAATAACATCTTTGGAATCTATTCTTGTCCATAATTTGGCCCCTTAATGCTATTTATTTATTTATTGGATTGGTGTTTTACGCCGTACTCAAGAATATTTCACTTACAAGACGACGGCCAGCATTATGGTGGGAGGAAACCGGGCATAGACCGGGGAAAACCCACTACCATGCACAGCTTGCTGGCAGACCTTCCCACGTACGGCCAGAGAGGAAGTCAGCATGAGCTGGACTTCTTTCACTGTAATATGAGAGCTATATAGGAAGCTATGCGTGGAAACAAACATTTGTGTACCAGCCGTCAACCAATGAGGACTTTCCGGGTCTATAATCGCAAGGCAAATTACCAAAACGACTAATAACACAATCCACCAAAGAATTAAAGTATAAAAGGTATATCCCTTAATGCTAAACCAGACATCAAACTTTTGTGCAACGGATTGTATGTCTTTCTACAACTCTTTCGCTGCAAAAACTATAACCTACATGATAATGAAATGTTAGCAAAACTGCTTTTGCTTAACACTTTTGCATTATTACCAAACAGTTATATACAAACATTCCTGGTTTAAATATGTGTTGACCACCATATCTGCAGGAATTCTTTCATTCACATTTCTATGAATATTATACTCATAGTTCTCTACCGTTTTAGGAAAGTAAAAACATATATTTTGCAGGAATTTGCCTACATGTAATTAAGTTTGAAACGTTTATGATATGAAAGCCTAAAATCCTATCTTTGATTGACATTTATTGCCCATCCCAATATTTATTTGATTGGTGTTTCACGCCGTGCTGAAGAATATTTCACTTATACGATGGTGGCCAGCCGAGCAGAGCTCGGGAGAAACCCACAACCATCCACATGCAGGGTGTTGGCAGACTTTCCTACGTACGGCTGGCGAGGAAGCCAGAATGAGCTGGACTTGAATTCACAGCGACTGCACTGGTGAGAGGCTCCTGGGTCATTAGCACTAGCCCGCTAACCAACTGAGCCACGGAGCTTCCCCCCCCCCACAACATGTTTCCCCTGGCCTCTGCTGAGTTTCCTCCCACCCTAATTCTGGCTTCGATCAAAAAATAAATACTCCATACAATAAATACTACAGCAGTTAAACTTTTGCAGACGAAGAAACCATATTTAAACATGTCAAGGTTAAAGGACTTTTTGGCAGAAGATTCCCACTGGTGAAAGAAAAGAATATTCAAGGACTTCCAAGAATTTACAAACCTATGTTTTCCAGACCACTGATGGACCAATCAGGTTAAGTGAAAACTACTTTGGTACCACATTTATCAATCCATTTTGATTTATTTATTTGATTGGTGTTTTATGCCGTACTCAAATATATTTCACTTATACGACAGGAGCCAGCATTATGGTGGCAGCAAACCCGGCTCGAAACCCTCAACCCTCTGCACGTCACAGGCAGAGCTTCCCACTTATGGCCTGAGAGGAAGCCAGCATGAGATGGATTTGAACTCACATTGGTGAGAGACTCCTGGGTCCTTGCGCAGTGCTGATGCACTTACAACATTGGCCATAGAAGTCTTGTCATTTTTGATCCCTCCATCCGTAAAACAACTAGCGTAAGGGCAAAAATAATAAATTGAAAAAAAAAACAAAAACAAACAAAACCCCTAAATTCTTGACAATAAAATTCAACCTACGTAGGCGTCTTTCCAGAACAGCAGCAGTTGTGGGTTCACTCATGCCATTGTCGTTTTCGGCACGAACACGAAACAGGTATTCAGAATTTGGGTTAAGCCCCTTTGCTTGGTAGGCCGTGGTTGGTATCATGCTGGCCATTCTCCTCCAGTCGCCTGTTGGAAGCTCGCGTGACTCCACGATGTACATGATGGGTTGTGCCCCTTGAGACTTTGAGGGAACGTGTGCTGGTAACCACGAGAGGCGAACAGTGTCAGGAGTTTTGTCCAGCAACACTGGCTTCTGGTCAGGCATCGAGGGAGGCTCTGTAATGGCTGAAATGTAAGAGGGAGGACTGAGTTTTAGAAATCAGCCTTTTTTGACATTTTTCTTGATGATTATAAAGAAGTTTTGTACAACACCTGGAGAATGGAAAATACTTCTGATATATAGTTCTCATTCATTCATTTGAAATAACCTCAAAATAAAGTGTATTTTAATTTTATAATAAACTTATCCAAAAATTAAATTCAAATGTCATCTATTTATCATTAGAGAACATGTCAATTTAAACAAAGTTTCTGGCATTGAAACAGTACATCCTAAATGCAGTACCAAAACTGAAGCAGTTGCTGTCATGGAAATATATTCTTCACAAAAAAAACAAAAACAAAACAAACAGACTTTCCACTGAAAAACACTTTAACGCATGCATACATGTATTTACATGTTAGAACACCATAGTTTTATATGCCGTTTTACTCTTGTGACAACCTGATATCATTAGTGATTCGGAATAAGGGTTAAGCCATTTCTTCACTTGCTTTGATTAATCACATGTATTTATTGATTTTTTTATTTATCTTATTGGTGTTTTACGCTGTACTCAAGAATATTTCACTTTTATCACGGTGGTCGGCATTATGGTGGGAGGAAACCATCTAGACCCCAGGGGAAACCCACGAAACCGTCCAAAGCCCATGGGAAACCCACAAAACCGTCCAGAGCCCGGGGGAAACCAACGACCAGGTGATTAATTATTGATTTACTGATTGAAGTATCATGCTATGCTAAGAATTTTGCACATTAAGCAAGGTTATGAGTGGGAGAAAGCAGAGAACCTGGATAAAACCACTGATCTTTATGACTTATCTTACTAACTTTTTCACCTGCATTAAATATTCCTAAACACAAGTGGATCAATTAATCATCATAAATTATTTAGAGCTTTTGTTTAATTTTGTTAACAGTAAATTTTATTCATGAGTTTATTTTCGCAAAAAAAGGCATGGTTTAAGCTCTCAGAATGTTTAAGAAGAAGGTGAGGTGTTTTATTTGGGGTCAAAGATTAACCTTTTTTGAGTGTTTTGAGGTCATCATCGATGCCACGCTCAGGAGAGAGTCTGAGAGGATCACGTCTGGGTAAGGCTGGAAACCAGAAACAGTTAAAACAGACATTGTTAAAACAAAGAACATTTTAACAAGAACCAGTTCAAACAGAATCAATTGAAACTGATTAACACAAACTTTAAGCACAGATACTGTTTGAACATGAACAGCTAAATCCGAATTACCACAGAAACTGTTACCATAATTCTTCAACCTTTTCGCATGTTTGGAAGGAGTTCATTCAAGCATATTCTGAGTGTAGCAGCAATTTAGATGTAGACTGATAAAATGACACTTTTTGTGAAGTCCTGAAATTGGCTAATCCAATCAATGTCGTTTTGTTTACAAAATCAAATTGTGCTGAAATTTGCTTTTTTTTATCAGTGAAAAGGTTGAGGAATTCAGGAAATATGACAAATTTATATACATAACCAGTTAAATTGTTAAATCTGTTAAGAGAGAACAATTACAACAGGAACTGTTGAAACAAACAGCAAAAAAAAAAAAAAAAATGTGAGAATAGGACAAGTGAAACAACAGCCATAAAAGTCAAACTTGATAAAACAGAGACATCATTGACCAAAATTGATCAAGAAACAGAGACATCGTCCAAAATTGATCAAGAAACAGAGACATCATCAACCAAAATTGATCAAGACACAGCTGAAGAGAAATTGTTACACTGTAAACTGTCAAGAATTTTCAATTTTCAATCAATTTTCAAGAATTCAAATTAAAACTACGCAAGAAAGTTCTTTAGATGCACCCCAAAAGTAAGCTACTAGCCTGTCATTGGTTTGCCTGTGAAATGTTAGGGAAAACGCTTTCAGAAATTCACAATCAGAGCTATTGAGGGTCTATAAACAGGGAAGCAATATTTTCTGTACATTGACTGACCAATGCTCCTTCTTTCACAATCCTGAGACATGGAATGTACATGTATATGAGAGAGTTATTTCAAAATCATCTAATAGTTTTCTTCACGCAAAGCAAAACATAGATCTCTTTTCTGACCTTCAACCCTGAGTTCTGCCGAGCAGGAGGCCTTGCCGGCAAAGTTTGCCAGTTTACAGGAGTACTGTCCTGCATCAGTCGGGAGGACGTCTTTTATCATCAGGTGATAGTTACTGTCCTCATCCTTTGACATGATGAATCTGTCACCACGCTCCATTGGAATACCGTTATGGGTCCTGATAACGAGAAAATAAACAGGTGTTCAGTGATCAGGGCTCACATATTTAAACATGCATTACCAGTTAAATCTGGTACGAACTTTAGTCTGGAATAGTCCCAGTCTGGACTAAAGTCTCCTTAGTTTTATATTAGGCCAAGACCGGGTCTATAATTTAAGCCAGGCTTAACTTTAATACACTTCTGAACAACCGGCTCCAAGTGACAACTGCACCAGAGTGACTAATAAATAATTTGTCCACTGAGACAGGAAAACCACCAGTTTACTCAACCGATAAAACTCTGATAGATGGACTCAGTGACAGACAAAAAAATGATACCATAGTGCGACCTACCAGACAATGGCACATATAATAACTAAGAAGTATACAGTTTACATATGTGTGCATGTATGTCAGAGAGAATTATGACATGACCAAAAGGACAAAATATTTGAGAAAAACAGATCAAAGCATACTCCCAGTTTATCCCATAACCTTGCCTTGGCAAGAGAGGACAAACCATAGCGCCAATTGGAATGCTTAATTCAATTCCATCCTGATCGGAAAAGCTAATTTCACTCATTTCATTGGACGTATATAGTAGATGAACAGAGAACATGACTTTCTTGAGATTTAGTTAGCCAAAAAAGTCCCAGCCAAAAATGGATGCAGCTATTAGATATGGCTTTGAAGGTAACTTTCAGTTTCAACCAGTAGCTTCTCTGCTGACTTTGGCGCAGCTGTAACTTTCCCAGCAGGCTCCACTAGTGTTCCCTAGTTTTCAGTTTTTGTAGATCAAGAAAGCTGACATTGCATTTCAAAATATTCTATAGGACCGACTGCAGGTGAGCAGGGAGTAAGTCGTTTTTCAGATCCAGTTTAGCCTGAAACCCAGTGTAGGGAGCAGAGACTGCATCTATGGCCACAGCTTTCACAAAACTTCATTTTGTAAATCAACTTTTCTTGTAAATCACATAGTTTATGGCACTATAATCCAAAACATCGCCACTGAGGAAATCAGGTACAAGAAATCTGATTTAGAATGGTTTTTCAGAGTGGTCCATGAATATCACCAGCTGAGTGAGACTGACCATAATCTCCCAGTAAAGGGAGGCAACTCTGACAAGTACACTCACCATGTGGCTGTAGGTTCCGGCATGCCGTAAGCTCGACACTCAAACTCCGCTCTTCTGCCTTCCTTTGTATCACAGTCCTGGATCATTTTTGTGAAAACTGGGGCATAGCCAAACTGTGGACCCATCTCCCCATTAACACCTTTCCTGTATCGGGGGGGAAAAAAGGGAGATAAATGCCTGTCTGTGGAGAAGTATTGACTCCTGACATTGCAGTAATAAGATACAATAGATCCATCCATCAGGGCACAAATTCACATAAAACTTAAAACAATAACATATAATAATTTATTCACTTATTTGATAGGTGCGGTATGATAACATTCACTTTCTGATCTGATATTTACTTTTTTTGCAACACAAAAAGAGTTACGAGACCAAAGTAGGATTTTTCTTGGCACAAAATGAAAAAGAGACAGTAATTAAACAGCAACATTTTACACCGTACTCAAGACTATTTCATTGATATGACAGCGTTTGGCGCTGCGGTGGAAGGAACATGTTGTGATGAATGGCACATTTATACATGCCCTCTACTGAGATATCAATAGCTGCCACTTATTACAACCATTGCACCTGACGCAAAAGTTGTACCCGATAATTACGATGTTAAGGATTACACAGGATTCCAGTCAGAGCTGATCAATTATAATTCACATATGAGAGAATACAATGGACACAATGTCCCAGATTACTAGAAACCACCTCTGCATCAACATCAACAAGGAACGAAAGCTGAAAGGATTTTAAATTGTCAAACTTTACAATATTAGGATCGATGCAGGCTTCTGAGAAAATCTCAAAATCAAAAGTTTAGTTCTGAATATGTTAGAATATGGTACATGCATGCAAACAAACAGACATTCAATTTTTCTGTGATTTATTTCATTCATTTATTTATCTGTCTGGTTGATTAACACCATTCTAAAGAACTTTTCACTCAAATAACCGAAGTCCAGTTACTCTAGGAGTAACCAGAGAAAATCCCCTGACTATTGTTCTCTCTCAAATTGCTCCTACAGAAGTATTCACTATTAGCGATTGTCACTTTTATACTCCACAAAGAAGTTCTCTAACCCATTAGTAACGTAGTTTCTTATTTCTAACCCACGGCAAATGTAAAACAAAAGAAAAACAAACAAATAAACTCGAAAGCATGCCATGTCATGTAGCACATCAAATAACAACAAGCATCAATGTATAAACAGAAAACATTGGCTACAGTTATATACATGTATGTTGGCGTACTAGCAGATACGTGGCTCGATCTACAAAGCGTCTGTAATTTGCGACAGGTGCAACTGTTATGGCAAACGTATCACTTTAGTATATGTTACAGTGACAGTTACAATTGCGCAAATTTGCGCACTCTTTGTAGAAGGGTCTCTGGTCTTTCATTTGGTTGATACGTAAAATTTATTACGTAAAGCCTAGACATCTTAATTTCTAAATGTCTCAAAACCACAAAAAGTGCTTGTGTTGTAAAGGATCAGTGTGAATATTAGTTTTAGTGCATCAGTTTCGGTGAAATTCTACTCTTTACTGATCAAAAAAAAAAGTGCCTGTGAAAGCACATGCTTCTCAATTCCTACAAAAAAAACCCCATCTATGAGTACAATGGTACAGCAGATAACAGAGAAATGTGTGTTTTTTTTTTCATACTATGGAAATCGCTGCACTGGTTTTATTAACTTTTCAACCGCCTTTGTAACCAAAAGTTTGAAATATTCTGAGAGAACTATGGAGCATTGAGAAATAATTTGTAGGGGTTTATGATGTCTGCATCTTGATACAAACACATAATTTTTAGCATCATTTTTGCAAAAACAATTATACGCATAAATTCCATTGAGAAAAGTGCTGTAGAGATTTGCATTGGTCTTACTAACTTTTCGACCGCCTTTGTAACCAACAGTTTGAAATATTCTGAGAGAACTATGGGGCATTGAGAAATAATTTGCAGGGGTTTATGATGTTTGCATCTTGATACAAACACATAATTTTTAGCATCATTTTTGCAAAAACAATTATACGCATAAATTCCATTGAGAAAAGTGCTGTAGAGGTTGCATTGGTCTTACTAACTTTTCAACCGCCTTTGTAACCAACAGTTTGAAATATTCTGAGAGAACTATGGGGCATTGAGAAATAATTATCATGGGTTTATGATGTTTGCATGTTGATACAAACACATAATTTTTAGCATCATTTTGGCAAAAACAACTACATGCATAAATTCCACTGAGAAAAGTGCTGTAGAGGTTTGCATTGGTCTTACTAACTTTTCAACCGCCTTTGTAACCAACAGTCTGAAATATTCTGAGAGAACTATGGGGCATTGAAAAATAATTTGTAGGGGTTTATGATGTTTGTATCTTGATACAAACAACTAATTTTTAGCATCATTTCGCAAAAAAGCATTAATTCCACTGAGAAGAGGGCTGTAGAGGGTGAAAAGGTTGAAGATTTAAAGTAATCTTTTTTTTTCACAAAAATTAAAATCTGAAATCAGGAACACCAGAATCATGCCAGCAGAATCAAATACAAGCACAATCGTATCAGAATGCTGCAGGCAATCAGACGCTCAAACCACAACATCAACTCTACATGGGATACACACACAACAGAGCCCCTCTGGTTAAATGTTTTGTGTAGCCTCTGGTTAAACGTCTTCATTTTTCAAGTTGAAAATTTTGAAAAAATAATCATAATTTTTTTGTATCGACTTCATGGCTATCATAAGCTGCTTGCTGTACGGAATGCTTAGGTGAATTTTTTTTTTATATTGTTTGGTAAGACATTTATTTCTCAAAAATACAACTTGTCAAATGTTGCACTAAAATATGATAGTTTGTGTAAAAACTATACATATCTTTTAAATACATATATCAGCTCTGATCTTACTCAAAATACAATCATCAAGAAACAGGTGGCAAACAACCCCGTTTCATTGAAATTACCTTTTGAAAGCATTTTCAATGTTTCAATAAACTGCTGATTTGTTACATTTCTCCATTTAACAGTCTAATAGCAACATTTCAATAAATTAAAATACTGTTTTTGAAATCTAAATTTTAAGAAAGAAATCCAATAATACTGTATACCTGAAAAGCCGTCTTCTTGGACAGACCATAAGCATATTTAAGTGTAACATTACGAGCAGACAACAACCCAAGCAACTGGCCATTTCACTACATCCAAACATTTACTTCTTTAGACACAGCGAAATCTTCCAAACAAAATGACTTGACACAAAATGTTTTCTATGCAGTATAAATTCCAGCCTTTCAACCCATGAATCCCATTCCTGAGTTCCTACTTCGAGAGTTCCTCCCCGCCCCACCCCCTTCCCAAAAATGTTCAGCTCAACCCTACAAGTAATAATGTCTATCTTAATCAAACTGTTGAATAAATTTAGACAAAACCAAAGAAATGATCTAACTCTAGTTTTAGGGATCAAATTTTCCGGTGGCTAACTCTTAACGTCCGTACTGTGCATTCTTTTTAACGTAAGCCTGGAATTTCTAGTGACATAATCAGCCACTGAACATGATGACCAATCAAATGTTAATCTCTCATAAGGGAAGCATAAACTTATGCATTATTTCTGAGTGCACTTTCATCAAAGTGATTCAAAAAATCTTCTTTTTTTCCCCCCTTAAATGAAGATTTTTTTTAGGTTAAACTAGCAATTTAATATGGTTTCATTTTCTCTAGAACTATTTTAGTGCTATCCTATTTTTCTGTGTTACAATGCATTCAAGTCATTTTGCTTGGAAAACACATCTGTTTTGGGAAAAGGAAAGCAGAGGGGTATAAAGCTGTTTCAATCACTGAGGACCCTCCCCACAACATTCACCATCTACTCACACATCTCTCTTTGGGGATATTCCCAGTTGCCCCCGACGACCATAATCTACTGCTCTGTAAGTACTTTCACTTTTGCTATATATTTTTGGGGGGAAGAAAATTAAAGTTTGGATTTTTTCTTTCTTGCAACAGTGACAAATTAGAAAGGATTTCAAAATTTTATGAAATAAAAATAATCCATAAACTTTAGTCTTTTGTTAAGTACATTCTACAGTTATTTGTAGTAAAGCAAAATTCTACATAAACTACCATTCTGGGCTGAAAGTTAATAAAGTGCATAAATTATTTTTAATTCGTAGCACACAGTTTATATGTTACATTAAAGGTCAATATTAATTCAAAAACAAAAAAAAAATCTATATAAATTCTATTCTATGTTATCACTGGAAAGGATTCATTTCAAATTTTGTTTTGTTTTGAAGTTATGACATTGAAATATTTTCACAGACAAAAAGAGAAAAGACTAGAGAAGTCCTTCAATATAAGGGAAAGTAGAGAAAATACATCATTAATGTTCACATTTTTATATTTCTTCACAGCTGATTAATGAAACTAAACTTATTCATAAAAGGCTGGAGTGCCATGTTGCCAGAGTGAGATCTGTTGCTGAGATCCGTTGCTGAGATCCGTTGCCGAGATCCGTTGCTGAGGGAGTCCACTATTTTTTTTGATCCATGAATGCTTTTCTTCCCAACGATACGTTCTTGCATATTTCTTGAACTTCTGATTCCCGGGAGTTGATGTCCTGGTCCTTTGAAAGAAATACTGTCCCTGAAAAGTTGTCCAATCCAAAAAAATATCTGCTGCAGTTGACGGACTCCTTAGACTCGCACATCATTTTGTAATTCAAATGAAAATTTGTCCTTTGGTCCACTGTTGATAACAAATCACAAATGTTGCCTTTGAAAAAGTTTCTTCAAAATTATGGCACCAATCTAAATTCCTAATAAAGCCCATCACTGTGAATGGACATCAAAGGCACATGTTTATCTGGAAAATCAGTAGCCATGAACTAATTTCCAAGATGTCAGTGCTTTATTGTTTTTCGAGTGAGTGATTGCTTGGGGTTTAACATTCTATAATGTTTTTCAAGTGAGTAAGTGCTTAGGGTTTAGCATCGTATAATGTCTTTCGAGTGAGTGATTGCTTGGGGTTTATTGTTGTATAATGTTTTTAGAGTGAGTAAGTGCTTGGGGTTTAACATCATATAATGTTTTTCGAGTGAGTGAGTGAGGGCTTGGGTTTAACACTGTATAATGTTTTTCGACTTAGTAAGTGCTTGGGGTTTAACGTCGTATAATGTTTTTCAACTTAGTAAGTGCTTGGGGTTTAACGTCGTATAATGTTTTTCCAGCCCATTGCTATTTCATACAAAGGATGAATATAGGCACTGAAAACTGATCATCTCGCAACAAAATTCATTTGGTCAAAGTTGTTACTGCCCTGGTAATTAGTATTAACTTATCTTTGAGGCACAACGTAGGAATGAAAAAAAAAAAAAATTCATTAATTTATAAAATCCAAAATATTTTTTAATGATTTTCAAGAAGAATTTCATCATCAGAAGTTGCTTGCCTTTTCCTTGCAGTTCACCCATCTTCAAATCATGCAGATAAAGTTTGAAAAATAAACTAATTTCAAGGACTTTTCCCAAACTCAAAATATTCTCTCAGACATTCAAAATGAGTGACAGGACTGGTATGTCATGATTGAAGCACTGAGCAATTCTCCATCTGTGTGGATGTGGATGACTTTCTCTGCTGTATATGACAAGAAAAAAAAATCAAACATATCTCAAATGTTTTTCCGAAACTTAAAGCATTCACGAAAATTCCATCAAAATCCAAGAATTCAGCTATATTGGCTTTAAAGGTTTCAAGGCCAAATTATAGGCTCAGTTACAGTGTTTTATAATCTTGTACATTAACTGAATTCACAATTGATTTGATACACCAACTGTACCCACTGCTCTTTATAGAAGCTAGCTCTCTTTAGCACAGAGAAAACACAGCCCATACAGATGATGTATCCATAAACTAAAACATCTTGTAGTGATGCCAAGAACCATTTCTGTAATCTCTTTTAAATGGTTCGCAGATTTTGTATTTTCCACAGATTTTGTATGTTCCATAGATTTTGTCTGCTTCAGTATTAACAAGCACAATACATCTGCAGGCTATTTTCTAGAGTCTGCTTATATTTGTAAAAATATAATGTTTAAAAGCTAAAAATATATATTAAATTAGGTGCCTGATTGGTTAAAATTGAAAACACGGTAGAGCCTTTTGAGTTCCTCTGAACATGATTTATAGGTTCAACGACGAAATTTATGGTTCTAAATTAGGTTGTTGGACAAGTTAAAATTAAAAGACATCTCTGGAAAAAAAAACCAGGTGGAAGTAGTAATTAAGTTACAACTGCAAGTGTGTATGTTTTCCATGTTTTATGCGGTCAACTTACACGTGACTTTTGTTTATGCATACTATCTAGCTAGCGTTAATTATTAAAAATGAAAAAGCGAGTCATATCCAAGAATGAAAATTTAATAAAACAACATTTTTAAAGCTCTTTGAATCAGAGCTGTTAGGTTAAAGTTTATAATTATATTTTTATTTGATTTGATTTGTAGGGGTTTTTTTTGTTCGAAGTTTCTCCTACTATGTTCCACAAAGGATGAAAGACTGAGAGTTGTGCTATCCAAAGGTTGGACTGACATTGCCAAAAACAGCTTCAAGACAAAAGCAATGTCAAGAAATTGGTGCAGGGTTTCTGTTTGCAAAGGAGCCAGCTTTCTGAGCGGAATCCGCCAGTGGGAATCCTCTCATGTAGAAGAATACCAAAACATCGTTATGCCGTGCCAATGATTACTTCAGTCTGCCAAGAAGCCTGCCCATCTGGAACCCATCGTAGACAAGTCTTGCATTTGCGCATCTAGATGTACTCATGTTCTTATAGCCCATAACTGCTACAACCTTGTCTTGTAGATCTTGGACAACAGTGGCAATTGTGTCCATGCTTTTGCCATAATTTCTGAATTGTCTGACGGTAACTAGTGCAACATCTCTATCCACTCCTAGCTGTTGACAAATATGTCTTAAATGATGGAAAATTTCCTTTGGTATTTGCTACAGTCCACCTGTCTTTCAATAGGCCTGCTCTGAATTATCCCCCTTGCTACACTGCAGTGTCTATGACATAACTCAGGATAGGTTTTTAAGGCGCGAAACAACGTGAAGTGGGATGTCGCCTAATAAAGCATGCAGAATGTAGATTATGTCACCATATTTTCAAGTCAACAAATGTGAAAACACAAGTTTTTCAGTCCATGATACCAGCCTTTGAGAGTCTCAGAAATGACCAGATATCTTAAATGTCTTCAATATCTTAAGTCGATGTTTATCAGCTTAAGAGTTTACTGAAGCCGTCTCCTGTATCTAATTAGGGCCATGACTTAAAACTACCTCAGAATGGATTAAAAAAAAAAACTACATAACTTTTATCCTGGATATTCCAAATAAGTTAATAATATCAAAATCTGTCTTAAAGCAAAGGTCTTCAACTACATGTGGCTTATGCCCCTTTAGCACCAAAACTTGCCATCAGCCATTTTCAGAAGTCCCACCTAACCACAGCTTACTCCCAAAAATGAACTTTTAATGAGGAGAGTGGACTCCAGGAGGTAATTCAGTGCCGCCCTATTGAGCTGCATTTGGAATTCTGTTACACACAATGGAACAGGTATTTATATAGACCTTATGACTGATGCCTTCAGTTAACCATTGAGTTCGACCACTTGGGGAACACATCCTAGCTAAATGCCTTCATTGCTGTACCAGAGTATTTGGTACACAGAGTTCCCCCATTCTCTTCCCTACCTCAAAAAACAGTCACTAAAGTTTGTTTCCAGGAATGACCTTGGCATAAGGTATTTTTTGCCTGTTAAAGGATACTAGCTCTAAGACTTGTAGTTGTAGTTGTTGGCTTTGTAGTTGTTGGCTTTGTAGTTGTTGGCTTTGCAGTTGTTGGCTTTGTAGTTGTTGGCTTTGTAGTTGTTGGCTTTGTAGTTGTTGGCTTTGTAATTTTGTAGTTGTTGCTTTGTAGTTGTTGGCTTGATTGGAGTTATAGTCCAAGGACTGATTCCACAGAGCCACTTCTGACTTCAATCAAAATTTAAGACCTCGTCAGAATGCTTAATTTATGGTACTAGAAGCTAAACTCTGGAATGTTTGTCTTAAGATAAAATTGATGAGGTGTACAAAATCTGAACCCCTGTAACCCCCAAAATAAGCTACAAAATCATACTTTTAGATTCTGACTTAAGTCAGAAATGGCTTTGTGGAACTGGCTCCAGCGCCATCAGGATACTTAGAACAAATACCAAAAGCTGGCAACCTACTTAAATTTTGGTCTCCACTGTACTATCACACTGTTATCAACATTGGTATGAAGTCTATTATTATAGCTAACTCATCTAGTTACTCTCCGAGATTCCTGCTGAACTGCCTAACTATCCACTCTCAATTATTGTAGGTTTGTTTATTCTAATAAAGCGAAATAAGTTATTCTACCTATAATACCCATATCTACCAGAATAT